>NC_090449.1:775213000-775518294 GCF_031143425.1 Pleurodeles waltl | reverse complement strand
GGGGGAATGCTGTACACTGCCCCTCACTGCTCGTCACCCCAGTGGCCCTGCCCTTTTACCAGAAAATGATAATAAAACCAGTTTTTCCCCCCACTGCTGGCAGGTGGTGGGGAGCAACGCTCCTCCGCCCTAATGAAGGAGCCGCACCTGGTGGTTTCCCATGCGGGGCTCCGGCACTTATTTTTGAGGCTGACACTTCTTTTCTTGCCTCAAGCATTTACTGCGAACAAAAGACACATGGAAAGAAGGGGGAAAGAGAAAAACAAAAAAGTGGCTGTAAATGGATTAAAGATGCACAAGATGGCTTCAGGATTATGGTGCCTCAGTATTCTGTGCTCACACTTTTAATTGCAGCTGCTGCGTGTTTCAGAGGGTAGCTTTGGGCACTGGCACGTTTTTATTTACAAATTAAGCACTGAATGGATGCACAATGCAATGCAAAACTACTTTATTAGTAAGGGATTTGAGTGAACAATTGCTCTAGTAGTTCCATGTGCTTCATAAAATTAATCTTGCATAACAAATGTGTTTCCTAAAAGATACAAAGGTTAGCTGGCCCCCTAAATGCTTGATCTCTATAAGCAGGCAGGACACAGTGGCGCTCTACCACTGGATCTGCAATGTGCAATGTGTAATCATTGTTGTAATTCATAAGCAGGGGGAGCCTAAAACAGACTGCGGTTCCCAATGCCCTATTTCTCTGCTAAATATTGAGATGGAAGCACTGGCTACCATTCTAGCCCTGAGACTCCTGATGGTGATTGACCTGCTTATTCATAGAGGCCAGCTTCTTGCCTGGCAGGTCTACAACCTTCGGTGCCTCCATAATTTGATGTTGGAGGTTGCTCGAAGAGAAGACCCCCATATTTTTCTAGCATTGGAAGTGGAAAAGGGTTTCAATTGGCATTTCTAATAGAGCAAGGCACCCGGCAGGGTTGCCCCCGCACCCCCTTATTGTTCACCCTCACTATCGAACCATTGGCAGCGTTGATTCACTTCTACCCAGACATTCAGGTGTTCAAGGTCTCAACTATGGCTAGGGAGAAGGAAACATGTCTCTCAATGGGGCTAGCACATCAATTCGAACATGTTGCTGCTCTTAGATCCCTACATCCCCTTTGGACTCCACTGGTCTTCCTAGGATGCTTCAGGTGGTGACTGAAGGCTTCCAGTACTTAGGCATATATGTGATGCCTCACTGGGACCAGTGTTTTACTACAAACCCGGGAAGAGTGGTGCAGACTTTTCCATGACGATGTGGAGAGATGGCATATTTTACCTCTTACCTTGATGGGGAGGGGAGACTTTTTTAAAATGATTACAGTCCCAAAACTATTATATGCATGCAGCATACCCACTACCCGCTCCCTGAGGCTACCTTTATTAAGCTCCAGCAAAATTGTGCGCTCCTTGCTATGGTGTGGTAGGCACCAAAGAGCAGCTCCAAGCTTCAGTGTAACCCCTACAAAGGAACGATCTCCCTGTCTGACTTTAGGGCCTGTTATTTGGCAGCATACTGTTGGCAGTGAATGAACGGACATTTGACCCACAGGACCACTCCACGTACAGGCTGGAATGCACCCTGTTTGCCAGTCACTCTTGTTCTCACTTCCTGAATAAGATGAAGGGAGTTTGGCGATTGCTGCCAGCTACCCACGTGGCAGTAGAGACCTGGCAGAGTGCCACTGGCAGCATGGGCTGAGCGGCTAACATGACACGAGAGACCCCACTTTGAAAGGTGCATCATTGAAAAACATTGGGAAACTTAAAGGATTTGGAGCCTGGGACTTACTGGAGATCTCTTGCATAGAGGAGCTCCTAGAGGGGGATGAGCTGGTGCTGTTTGCACCTCTCCTGCGCAATTACTCCATTCATTGCAACCAATTCTTGAAATATGCACAGCTGTGACATGGCTTGTGATGCGAAGGGATTAGAGACACTGGACTTACTTGAATTTGACCCACTGGAGGGATGACTGCTACTAGAAGAGCTGTATTCAAAGCTATCTCCCTCAGATATAAAACACTCAATAACCACATGCCAGATAAACTGGCCAAATTGAGGGAAAGGTGGTGCCTAAAGGTGGGAGACCTAGAGGACGTAAACTGAGAGGCTACACTGATGCACGCAAGAGAGGTGGCAATAAAATTCCGCCTGTGCCTGATACAGGTCAAAATTCTCCATTGTGTATATTATGACTGGGACTACTTATACCTCTTGGGAAGGGTGCCCCCTGCACGGTATTCAATGTGGGGGAGTGAGAGGCTCATATACCCATAAACTCAGGAGTTGCCAGGATATTCAGAAGTACTAGTCAAGGGTGGTGAGAGAATTGGGTTGGGTGGTGGACGAAACCACTTCTCTCTTTCCAAGTATGTCCTGTTACAAGTGTGGGGGATACTGACGTCCCTAGGGCACAGCTCCTTTTTTTGAATTAGGGACTTGTGGTGGCCAAACGAGATGTGCCACGGTATTCGGGGTACCTGAAACCCTGACATTGCAGGAATGGAAGTGAGAGATGGATCTATATATGACAGCCGAGAGGGCCACGTACATAAGCAGGAGGTGTCTGCACAAATTTCACATGTTTTGGGGTAGTGGTTGAGGCAATATGATATCCACCTCTCTTCAAGAGCTTCAGCTCCTTTAACGTAAAGGAATTGTTGTATTGTATGTGAGGGCGTTGTTGTAATCATCACTGGGATTTTTCCTATTCATGGAAATGTCATGTTAATGCCTGCTGTATTTGAACGGGTGGGTGTGTGCATGCCTCCTTCACAGTTTAATATTTACTGTTGGGTGCATGTTTGCACCTTTATGCACTATTTGCTGCATTATTTATGTAACAAAGAAAACCAAATAAAGATATTTGAAAAACAAAACACTTGTGTTTTCTGTGAAATACAGTTTTTTCTCTATGGTGTCTTCTGTTGACAAACAAATATATTCTTTAGATGCTCCTCTGTTTTTATTACATCCCTAAGTATTAGCTACAGCTAACCCTCTTCATTTCTTCTCCGGAAGGTAACATAATCCTACTTCTAATTGACCTTCACTCAGTTCAAAAGCACTTGATAATTCAGGCTATGTGCAGGATCCCAAAACCTTTGAAAAGCCAACCTTCTATAGTATGTACATATATTATACAAATACATATTTCTCATTCTAAAAAATATTTGTTTTCTATTTTGAATGAGAATTGTGGAATCCTCCTTCGCAAATTAATATTTCTTCTGAAAAAGACCTTGGTCCACCTAGCAGTGGTCACTGGGCAGGAGTTCTGGAAAATATTGCTGGCAACAGCCATATAATACTTCCATGAGACTGGAGAATTCTACAATGTTTGAATACGGCAGACTTTGTGGTTGGTTCTGCTAGCCTGCCAAACCACTAGAGGATAATAAGTCCTGGATCTTTCAACCAGTACTTTGTTCAGTATCATCAACTCCCCACCATGGAGAAGAGACCTGGATTATAATATTTGGTGGATGCAATTATCCCTCTAGTCTATACCTAAGACTGGAAGATCCTGTCAAACTACTTTGGTATGAACAGCAAAAAGAGCTAAGAGTCTGTGGAGGAGCTGGACAATGCCTCCCAAGTGGAATGACTCAGTCCCAGGAAGATCATTGCACATCCCAGCTGACTGAAAATACACAAGTAAGTGAAAAGCTTGACAGGTGTAGACTGCCTAGAAGCCATGAGTTAGCCACATTCCAACTGCTGATGAGAAGCAAGGCTAACATCCGGATTGTGGAGCTGCACAGAGATTGGGAAAGTTTAAGGCTGCATTGTCTCCTACCCAGGATATATCTGTAGTGTCCTCTATTCACCCATCTTTACCTGCTGAAGGACTGGGAAATATTAGTTCTTCACCCTCCAGACATGGTGTTGGGGACGTCTTCCTCAAGGTCAATCGCTGGAATCATATGAATGATTGTTCTAGCCTAGATCCATAGCACATGGCTACTGGTGTTGACCTCAGTCCCTATGGGTATCTCGCTACTAGAAAAAAAGCTATTGCTATATGTAGATTTCAGAAAAAGGTTTACAACCAAATTTACCTCACTCACGCCTACCAGGAATTCTCTAGGGGATTTCTGGCAGACATAAACCCATTTATGAGTGTGCCACAAATTTGGAATTCTCCGCACCCACAACTCTCACTGAAGGGGTGGAAAAGTTGGGTTTCCTGGACATTCCAAGGCATGGTTAGCAATGGAAGTTTGTGAATGGCCACAAATACTTTTACTGTTGTGGGCATTTTTGAGACTCCTATAATCCCCTTTACTAGCCTGCAACTGATTGGATTTTACCTCCAGCCTAGTACTTTAATAAATATCTTACCCAGCATGGTAATATCTTCCCTATTGATAAATAAAAACAATAAAAATGCATTTGCCCAGAGGTTCGAAGTCCCATTGTGCAGAGGTCTGCACAATAGAGAATCACATACATCATGAATAGGATTTTGACTGGAAAATAGCATGACTTTTCAGAAATCCCCATAGAAAGCTTCTCCTGGCACAGCTTTGCCTTCTGATTCCTGGACACTTTTGTCAATTCCAAAAAGTAGAAAACCTACACTAGGACATAGATATAAATCCAGAAGGGTAAATTCACTACATTTTGTGTGAATCAGGTCCTTTATTTATCAAAGGTATTAGCATTCTACAGGCACCACACTCACCAGGCGCATTACTGCAGAGTCTCAGTGTTTCAGAAATAGTTAATTTCATAAATTAAAGAAATTGATGACTAAATAGTTTTTAGATTATAAATGTTTCTGGTACTGCAGGTACTAATTGCATCTAGGCATTTCTGGGCATTTCATAAGGTCACAATCCAATTAAGGCCTGGTTTAGAGCTTGGTGGGCAGTGTACTCCACCATAAATTTGATGGAGTACCTTGTCTGACAAGCCCTTGGTCCTCCCGGCTCATTTTGGGAAAAGGTGAACCCTAGGTTTTTCATCAACACTGCCCACTTGACTCTATTGACCAAAAGCTTTCTCTAGTGGCCCGATGAAGTAGGGGCCACATAAGAGCAAACATTACATCTTAGCCTATTTAGGGTGGATGGAGTAATGTATTATTTTCTGTCCATCACTGCCAAGAAAACCCCGGCGCAGGGAACAGAAAAAGACAATAACAATTCCCCCACACCCTAGAAGAAAACTCCCAGGGTGCAGGGGTCATTAGTGTTTTTTTGTTGTTGTTTGTTTTAGAAAAGTGTGCATTTGTTTCTGAAAAACAACTTTGGAAAAGGTTGGGGAATGGTCATCAAAACTAACTGTGCCATACACCAAACCTTTTACATATTAAAAGGGATCTCATTGATCAGCTCCTTCTAATGGATCTTTTTGTTCCATGGGAGAAAGAGCATGAGATATGGAAAGAGGCAGTTGGAGAGGAAACACATTTACCAGACACAGGGATCCTGAGCCCCTTTTCTGAAAAACAATCAAGTATTTTTAGATTTGTCAAACTAGTAAGGCAGTTTCTGTGATTGTCTGCACTAATAATCAAACAGTGAAATCACACCAACCAGGAGTCAGTCCACTTCCCTACAGTAGTTTAGGGCCAAACTTTATGTGAAGTGGAAAGACTCATAGCATGTCAACTAATGTTAAGACACGACTGTTCTCAGATCATAATAGGTTGTGAGATGCAACTAAAGACCTCACTACACATCAATACATCTTAACTCAACTGTCAAGAAGTAGTTTCTGGAGATCTATGTACATAAAAGGGCTGTTCCGCAGATTATATTTCCTCTACAAATGACAATACCCTACTACAGTTAGCATATGTTTGTAATACATACACTATAATCCACAACTGAGCCCCCACCACTCTCTCCCATTCTCCTACTGAAAGGATTTGGCCCAGTCGATATGGCTTTAGTAATTTGAAGTTAATGACCAGCACCTGACACTCAAAAGTGTTCCATCACAGCAGGACTAAAGATGTATCAATCCCATCAGAGATGTTGGACTTCATTATTGGGAAGAGGAACCACATAGTCAATACAGTGTCACGGCCACTGGGAGCAAGTCCTAGTCCACTGTCTGCCAGTGACTCAGCAAACCAAGACCATGCCTCATGTGCTAGTCACTATTGTCCTAAAAATGTATTGTGAATAACCCCAGGAAAAGGCAAGGTATCATGTCAAAGGAATACACTTTCTCTGGTCCAGGCAAGCTGATTCAACAAGAGCTGATTGGCAAGTTCAAGAAAGGCATCACTTAATGCCCAGGAACCAAGATTCATCCAGTCTCTCTTATTTTAGAGATGTCATTGCACTATTGTCTTGAGGATTATTCCCTTCCTGGGCACTGTATAACCAGCAATCACTGCAACCTGGGACTGAGCATATATCTCCTTCTGGGTGTGATGTTATTAGTACATTGCACTTAGAAGTCATGTTACTTTCTCTTAGTAGGATCAAGTTAGGCAAAGTCTTGGCTTGCTTGAGTTATTTAGGTGGGTTTTAGACGATAGTAGATGCGAGCTCCTCATGTAGGCAGCCTGTTTTGTAGTCTTATTTTCACGAGGACCATCCACTCTTAGATTCCTGCTCTGCCCCCGCTGTTGAGTCTGGAATTGCTCATTACAGTGGTAATTAAGAATGGGAGGGAAATACCATAGGTTGAGAAATCTCTGAAAGAAAAAGTGATCAGTTAAAGTCAATTGCTTGAAGAATTCATCTCCAGAAATCCTGAAAATTCAAGGAACACAGAAGGAAGCAGACATGAAACCTTGCTAACTGTCACCCCAACTCATTCATCAACACTTGTAATGAGAAGTTGCTCTAATACTGGATAGGAAATGAACTCAGATGCTCTGGTATCTTGCTTACACTATAAACTTTGGAAACAAAGGACTTTGCACTGAACTCTCAGCTACAAATTTGGATTTAGGGCAATTTAGGGTCTCAGCTGGTACCAGTTATCCCACTTCAAAGTACTAAGGGCCAGATGTAGCAAACAGTTTCCGACTCGCAAACGGCGAAAATCGCCGTTTGCGACTCGCAAACCTGAGTTTGCTATGCAGAAATGCATTTTGCGAGTCGGACCGACTCGCAAAATGCATTTCAGAGTTGCAAATAGGAAGGGGTGTTCCCTTCCTATTTGCGAGTCGGAGTGGTATGCAACTCCATTTGCGACCGCGTACGCGGTCGCAAATGGAGTCGCAGTTACCATCCACTTGAAGCTTTGGTAGGTGGCATACTGGCAGCCCTGACGGGTGCCCCCTTCGATCCTCTCAGACTTGCAGGGACCACAGTGGAAGCTGATTTGGTGGCTGAGGTGCTGGCCTGGGATCCAGACACCCTGGCCTTAGGGGAAGGACGGGGTGAGGTGTAGGAAAGAGGTCAATGTTAGCCAGGAAAAGTTTCTTTGACACACTGGGACGGGAGGATGCAGGGGGTTTGGGAGCGGAGAATGAGGCAGTGGTTGTAGGAGGTGTACGTCTGCTGAGTTTGGGTGAAGGTGCATGGGCTGGAGACTGTTGTGAGGTGGATGGCTGTTGAGTGGGTATGTGCCTACATTTGTGTACTTTGGGAGGAGGGCTCACAGACACAATGGGAGAGGACACAGGGGACATGTGCATGGTTGTGGGGATGGTGATTGCTCATGAGGGGTGTGTTGTGATGGCCGTTCTGGTGATGGAGGCAGTGGCTGATGATGTAGTGCATGCAGGTGTGAGTGGAGATTAAACTGGGAGGGAGGTGGACGAAGAGGAGGAGGGGGACACAGTAGAGGAAGTGGATGTTGGTACGTGTGCATGGGTATGGTGCTTGTGTGAGTGCATGTGTGATGATTTGTGGTGCTCATGTTTTCCTGAGCCAGTTTTGTGTGTTGATGTTGGGCCAGCACGCCAGCAAGAATGCCATTTGTTTGTTGCAAATGCCTCTCGACACCCTGGATGGCATTCAGAATGGTTGACTGCCCAAAAGTGAGGGATCTCAGGAGGTCAATAGCCTCCTCACTGAGGGCAGCAGGGCTGACTGGGGCAGGGCCTGAGGTGCCTGGGGCGAAGGAGATGCCCACCCTCCTGGGTGAGCAGGTACAGGAAACATGCTGAGGGGCTGCTGGGAGGGCGATGTTGGTGGGGGGTGGCGGCTGTACCTGTTGTTGGGGTGGGCACAGAGGTGTCCACCACCGCCAGGGAGCTTCCATCAGAGGGGGAGTCGCTGTCACTGGTATCCCTTCCTGTCCCCGTCGTGGAGCTCCCCTCGCCCACCATCCCACTGGTGCTTTCACCCTCAGTGGATTCACCCTCATGGGCCATGTGGGGTGAAGCTTACTCTGTCACTGGTGCCTCTGCTCCTCCGCCAGATGATGCTAATGCACAGAAGGACAGGGTGACAAAGCAAGAAGGGGGGGGCTAGACAGAGGATACACATGGTCAATGCCAGAAACACCACTACCGTTGGCGTACACAACACACAGGGAGCAGCCTATTGCACTAGGCCATGCCCAACCACTCACTAAGGTAGTCACCAGCCCATGGGGTACAATGCCTAACACCAGTACCTGCACAACTGACACCCACAGGACCCTGCCCAGTAGTAGTTGGCCACTTGTACCATTGAGGTAGGGGTGCTTCAGGGTAGGCAGACAAGGTACCTACCCTGGCATGATCGCCCTGGCCTAGGGGCACCCACAGCCCACATCCCCCACCCAGCTAGTTCCTAAACCGCGCAAAGTCAGCTTTCTGAAACTGTATGCTCCCACTTGTGGCTGCTGTGATGCCCTCAAGTGCCCATCCAACTCCAGATAGGCCACCGCCGGGATGCGGAAGATCAGGGGGATCATGGTGCGACGGGCACCCCTTCCACGTTGGGAGGCCAGCCCCAGCTGGGCCTCCGCCGTCTTCTTGGTCCAGCGCCGCAGGTCCTCCCATCTCTTGCAGCAGTGGGTGCTCCACCTGTGATAGACCCCCAGGGTCCGCAACTCCTTGGTGATGGCACGCCAAATACCCTTCTTCTGGTGGGCGCTGAACTACGGAGAAAAGACAGCGGAAATTGTAATTATTCAGCCGTCCGGATCGTCATTCTTATTGCCCACCAGTTCCCACCCATGCCATGATGCACATACACTGACCACCTCTCATGCAACATTCAGGCCAGGATACCTTAGCACCCCCTAACATGTGGCTTACATCCACACCACTCCAAACAGGCATTGCCCACGCATCATGCTCACAGTGTACTCACCTGTTTGTCTGGAGGACCGTAGAGTAACGTGTACTGGGGGAGGACCCCATCCACCAGTTTCTCCAACTCCTCCGCCGTGAAGGCAGGGGCCCTTACCCCAGACACTCTAGCCATTGTTGCTTCCAGACTCAGGTCACAGCAGCACTTGCAGTGTAGGTCCTCTCCTGTTGATGGTCAGGTAGCAAGTGAGGGAATAGGAAGAAAATGGCGGTGACGTCCGCGGCGGCGCGTCCTGTCACCGCCCGCTTACATCGCCATTGGCTCCTGGAACACATGGGGTCCAATGATAACCAATGCGGAGTTGCGCAGCGGTCTTTGACCGCCTACCGCGACACTGCACTACACCAGTGCAGTTACCTCATTTCCCCTTGTCCCTCCTCACAGGTCAGGCAGACGCCATTTCAGGGGTGCAAATGGCATGGCACCTAACTGCGTCACAGCACATATTGGCACATATACTGACTCTCGATTTCACACACTGCTTCTGTGACATTAATTCAAACACAGTTGTGCTATCTATGTGGTAAATGACCTTCTGCTCACCGTTCTCCTCCATAGGGTACAACCGCTGAGACAGCATATGAGATGGTGGCATCCTCTGGTGTTCAGACCCCTGGTGGAGCTGTCGACAATGGAGGACAGACACATTATAATCACATACAGACTTGATCGTGCCACGATCCAAGAACTATGGGCCCAATTGGAGCCAGACCTGATGTCAGCTATCTGCCATACCCCCTCTAGTGCAGGTTCTGTCAGTGCTCCATTTCCTGCAAGTGGCTCCTTTCAAACTACAGTGGCCATTGCATCAGGGTTGTCTTAGCCAATGTTCTCCAACGTGTTAACCAGAGCGTTGTCTGCCCTGCTGAAACACATGCGCAGCCACATCGTGCTCCCCGAGGAGGAGGATTTGGCCACAGTGAAAGCTGAGTTCTATGCCCAGGGACATATCTCCAACATCATTGGTGCCATTGATGGTACACCTGTGACATTTGCCCCCCACCGCAGAAATGAACAGTTGTACAGGAATAGAAAAAGCTATCATTCTATGGTGTGTTTGGCGGACCAGTACATCTCCCATGTGAATGGCAAGTATCCTGGCTCTGTGCATGATGCCTATATCTTGAGAAATAGCAGCATCCCTTATGTGATGGCCTAACTACAGAGGCACCGGGTGTGGCTAATAGGTGAGCCCAAGGTCCCCACACAGTATATGTAGGTGTCTTGGTTAGTGTGTGTCTCACAATTGTCCCTCGATATTTGCAGGTGACTCTGGTTACCCCAACCTCTCATGGCTACTGACCCCAGTGAGGAGTCCCAGGACAAGGGCAGAGGAACGTTATAATGAGGCACATGGGCAAACAAGGAGGATTATTGAGAGGACCTTCGGCCTCCTGAATGCCAGGTTCCGGTGCCTCCATCTGACTGGTGGATCCCTGTACTACTCTCCCACAAAGGTGTGCCAGATCATCGTGGCATGCTGTATGTTGCACAACCTGGCATTGAGACGCCAGGTGCCTTTTCTGCAGGAGGATGAGCCTAGTGATGGTCTTTTGGCAGCGGTGGAGCCTGTGTACAGTGAGGAAGAGGAGGCAGATGAAGAAGATGTGGACAACAGAACAAACATTATACAGCAGTACTTCCAGGGACACACAGGTAAGAGACTGTAACTCCACTTAACATTTCAGTATACTTTAGGACATTGTACATGGCAGCCTCTTTCCCTCTGTGTATGGCCACTGACTGTTCCCTTTGGGGTTCCTTTTTTTCAGATCTGTGTACTCCATTCTGGCTTCTGCTATGTGTACTGCTGCCCACCAACTGTCATACATTGGTATAATTCAATGAACATAGACGTTGCAATGCTTTGTGAATGTAGTAAGAATACATCTTTCCAATCATTACACTGACTCCAGTATGATTTATTTATCAATGATGTTTATTTTTGGTGGTAAATAGTATGGGGGTACGTGCAAGGGGCTGAGGTGATGGTGGAGGAAGGTCCATGGTAGAGTCCAGTCTCTTGGTATCACAGGTGCATTGTCCAATGGGGTATAGGAAGGGGAGTAATGGCAGTTCAATGTGGATAGGGTAACAGAGTGGGACAGAAGGGTGACAATCAGGAAAGTCTCATTTCCTGGCGTGAGTCTTGGCAATGTTCTCTGTCTTCTGCCTGGATCGCAGGGACCTTTTGCGGGGTGGTTCTCCTTTTGCAGGGGGTGCTGGTGGCCTGTTGGTCTTGTAGTGGGGCCTCCTGTCCACTAGCGCCGGTGGAGGTGGTCGGCTGTTCATCGGTTTGGCTAGTATCAGGGGCCCTTTGTTGAGCCACTGTCTCCCTCATGGTCTTGCCCATGTCAGCCAGCACCCCTGCTATGGTGACCAGGATGGTGTAGATTTTTCAGATTTTTGTGAGGTCCTCCCTGATCCCCAGGCACTGTCCCTCCTGCAGCCGCTGGGTCTCCTGTAAATTGGCCAGTACCGTGCCCATTGTCTCCTTGGAATGGTGGTATGCTCCCATGATGTTTGAGAGAGCCTCGTGGAGGGTCGGTTCCCTTGGCCTGTCCTCCCCTGTCACACAGCATTCCTCCCAGCTTCCCTGTTGTCCTGTGCCTCTGCCCCCTGAACCGTGTGCCCACTGCCACTGACCCCAGGTCCCTGATCGTCCTGTGTTTGTGGGTTTGCCTGGGGAACCTGTACTGGTGGACTGCTGATTGACGTGTCCCAGGGACAGTGGCATGGGCCCGCTGGGTGGGTGCTGTGGTGGTGTTTCCTGAGGGGGAGGCTCTGTGGTGGGTTGAGACTGTGGCAGGGGAACCAACTGTCCAGAGGTCCCTGATGGGCCAGGTTGGTTATCATGATCCAGGCATGCAGAGCTACTGTCATCACTGTGGGCCTCTTCTGTGGGGGGACTGGATGTAGCTGGCACCTCCTCTCCGGTGACGTTGGGTAGGGGTTCTGTTGGGATGCAAATGCATTGTTATTGTATCTGTGTGTGCCATCTTGTGCAATGGGTGTGTTTCCCTTATTTAATTGTGGGTTCCCTGTCGCATTGGGCTTGTGTGATTGCTGATTGTGTGGGCTGGGTGAGTCTATCTACTGGGGATGCTGTGGTGATGGGTGTACATGCATTGGTGTTGCATGCAGGCCTTGGTATTGGGATGTGTGGGTTGTGATGGTGGGGTAGATGTGAGGTGATGGAGTGATGGGAATGAGGGTACGGGTGGGGGTACGTTATGGCATGCAGGTAGGGGGAGATAAAGTAGTAAAAAGTTTGACTTGCCAGAGTCCAATCCTCCTGCTACTCCTGCGAGGCCCTCAGGATGCATTATCGCCAAGACTTGCTCCTCCCATGTTGTTAGGTGTGGGGGCCCCCGGCAGTCTTCTGTACAGCAATCTGGTGTCTTGAAACCACAGAACGCACCTTCCCCCATAAGTTGTTCCACCTCTTCCTGATGTCAACCCTGGTTCTTCGATGCTGTCAATTCTCCACCATAGCTCCATCTTCCTTGCAATGGACGTCTGCTGCACCTGTTATCCGAATAGCTGTGGCCCTACCCGGATGATTTCCTCCACCATGACCCTTAGCTGCTCCTCAGAAAACCTGGGTGTCTTTGAGGTGCCATGGATGTGCTGTGAGTGATATGTGTGAGGTGAGGTGTGGGGTGATGTGATGTGTTGGGATGTATACTGTGATGTGCGTGGATGGTGTATGAGTGATGGTGTTGTGTGCCTCTGATTGGGTGTGTGCTCTTTGCTTCTCTCTCTGTGCTTGATCTCTTTTTGTTTGGTTGTGAGGGGTTGTGAGTATTGTGGGTGTGTGTTTTATAGTGGTGTGAGTGTGTGGGTGTGGTGTGGGTATGTGTCAGGTGTGTGTATTTTGATTTGTCCAATGTGGTGTTGTTTTGTAAATGTGTGTTTATTTTGAGCGCGGCGGTGTGTACCCCCAATGGTTTACCGCGGTTGAAAGACCGCTGCGTTGATTCGTGGGCCGTGATACTGTGGGTGTATTTCTGTTGGCGTGACGGTGTGGGTTTTGCTATTGCCATTTTATCACTGACCTTTGGTGTGGAGGACCTGTGTGGGTGTCTGTATTGTGGCGGTATTCTCTGTGTGGGTCATAATACCTGTGGCGGATCACTGCTGCGGTCTCTGTATCTTGGCGGCCGTCGGCACGACGGTAAGCAGCATTTATCGCCAGGGTTGCAATGAGGGCCTAATTGTTTAGAAAAATAGTTACTTTATTTATATTATGTTTCACCACCAGAATACTGTTATCAAAATAAATACGGATGCAGTTTGCAGAAAACAAGCAAAAGAAGTCACTTGTCTTTTAAGCAGTGATGCAATCCTATAAATCCTTTGGGGAAAAATATTTATATGGCATACAGGTATTCAACAGTGACTTACAGCACTAGTCTTCATGAATTAACATAAGTACGGGGCACTATCCAAGGCAGCACGAACAGGTCACCTCTGGGATCTCTGGGGTATCCAGGTGTAGAGGTGCTTTACAGTGTCGAGTTAATGTTGATTTCAATGGCGAATGTTCTTGGGAAAAAGAAGCTGCAGGTAAGGACTGGGCACCAGTTTGACTGAACTAAGAGAGGGGTCAAAGTCTTACGATGCTCGGGGACATAGGCACACCTGTGGTCCTATTCCCCTCGGTTCAGGATGGCCATCGTCAGGTCTTTGTCACAAGAGAAAGTTGTGGTAGAGGGGACCTACACAAAGAGGCTGCAGACAGCGTCAGTGAGCACACAGTTGAGCCACTCATGGTTGACTCCTGTCCTGGAGGGCCTGGGGAGCATGCTGGCACTGTTGGAACACTTTGACTCAGGCTAGGGGGCATGGTTGCAATGGTACTTTCCGGTGTTGGAATTTTGGAAGTCCGGAGTCCTAAAAGTTTTTTTTCAGTGCCTGCAGAGTGCAGGGAAGTAGCTCCGCTACTCCGCGGGAGATCCTAGTGCTTCTTGAAGTGGAGGCAGTCCACCCAGGCTTCTGGAGGCAGGGCAGCTGCAGGACCAGTAGTCTTTGGTGTAGTAGTCAAGGACTGTAGGAAGGCTGACAGGGTCGAGGTCAAGTCAGTTTGTTTATGACCAATGAAAGCGCGCCCTCTCACTTCCAGGGGGTCAGAAACCTGTCTGTGATGGCAGGCTGGTCCAGACCAGGCAGCCAACACACTCAGTGATAAGTGGGTTCAAGGGGCACCTCTAAGGTGCCCTCTGGGTTCATGTCATAATAAATCTGAGGCTGGCATCAGCCTGGATTTATTAAGATGAGATACTTGATACCAAACACTTTAGGTTTCCGTGGAGCCATTATGTGACTGGGTCACTTGTGATGACGAGTGGTCAGCACATACCTTAAGGCGGCTTCCCTGTTCACTTGCAATGTCCAGAAATGGGGCTAGGCATCACAGGGTCATGTCTGCTTGTGCAGATTCTACCACACATCAAACATAATGCACCCTAGCTGAAGGGCTCCACTGCATATACTTAGAAGCAGTGATGGTGACGTGGCACACAATGGGTGTGCCATGTTGTGTCTTTGCCTGGCTTGCACCAGGACACTCAGACTGCAATGGCAGTTGTGTGCATCTTGTTTTCAGGAGGGGTCCCTATTGTGCCACCCTTAGAGACCCTCTCCTCTACACATACCCTAGGTACTAGGAACTTAAACAGGTAGATGAGTGTGCTCATTGTACACATTATTACATGTTAGGGAAAGAGAACTGGCACTGGGGACCTGTTTAGCAAAGACCCAGTGCAATTCAGTTGAAAAACCTTGGTACCAGTGACATGTCAAAAAAGGCATTTTTCCTAAACAACCACCCCCTCTCACAAATGAAAGGTAATGAGACTAACCTTTCTCAAGAGTCTTTATTTTCTAAGTAGAAAAACCATGAAAGGTCATCTGCCTTGGCACGGCCATTCCATGGTCTGTGTTCCACTGTAAATTCCATGCCCGGTAGGGAGGAGGACAATCTCAACAGTTTGGGATTTTCCCCTTTCATTTGCATCAGCCATCCAAGAGGCCTGTGGCCCATTTGAACAATGAAATAAGTCTCAAACAAGTATAGTCTCAGCTTCTTCAGGGACCAGAGCACAGCAAAAACTTCCCTCTCAATGGCACTCCATTGCTGCTCTCTGGGGCGTAACCTCCTGGTGATGAAAGCATCAGGTTGGTCATAACCATCATCGATGGTCTAGCATAAGACCACTCCTTTGCCAGGTTCAGAGGTATCCATCTGCAAAATGAAATGTTTGATATAATCTGGAGCCCTTAGAATGGGTGATGAACACAGAGCCTCCTTCAGGGAGTCAAAAACCTTTTGACAACTTACTATTCAGTTGACCTTCTTTGGTTGTTTCTTGGAGGTGAGTTCTATGAGGGGTGTCACAATAATGCCATACCCCTTCACAAACCTCCTGTGGTACCCAGTCAAGCCAGGGAATGCCCAGACTTGTGTCTGGGTTGTTGGAGCCTCCGAGTCCTGAACTGGACCCTAGAATTTAAGGGTTGCACTTGGCCTCCACCTACAAGGTGGCCCAAGCACACAGTGGTGCCTTCCCTATCTGGCACTTACTGGCCTTGATATTGAGGCTTTCCTGTTTCAGGGCCTCAGGGCCTTTCCCAGGTGGATCAGGGGATCCTGCCAGGTGGAGCTACAAACAGCAACAGCATCTAGATGTGCTGCATTAAAGGCGTCAACTTAGCAAAGACTTTGATTACCAACCTTTGGAAGGTGGTAGGGACATTCTTTAATCCAAAGGGCATCAAAGTAAACTGGAAGTGCCCATCTGGGGTCGAGAATGCTGTTTTTTTTCTTTGGGCTCCTAGGGTTGTCCCTTGGAATGAAGTTTGGGGACTAAGACCACTGGGCTAGCCCAGGGGCTTTCAAAGGGCTCAATCACACCAAGGGACAGTATCTTGCTTACTGACCAGGGTTCAAAGAAAAGAGTACAGTATACTATCTCAGGACTTGCCTGCAGTTAGCCTCCTGTTGGGTAGTGAGGATATCTGACAAGGTTACTCCTTTAACTGACCCATCTGCAGGATTATGGGAGAGGAGGTGAGGGAGAGGTTCACTCCCTTCTTCCTGGCCGTCATCAGTGAGCATCAGCATGGCCACATCAACCCTATTACAGTAGAGTTTAAGGTGGTTCACATGGATGACCCTGTGAGGGCTCCTTGGAGGGCTGAGGTCCACCAGATGGGCTGCCTCCCCTTTTCTTTGAAGTATAGGGTAGGGCCCACTCCGTTTGTCCTGGAGGGCCCTAGGAGTCACAGGTTCCAACAGCCATACCATCCGCCCTGGTTGGTACTCCCTCCAGCAGTGCAGCCTTTTGGTCAAACCATTGCTTCTGGAGCTCTTGGCTTGTCTCAAGGTTCTGTTGGCTTTTTCCATGTACTCAGCCATCCTCGAGCGTGGGCCAAGCACATAGTCCACTATGGCCCTCATTATGACTTCGGCGGTCTTTTCATAAGACGTCCGAAGCCACGGGTGCCAGAAGATTGCCAGTGTTAGTGGTCTTCTGCCCGCCATAATATGGGTCCTGCCAGATTTCCGCCACACTGTGGGTAGAAATCTGGCAGTATCCATGCTGGTGGTCTGAGGTGCCTGGACGGTGCTACCACCAGCACCGCCCCACCAGAAGGACGCCACCAGCCGTATTCTAACGGGAAACATCCTTTATTACGACTTTTTTTTTACGAGAGTCGTGGTTAACAAAAGCGCAACAATGCTTTTTTTAACCACGACTCCGTTATTTTGTGCCTTAACTACGTATGTTCTGAACAACGAACATGCGTGGTTAAGGTACAAAGAAGGGAGTTGGCGAAGGAGGACGACGCAGGTGACAAGGGGTCAACTAAGGTAAGTGGTGGGTTTAGGTTTTGGGGAGTGGGTGGGGGGTCAGGGGGTTTTAGGTTTTGGGGTGGGGTAGGGTTGGGGGGTGGAGCGTTTTTGGTTTTGGGGAGGGGGTGGGGGTTAGGGGGTTTTAGGTTTTGGGGTGGGGTTGGGGGTGGGGAGTTTTTGGTTTTGGGGAGGGGGTGGGGGGGTCAGGGGGTTTTAGGTTTTGGGGTGGGGTTGGGGGGTGGGGCGTTTTTGGTTTTGGGAAGGGGGTGGGGGTTCAGGGGGTTTTAGGTTTTGGGGTGGAGTTGGGGGGGTGGGACGTTTTTGGTTTTGGGGAGGGGGTGGGGGGGTCAGGGGGTTTTAGGTTTTGGGGTGGGGTTGGGGGGGTGGGGCGTTTTTGGTTTTGGGGAGGGGGTGGGGGGTTAGGGGGTTTTAGGTTTTGGGGTGGGGTTGGGGGGGTGTGCAGTTTTTGGTTTTGGGGTGGGGGTGAGGGGTCAGGGAGTTTTAGGTTTTGGGGTGGGGCTGGGGGGTGGGGTGAGGGATGTAGGGTGAATGGTGCCTATTAGTAATGATTTTATCAGGAATGCCTTTACAACGAAATATCGTTGTTAAGGCATTCGTGGTAAAATCATTAGTAGTAAGAACGAGGTCGGTGTTCTGACCTCTTTCTAAAGGCACTAGTTGTTTTCAAAGTCGGCGTTCCGCCATACAACCTATTCTAACCATTAATACGGCCTGGCAGTGTCCTGCTGGAGGGGTGCTGCCAATGGTAGCAGCGCCCCCTCCTGTTCCTGACCAGACAAGGTAAGTTGGGCGTCTGTCAGGGGAGGGGGTGTTGTGTGTGGTGTCTGCCTTTGTGCATGAATGTGTGTGTCCGTGTGTGAATGCGTCTGTGAGTGTTGTGGTGTATGCGTGGTTGTATGTGTGTGAGTGAATGTGTGTATGAATGATGCAGTGAGTGCGTGTCTGCATGTCAGTGTGTATGCGTGTGAGTATGTTAGTGTGGATGCGTACCTGAATGCGTGTGAGTAGGTGTGAGTGGATGCGTGTCTGGATGTGTGTGAGTGGATGCATGTATGGATGAGTGTGAGTGGATGTGTGTCTGGAAGTGGAGGTGAAGGTGTGTATGCGTGGTGCGTGTGGACATGTATGCGGGGAGGGGTGGGGTGTTGTGACTGTAGGGGGGTCAGGTCATTCCTAGGGGGTGGGGGCACTGTGACTGTAGGGGGATGGGGAGTCAGGTGATTTCTGGGGGCACTGTGACAGTAGGGAGGTGGGGGGATCAGGTGATTGCTAGAAGAGGTGGGGGAGCATCTTCAGGTGACAGGGAAGGAGTTCCCTGTCACCGGTAGCCCTACTGACATGCTTTGCGTGGCGGTGCTACTGCCGTGAAATCCATGCCAGTAGGCCAGCTCATAATGCCGCTGTCAGTCTTCTGTGGATCGCCGGGTCGGAGATGGAGGTATGAGTGGAGATGTGGAAGGTTGCCACTGCCAATCCACCACACTTATAATGTAGCAGTACACACCGGCAGCCTGTTGGCAGTGATACCAACACATTAACTGCCAGGGTCATAATGAGGGTCTAGGTCTTGTTTGAGCTGTTTGAGAGGTCTCACCCAGACTTCTCTCACCAGACGCAGTGGTCCCCTAAAAGGACGGCCAAACAAAAGTTCGATGGGACTAAAGCCCACTTCCTTTTGAGGCACCTCTCTTTAGGCTAAAAGCACGCATGGCAAAATGACCTCCCATCTCCTATTGAGTTTTTCAGGGAGCCACATGATCACACATTTCATGAATATTTTGACCCGTCAACTAAACCATGTGCTTGGGGATGATATGGGGTTGTGAACTTATAAGTCACACTACATTCCTTCTACATTTCTGTAAGGTAAGCAGACATGAAGTTTGTACCTTTGTCTGAAACCACCTCCTCAGGAAAGCCACTCTAGTGAAGATACTGATTAGGGCTTTGGCAACTGCAGGAGTAGTAGCAGTCCTAACGGGAATTGCACATGGTGGCATGATCCACTACCACCAGTATAAATCTCTTCCCTGATGCAGTTGGGGGGCTCAGGGGTCCAACAATGTCAACCCTTGCCATTTCCAAGGGTACCCCAAACACTGTCTGTAGAATTAAGGGTGCCTTTGGTTTGCCACCTGTCTTGCCACTGGCTTGACAGGTGATATGGGAGCTGCAAAACTGCTTTACTTCTCGGACATGCCTGGCCAGTAGAAGTGGTTCACCAACCTACTCCAAGTCTTGGCCTGGCCAAGATGCCCAGCTAGGGGGGGTGTCATGGACCAAAGTGAGTAAGAACTCCCTGTACTGTTGTGGCACTGCTATTCTTCTGACGGGATCAGGTTTGGGGTCTCTGGCCACAGTATAATGAAGCCCTTACTACCAGGAGGTCCTGTGGGAGCCACTGACATCTCCCTTTTTCAAGTCAGAAGTTTGCTATCTCAGGCTGTAAAGAGTGGAACAGGTTCTCAGTCCCTAGCAAAGATCTTCCCTAGAGGGTCCCCTGGGCCTAGGAGCTCTGCCATGTAAGTCCTAGGTTTCTGAGTCTCAGTTCCCTCAAGGGCTGACAGGTCTTCTCCCTGGGGAGAGGGGACCTGAGCTTGTGTCTCCTCAGAAGTTTGTTTTACAGACTTCTTTCCCTTTCTCTTAGACGGCTGGGCCATTATTCCAGGCTCCAACACCTTTTTTTCACCCTGGGCTTTGCTCTGTGCTCCGGTTGTTACACACACACCCACTCTGGTATTCCCAGTATGGCTGCATGGGTTTTCCTTTCTACCTTAGCCCATGCTGAGATCTCCAGATCATTCCCCAACAGACAATATACTGGAATTGCAGGAGACACAACCACCTTCTTCTGGCCCCACTCCATAGTCAACATGGCCATGGGATGGACAGTGACAATGTTGTCAGCGTTGATAACCAAATAAGTTTGCCCAGTTATGTATTTATCTGGGGAAATCAGTTGGTCATTCACCATGGTGACACTTGCACTTGTATCCATCAATCCTTGAACCTCAACCCCATTCATGTGTGGCCTTTGTCTGTATTTCTCCAGGTTACTGGGCCAGACAGCCAGGGTAGCTACATCCACCCCACCCTCTTGAGACTAAGGCTTCTTCTGTGTGTTCGCTCACCCTGTCAGAGTCCACTGAGTATCTCATCTGGAGACTCACTGCCCTAGCAGTATCTGTGGGTGCACTAGATAGGGCCTTTTTGGGATGGTAAGAGTCCACAGATTGGTGTTGATTAGCCTTACAATTGAACCACCAAGCTTTCTTGGGATCCCAGTTCTTGCCCTGGTACTCACCCTTTGATTGGGAAGAGTCTTGGGGCCCACCCTCTTGAGAAGATTTTTGGGGGCCCTTAGAAGACTTTATTTTTTCCCCTTTGTACCCACTGTTTTTTCCCTGGGGGTAATTAGCAATTTAGGTATTGTGCGTTTGCTTAACCGTAGGGCCAATGCAATATATTTCTTATACTTCTTATCATCTTCAAATACGTACCCCAGTAGGGAAATCTGTCTTGTTGCCTCAGGTAGTCACCAGTCATCTCCTGTATCGCCAATGGGACATGGGACATGTCTCCAGTATGTCCATATATTCGGGCATAGCCAGGTCAGATGTAGGACTCCCGCAGCTTGCGCTCTGCATTATGTACATTCAGAGTTGCACATGTCGGGTGGGGTGCACTTCTGCAGGAGCAAGACTGACTGCAGGGGAAATCACAAAGACTCCAGTGGGCTGCCACAGTCCCTCAGGGTGCTTACTCTAGGCAGAAAGCCTGCTGGTGTGTGTTGAGACAATGTTCTTTCTGGAGCATGGTAGAAGAAGGCTTGGGCTTCTCCACAGAGCCTTCTTTGCAGGATCCTTTAGTGGGATTTCTGGGATAATTTATACTGCTCAATTAGAGATAGCAGTTCCTACATTGATTTCTATGGAACCTTCCCAATCCCTGTTTTCTACCATTTTAAGAAGAGGTTTTCTGTTCAGAAGAAAAGAAAAGTTCCAGGATTGTCCCTGGTGAGATCGAGGAAGGACCTCTAGTCAACACTACGCTTGAGGACATTGACTCTCTTATTGAAAGGTTTGAATCTCTCTTCAGTTGGGCTAAAGCTATTGATGGCATGAAACAAGTGGGCAAAATGGCACGGTTTTTTCATGAAAATGGAAGCACAAATTCCCAAAATCCAGGCCAGGGCAAGCAGGCACAATTGTGTCTCCACCTAGCGAGGCCCTAGGGGCTAATATGTTTGAAACCCCTGGCTCCAATCCCTCCATTCACTTGATAGTACTACTGGAGCCAGTGATTATTTGCTCAAAAAGGTACTCAGTCCTTGCAGACACCCATCAGGGTTATGAGACGGACAGGGGTAGAGGGGGGTCGAGGGTTAAGCATGTGTAGTGAATGCTGATCCAGAGGACAGCCCTGTTGGGCTTACGATATCTATACAATTTAGAGGAAGCCCTTATAACCCTACTGTATTAGGGACAAATATTAATCCAACATATAGATATACAGAGGGGATAAATATATATATATATATCTCCTAAGTGAAAAAGTAAATTAATCACTGACAGCAATTACTACCTTTATCTTTACAGTTATTTATTAGTTGTTGTCTCTCTTTGTCTTACTCTCATGGAAAAAATTACACTATGGGCTAGCTGTATCAAGCATTTTTGAATTCGCAAACAGTGCGAATGGCCGTTTGCGAATGCAAAAATGCCTTTCAGTATGTATGAAAGGCATTCGCTATGCAATTTTAAGGAATCGCTAAAATAGCGATTCCTTAAAATTGCGAGCCCATAAAGAGAATCGCAAAAGCGATTCCCTAAATAAGAAATCGCAAATAAGGAGTCCTTATTTGCGATTTCTTGAGCACATGTATCAAGCTTTTCCTTAATGCAAATTGGGCATTAAGGAATTGCAATTACCACCAAGTTCAACCATGTGCAAATTTTAAAAATGCATTTAAAATGCATTTTTAAAATTTACATGTAACGCACACATGCCCCTTTGGCATGTGTGTGCCTTACATGTCCAAAAACATTTTGGCCCCCAACACCCTGGGGTTTGCATTTCCCAAATTGCGAATTCCAGTTTGGAATTCGTTATGTGGGAAATGCAAAAAATTCGCAAATATAGGCCTACAGGCCCATAGGTGCGAATGGGGGCAGTGCCGCTATTTGCGATTCGGTAATAGCATTTGCGATTTTTAAGAAATCGCTATTACCGAATCGCAAATATGGTACATACCATTTTGCGACTCTGAAATAGCGATTTCTTAAAAATCGCTATTAGAGAATCGCAAAATGGATTCTTGATACATCTAGCCCTATGTACATAACTACATCACAATGGGGCGGTATTTTATATAAGTACCAAGAACAAAGAACCTAGGAAAGACGATACTAAACCTCATTACCTCATATCACAATACTGATTGTGAAGAAAAGGTTTAGCAGCTTTTAATTTGAAAGATTTCAGTGCAAAAATCCTTCTTTTTGTGTATTGTTTTAGAACTCTGCAAGTCAAATGTTATATGTTTATTAATTCTGTATGGGTAATTGTTTTTGTATGTATTAATTGTGATGTAGTTATGTACATAGTGTTGTAATTTTTTCCATGAGAGTAAGACAAAGAGAGACAAAAGCTAATAAATAACTGTAAAGGTAAAGATAGTAATTCCTGTCAGTGATTAATTTACTTTTTCACTTAGGAGACATTTCCATATATTTATCCCCTCTGTATATCTATATGTTGGATTGACTGTTGGGCTTACGAGTCAGGGGCCTGATGATGATATTGACATGTTTAGAGTTATTTAATTAGTTAGGAGGATACAGAGCAAAGTAACTGAGTTGCGATTACAATTGGTGGCTATGTCGATGGAGGTAGAGACGTTTAAGCACCCAGTAGGTGTGCATCGCAGCAAGGCCACCACATCCACGCCTACTAGCGCATACACAAAGCCAATAGCAGACCAAAATAAACGGAAGAACAATACTGTTGCACTTGGCCACTGCTTCGTCGATAGGCTCTCATCGAGTGCCAGTCCAACTCTGAGTCATGACCCCCTAGGCATTCCCCAAGGGCAACCCTACTACCAGCTAGAATGTTATGCGTTCCACCTGCTGAATCCATTCACCCACTCACAAGCAGCAGGGACCAAGTCAAAATGGGCTCCCTTCCCTTCTATCTATGGCTTTTATGGGCCTTTAGCTACGGAAAAACCCTCTGTCACATTAATGCAATTTAAATTCCATCCCACCCCCCTTCCTCCTGACCCTCGCTATACTTCCCCCAATAGAGGCCTGGGTTTGTCAATGGTCGATTGACTCGAAGATAGGTTTCATTCTGCAGCAACAAGAGAGGAAGAGCCTACGGTTATAAGCCCTGGCACTTACCATATTTTTTGCCTAGCAGACTCATGTATGGTTTCAAACGTCGCCCAAACTAAGAGCTTGGCTAATATAAATATTATGTCCTGAAATGTCGCAGGCCTGCGTTTCAAGTCGGAAGACCATGCATGGGGTACCTTTATGGACCAATTTGATATTTGTCTGCTCCAAGAAACCTGCAGCTTAGACCCCATACATAGGCCAAAACACGTAAATGTCTTTGTTCCTGCTAGTTCAAATGGAAAGGGCCGCCCCTCCGGTGTCCTTCATGTCTGGATACAAAACTCTCTGAATGCCTTACTGAATCCCCTGACCATTCCTTCCCTAGACATCCAAGGCAATTACTGGGGAAAATAGCCCTGCTATTTATTTGTACAATGTGTACGATCGAGGGGTCACAAGGGGTGGAAAATCAACTTTGTACGGAACAGTTTGATACAGACAACTTTTTAATTGTTGCGGGTGACTTTAACACCACCTACAAACCTCTAGAAAATGATGGGCACTTGCATACTGTGGTTGAAGATGGATAGTGGGGGTCCCCAGATATTGCCCATGTTAAGCAATAGACTGACACAACATTCCAACTGCTGTAATTCACATTATTTTATGGGCATGCAATGGGCATACCAAATCTGATGCACATGCACACCATACTTTTAACCGTACTAAACATACCAGCAGGATTTATTGCATTGCTCTTTCTCTCTCTCTCTGGAGTTTTCTACTGTACAGCAAGATTATAAATAGGAATGATAGTGACCACAATGCTGTCCATTGCACATTGACTAATTTGATTACCCCCTGGTGCACGTCCCACTATCACGCTCCTCTGACATGATCCCATTAAATTGGGAGTCCCACAAGGATCATCCCTCAGCCCCACACTTTTCAACATCTACATGATCCCACAAGCCAACATCCTTCAACCACACAGCATCACCATTCTCTCCTACTCAGACGACACCCAACTCATCTTCTCCCTCTCCCGCAACCCCAATACCGCCAAAAGCAACCTCCACACTGCACGCCTCTACACCGCCGCCTGGATGACAGCCAACCACCTCAAGCTCAACTCCAACAAAACCGAGATCATCATTTTTGGCCCCCACAAATCCATATGGGACACCTCCTGGTGCCCCATCGCCCTAGGCCCGCACCTACCCCAGCACCCCACGCACGCAACCTTGGCATCATCCTCGACCCCTCCCTCACCATGACCCAGCAAATCAACGCCGTCACCTCCTCCTGCTTCAACACACTGCGCATGCTGAAAAAAGTCTTCAAATAGATTCCTACAGAGACCAGAAAAACCGTCACTCACGAACTAATCAGTAGCAGGCTAGACTACGGCAACGGCTTATATGCTGGCACCACACTCAAACTCAAGCGCAAACTCCAGAGAGTCCAGAACACAGCCGCACACCTCATCATGAACCTCCCCCGCCATGAACACATCTCACCACACCTCAAATCCCTCCACTGGCTCCCCATAGACAAAAGGATCACATTCAAAATCCTCATCCTCGCACACAAATCCCTCCACAACATCGGCCCATCCTACCTCAACGATAGAATAAACTTCCACACCCCCACCCGCCATCTCAGATCCACCAACCTTGCACTCGCCACAGTCCCACGCATCCAACACACCACCACAGGTGGTGATCCTTCTCATATCTCACCCCAAAGGCCTGGAACTCCCTCCCCTTCAACCTCCGCAAGACCTCCTGCTCTTCAGAAAAAACCTCAAGACATGGCTATTCAAACAGTGATCGTCCCCCCCCCCCCACCCAGCGCTTTATAACCCTCACGGATGAGTAGCGCGCTTTACAAATTTCATTGATTGTTTGATGATTGATTAAATGATATGCGCGGACTCAGGTGGGGCAATATGATACCTAGACCACACGTGAATGATGCCCTACTATATGCCATAGAGACCCTAAATAGTTCCCCAATTTTACAGCCCTCAATTCAGGATTGCACAAGTATCAATGACAAGCTGTTTAAAACACTGAGGGTGTGCTTCATGAAGGGGCACTTAGGGGTTAAACAACCCAGGAATGCAGCCACTACATGGTACAATAAAGATTGTAGGAGTGCTAAGCACGAATTATGTCTAGCTTTGAAGGGTGGAAACGCTGCGTGTACTAGGCCAAAAAGGAAATTGTACAAACACACCCGGGCAAAAGTGCAGAACAGTTGGGATTCCCACATAAATCTTTTAGGGGATCCATCACCCTTGGAGGAAGAAACCTAGATAGAGTAGTGGAAATTGACTACCTTTGCATCAGGCTCTCCAGTTCTATGCTATGGTCTCTCCAGATCAAGGGGATTAGTATGGATTTGTGCCACCATGCATCGTTGTAATACAGTGTGTAGACAGGTTCTATGTAATGAGAACATTTATAAGGTGCGGGACTTTATTTCCAGAAATTCACTGAAGACTCTGAGGCATTGCAGCTTGTTGAATAATGTATTGGTGACTCATTCAGTGGTGGTTTAACTAAGGTTATATGTCATTTTGCTCACCTCAGGAAAGTCAGGAATGTGTGTAGTATATTTTACCAAACTACAGAGGTTTGGCCATAGGGCCTCGCCGAATATGTCACATCAGTGGCAAATGTATACCTGTGGATTTCTTGACTTAAATTTGCAGGTCTTGTGATGTCTGTAAGAGGGTATTCTGATGAGGTACGAAAAGAGTACAGTCTGTTTTTTTAAGGGTGTTCAAGGTTTAAAATGGGCCTGATCCCATTAAAGTGCATAGGGGCATTTTGTTTGTTAGGTGAGTCAATACCAGTAAAAAGAGGGTGACAGCCACCAAATGTGAGTGACTTTACAGACATTCCAAGTGTCCAGCATGTGGTCAAAGGTTATATCTTTTGTCACTTGATTGGTCATAAAAGTTGGTTACAGCTTGTTGATCTCGTTCAATTGCACAAACAGTATAGGATGCTCTTGGTACGGAAAAGTCCCTTCCATGATAATAGTCATGTTCTCCTTCCCAGAATGCCACATCTGTGGTGATTTCTGGATCCTTGGTAACAATGATTGGTCATCGGTGAACACAAATCATATGTGAACCATGACCTTGCCCTGTGTCATGGACTGCGGTCTTGCTAAAACCAGGAGCTCCGAAAGTGCTGCATTGAGTGGTGGAAAGCTATTTCTTGCACCAGGAGTTAAGAGGCACAAGCGTTTGGTGAAAGCATACTACATTTTAGGTTTTAGTGATCAGTTATGTGTACAGGACTTTTTATCTGTGTCTCACAGTAGTTGTGTCTTGTATTTCACTATGAGTAATTTCCTCTGCTGTGTGCTTAACTCACGTTTGGCCTGCATTGTGTTCTATATAGTACTGGGATGTGCATACAGTTGTGTGTGCGTGCTGGGATGTATGTGTGTCTGTGAAGTGCCACAATGCATTAGAGTCAGTGCACACAGTTGCATATACATAATGGGATGTATGTTTGCCTCAGAAGGGTACAGTACATGGGAGCTTGCACATGTGTATTTGAGGGTGCACATATGAAGAGTGTTAATATTTAATGTTTGCTGTATTTGTCTTTGTGTGTGTATAAATACTACTTTTGATTAAACAAATATTTGCCTGCACATTCAGCTATTGCGCATGCAAAATGAAGGTTGACTTGCAACCCTGTGTTTGTCCTACACCTATCTCCTCCCCAATCTTGTGCTGCTTGACTTGCTCTAGCACTGACAGTCAAGTCCTGTAGTGGAATTTGGCCCAGTTTCTGAGAGCCCATAGTAGGCAGAACCCCAGGTCACCCTGACTAAAATGCCTGAACCGCCACAGTTGAAACCAGTAGCTACCTTTTGACACTTGGTCCTCTGAAAGAGGTTCTGACAGACTCTTTCACAATGACTGGCTGGTGTAATCTGTGATACCATCATAGCGTCATTTGAGATGTCATCAGTCATATCGTTTAACCTGTCAGGAATGATGTAAGCAGTGTATGACAGGGGACAAGTTATAGTTACTTCAGTAAACTATAATTGGCGATTTTCAGTGTTTTTTAGTTGTTAAACATGAGTCCTTACCTCATTTCAGCATCTAAATGTAATGTTACTCTAACCATTGTTTTTCAGAGATAAAAAAATATAGATAGATAGATAGATAGATAGATAGATAGATAGATAGAAACATGGATGGATGGATGGATAGATAGATAGATAGATAGATAGATAGATAGATAGATAGATAGATAGATAGATAGATAGATAGATAGATAGATAGATAGATAGATAGATAGATAGATAGATATGCACAGAGCGTAATATGCTATATATTACCATTGTTGAGTGGGGAAGAGGCCATGACCTAAGAGAGACAAAGGCCCTCATTGCAACCCTGGCAGAAAAATGCCACTTACCGCCGTGCCGACGGGCACCAAGATTCTGTGACTGTGGCGGTAATCCGCCATGTGTATTATGACCCACACAGAGAATACCGCCGCAATACAGACACCCACACAAGTCCGCCACACCACAGGTCAGTGATAAAATGGCAATAGCTGCGACAAAATGGCAATAGCGATAAAATGGCAATAGCTCACGTGACCCACACGTCACGCCAACAGAAATACGCCCACACAGTATCACGACCCACGAATCAACGTGGCGGTCTTTCAACCACGATAAACTATTGGCGGTACACACAGCCGCGCTCAAAATACACACACATTTACAAAACAACACCACATTGGACAATGCAAAATACACACACCTGACACACATACACACTCCACACCCATACACTCAAACCACTATAAAACACCCACCCACAATACCCACAGCCTCTTACAACCAAAGAAAAGAGATCAAGCACAGAGACAAGCCAAGAGCACGCACTCAATCAGAGGCACACAACATCATCACTCATACACCATCCACACACATCACAGTATACATCCCAACACATGACCACACACATCACCTCACACATATCACTCACAGCACATCCATGGCACCTCAAAGACACCACAGGTTTTCTGAGGAGGAGCTACGGGTTATGGTAGAGGAAATCATCCGGGTAGTGCCACAGCTATTCGGATCACAGGGGCAGAAGACTTCCATTGCAAGGAAGATGGAGCTATCATCAACACCGTGGGACAGCATCCAAGAACCAGGGATGACATGAGGAAGAGGTGGAACGACCTATGGGGGAAGGTGCGTTCCGTGGTTTCAAGACACCAGATTGCTGTACAGAGGACTGACGGTGGACCCCCACAACTAACAACATGGGAGGAGCAACTCTTGACGATAATGCATCCTGAGGGCCTCACAGGAGTAGCAGGAGGACTGGACTCTGATAAGTCACATTTTTTACTACTTTATCTCCCCCTACCTGCATGGCATCACATACCCCCACCCGTACCCTCATTCCCATCACTCCATCACCTCACATCTACCCCACCATCACAACCCCCACATCCCAATACCAAGGCCTGCATGCAACACCAATGCATGGACACCCATCACCACAGCATGCCCAGTAGAGAGACTCACCCAGTCAACACAATCAGGAATCACACAAGCCCAATGTGACAGGGAAACCACAATTAAATAAGGGAAACACACCCATTGCACAAGATGGCACACACAGATACAATAACAATGCATTTGCATCCCAACAGGACCCCTACCAAACGTCACTGGACAGGAGGTGCCAGCTACATCCAGTCCCCCCACAGAATAGGCCCACAGTGATGACAGCAGCTCTGCACGCTTGGATCACGATGACCAACCTGCCCATCAGGGACCTCTGGACAGTCGGTTGCCCTGCCACAGTCCCAACCCACCACAGAGCCTCTCCCCCCCCCCGGGAAACACCATCACAGCAGCCACCCATGGGGCCCATGCCACTGTCCCCAGGACACGTCAATCAGCAGTGTGTCCAGCACTACACCCAGGCAAACCCACAAACACAGGACGATCAGGGACCTGGGGTCAGTGGCAGTGGGCACACGCTTCAGGGGACAGAGGCACAGCACAACAGGGAAGCTGGGAGGACTGCTGTGTGACGGGGGAGGACAGGCCAAGGGAACCGACCCTCCACGAGGCTCTCTCAAACATCATGGGAGCATACCACCATTCCCAGGAGACCATGGGCACGGTACTGGCCAAGTTACATGAGACCCAGCGGCTGCAGGAAGGACAGTACCTGGGGATCAGGGAGAACCTCACAAAAATCTACACCATCCTGGTCACCATAGCAGGGGTGCTGGCTGACATCGGTGAGACCATGAGGGAGGCAGTGGCGCAACAAAGGGCCCATGACACTAGCCAAACCGATGAACAGCCGACCACCTCCGCCGACGCTAGTGGACAGGAGGTCCCGCCACAGGACCAACAGGCCACCAGCACCCCACCCCCTGCAGAAGGAGAACCACCCCCACAAAAGTTTCCTGTGATCCAGGCAGAAGACAGAGAACATTGCCAAGACTCCTGCCAGGAAATATGACTCTCCTGATTGTCACCCTTCTGTCCCACTCTGTTACCCTGTCCACCTTAAACTGCCATTACTCCCCTTCCTATGTCCCATTGGACAATGCACCTATGATACCAAGAGACTGGAGTCTACCATGGACCTTCCTCCACCATCACCCCAGCCCCTTGCACGTACCCCCATACTATTTACCACAAAAAATAAACACCATTGATATATAAACCATGCTGGAGTCAGTGTAATGATTGGAAAGATGTATTCTTACTACATTCACAAAGCATTGCAACGTCTATGTTCATTGAATTATACCAATGTATGACAGTTGTGGCAGCAGCACGCATAGCAGAAGCCAGAATGTGGTCCACAGATCTGAAAAAAGGAAACCCAAAGGGAACAGTCAGCGGACATACACAGAGGAAAAGAGGCTGCCATGTACAATGTCTTAAAGTATACTGAAATGTTAAGTGGAGTTACAGAATCTTACCTGTGTGTCACTGGAAGCAATGCTGTATAATGTTTGTTCTGTTGTCCACATCTTCTTCATCTGCTTCCTCTTCATCACTGTCCACAGGCTCCACCACTGCCACAGGACCATCACCAGGCTCATCCTCCTGCAGAAAAGCACCTGGCGTCTCAATGCCAGGTTGTGCAAAATACAGCATGACACGATGATCTGGCAGACCTTCTTGGGTGAGTAGCACAGGGATCCACCAGTCAGATGGAGGCACCGGAACTGGCCTTCAGGAGGCTGAAGGTCCTCTCAGTAATCCTCCTCGTTCGCCCATGTGCCTCATTGTAATGTTCCTCTGCCCTTGTCCTGGGATTCCTCACTGGGGTCAGTAGTCATGCGAGGTTGGAGTAACCAGAGTCACCTGCAAATATCGAGGGACAATTGTGAGACACACACTAACCCTTAGGTTCAACCCCATACCCAGACACCTACATATACTGTGTGGGGACCTTGGGTTCACCTATTAGCCACACCCGGTGCCTCTGTTGGGCCATCACATATGGGATGCTGCTATTTCTCAAGATATAGGCGTCATGCACAGAGCCAGGATACTTGGCATTCACATGGGAGATGTACTGGTCCGCCAAACACACTATTTGCACATTCATAGAATGATAGCTTTTCTATTCCTGTACACCTGTTAATTTCTGGGGGGGGGACAAATGCCACATGTGTACCATCAGTGGCACCAATGATGTTGGGGATATGTCCCAGGGCATAGAAGTCAGCTTTCATTGTGGCCAAATCCTCCACCTGGGAACACGATGTGGCTGCGCATGTTTCAGCAGGCCAGACAACACTCTGGTCAACATGTTGGAGAACATTGGCTAAGACATCCCTGATGCCATGGCCACTGTAGTTTGAAAGGAGCCACTTGCCAGAAAATGGAGGACTGACAGAACCTGCACTAGAGGGGGTATTCCTGTGGGCTGGCGGATAGCTGATGTCAGATCTGGCTCCAATTGGGCACACAGTTCTTGGATCGTGGCACAATCAAGTCTGTATGTGATTATAATGTGTCTGTCCTCCAGCGTGGACAGGTCCACCAGGGGTCTGAACACCAGAGGATGCCGCCATCTCATATGCTGCCTCAGTGGTTGTACCCTATGGAGGACAACGGTGAGCAGAGGGTCATTTACCACATAGATAGCACAACTGTGTTTGAATTAATGTCACAGAAGCAGTGTGTGAAATCAAGAATCAGTATATGTGCCAATATGTGCTGTGACGCAGTTAGGTGCCATGGCATGTGCCCCCCTGAAACGGCATCTGCCTGACCTGTGAGGAGAAGCAAAGGGAAATGGGGTAACTGCGCTGGCGTTGTGCAACGTCATGGTAGGCGGTCGAAGACCACCGCGCAACTCCGCGTTGGTTATCATAGGGCCCTATGGGTTCAAGAACCAATGGCGATGTATGCCGGCGGTGATGGTACGCACTGCCGTGGACATACCGCCATTTTCTACCTATTCACTCACTTGCTACCTGACCATCAACAGGCGAGGACCTACACCGCAACAGCTGCTGTGACCTGAGTCTGGAAGCGACAATGGCTAGAGTGTCTGGGGAAAGCGCCCCTGCCTTCACTGCGGAGGAGTTGGAAAAACTGGTGGAAGGGGTCCTCCCCCAGTACACGTTACTCTACGGTCCTCCAGACAAACAGGTGAGTACACTGTGAGCATGATGCGTGGGCAATGCCTGTTTGGAGTGGTGTGGATATAAGCCACATGTTGGGGGGTGCTAAGGCGTCCTAGCCTGAATGTTGCATGAGAGGTGGTCAGTGTATGTGCGTCATGGGATGGGTGGGAACTGGTGGGCAATAAGAATGACGATCCGGACGGGTGAGTAATTACAATTTCTGCTATCTTTTCTCTCTAGGTCAGCGCCAAACAGAAGAAGGGTATTTGGCGTGCCATTGCCAAGGAGGTGCGGACCCTGGGGGTCTATCACAGGCGGAGCACCCACTGCCGCAAGACGTGGGAGGACCTGCGTCGCTGGACCAAGAAGACGGCGGAGGCCCAGCTTGGGGCTGGCCTTCCAACGTGGAAGGGGTGCCTGTCGCACCATGACCCCCCTGATGTTCCGCATCCTGGCGGTGGCCTATCCAGAGTTGGTGGGCGCTTGAGGGCATCACAGCAGCCACAAGGGGGTGAGTACAGTTTCAGAAAGCTGACTTTGCGCTCTTTAGGAACTAGTAGGGTGGGGGATGTGGGCTGTGGGTGCCCCTAGGCCAGGGCGATCATGCCAGGGTAGGTCAATTGTCTGCAGGCTCTGAATCACCCCTACTCCAATGGTACAAGTGGCCAACTACTACTGGGCAGGGTCCTGTGGGTGTCAGGTGTGCAGATGCTGGCGTTAGGCATTGTACCCCATGGGCTGGTGACTACCTTAGTGAGTGGTTGGGCATGGCCTAATTCATAGGGCTGCTCGCTGTGTGTTGTGTACGCCAACGGTAGTGGTGTTTCTTGCAATGACCATGTGTATCCTCTTTCTGCCCCCCTCCTTCTTGTTTTGTCACCCTTTCTTTGCGTGCATAAGCATCATCGGGTGGAGGAGCAGAGGCACCGGCAATGGAGAGAGCTGCATCCCACATGGCCCATGAGGGTGAATCCACTGAGGGTGAAAGCAGCAGTGGGACGGAGGGCGAGGGGAGCTCCACAACAGTGACAAGAGGGGATACCAGTGACATCGCCTCCTCCTCTGATGGAAGCTTCCTGGAGGTGGCGGACACCTCTGTACCCTCCCCAACAACAGGTACAGTTGCCACCCCCCCACCAGCACCGCCCTCCCAGCAGACCCTCAGTGTTTTTCCCGTGTCCGCTCACCCAGGAGGGTGGGCATCTCCTTCGCCCCAGGCACCTCTGGCCCTGCCCCAGTCAGCCCTGCTGCCCTCAGTGAGGAGGCTATTGACCTTCTGAGATCCCTCACTGTTGTGCAGTCAAACATTCTGAATGCCATCTAGGGTGTCGAGAGGCATTTGCAACAAACAAATGCATACCTGGAGGGCATTCATTCTGGCGTGACGGCCCAACAGAGAGCATTTCAGGCTCGGGCCTCAGCACTGATGGCAGCCATTGTCCCTGTGTCCAGCCTCCCCCCTCAAACTTCCACTACCATGACCCAATCCCCTCTACCTCAGCCTACCCAAGCACACCTTCAGACCAGCAAGCACACACATCAACACACAAAAGTGGCTCAGGAAAACATAAGCACCACACATCATCACACAGGCACTCACACAAGCACCATACCCATGCACACATAACACCATCCTCTTCCTCCACTGTGTCCCTCTCCTCTTTGTTCACCTTCCTCCCAGTAGCATCTCCACTCACACCTGCATGCACTACATCATCAGCCACTGCCTCTATCACCAGCAGCACCCTTCACTACACACCCCTCATGAGCAATCACCACACCCACAACCATGCACATGTCCCCTTTCTCCTCTCACAGTGTGTCTGTGAGCCCTCCTCCCAAAGTACACAAATGCAGGCACACACCCACTCAACAGTCATCCACCTCACAACAGCCTCCAGCCCATGCACCTTCACCCAAAGTAAGCAGACGTACACCTCCTATAACCACTACCTCATCCTCCACTCCCACACCCCCTACATCTTCCTGTCCCAGTGAGTCAAAGAAACTTTTCCTCGCTAACATTGACCTCTTCCCTACACCTCCCCCCGTCCTTCCCCTAGGGCCAGGATGTCTAGATCCCAGGCCAGCACCTCAGCCACCAAATCGGTGTCCGCTGTGGTCTCTGCAAGTCCAAGAGGATCGAAGAGGGCACCCGTCAGGGCTGCCAATGTGCCACCTACTGAAGCTAAGGACCACCTGATTCCGCCACCTGCCAAGGTTAAGAAAGGGCCGGCATGCAGCAGGGAAAGGACGCACCACCCACCCAGCAAGGCCTCATCCTAAACCAAAGAGGACAGTGCCAAGGTCCCAGCAGCGACTACCAAGGTGGGGAAGGGACACAAAAGCAAGGGCAAGTCTCGTCAGGGCATGGAGCCTTCTGGTGAGGGACTGGTGACCACCATTTCTCCTGACAGGCCAGCAACCCGTACCACAGGAAGCACCGTCGCAACGACCGCCACCTGCACTGAAATGTCCACACCTGCACCGCCACTGCCACAATGACAGTCACCAGCATCATCTCCAGTGGGCAGCTGTCCGAGGCATGGTGTCTCCCTCCACTATTACAGACACCTGCCTCACGGGCAGCACTGGCAGCATCTCTGCCGCAGACACCGTCGCAGCCACCACCACCTGCACCGCAACCTGCACCGCCACATGCACCACCACGTGCCCAGCCAGTACCACTACATCGGACATCAGCAGCATCCCCAATGGGCAGCCATCCAAGGCTGCAGGAGACGTCCTGGACCCTGCACACACCACATGTGGCACTACCAGCAGTTTGCAGACTAAGTCGCCGCAGGGTGGAGTATGGCTCTGCCTCCATGGAGTATCATTCTACCTGTTCCCTGCACATCTCATGCCTCCCAGGCGAGGGACTGTGAACTGCCACACCCCAGGTGCAGCATCACTGGGCACAAAGCCCCCTCCAGAACCAGTGGAGAGATGCATCCACTCACCCTATCCTTGGCAGGATGAAGCACACTGGGCACAAAGCCCCCTCCAGAACCAGTGTAGAAAGGCATCCACTCACCCTATCCTTGGCAGGATGAAGCACACTGGGCAAAAAGCCCCCTCCAGAACCAGTGGAGAGATGCATCCACTCACCCTATCCTTGGCAGGATGAAGCACACTGGTCACAAAGCCCCCTCCAGAACCAGTGTAGAAAGGCATCCACTCACCCTATCCTTGGCAGGATGAAGCACACTGGGCAAAAAGCCCCCTCCAGAACCAGTGGAGAGATGCATTCACTCACCCAATCCTTGGCAGGATGAAGCACACTGGGCACAAAGCCCCCTCCAGAACCAGTGTAGAAAGGCATCCACTCACCCTATCCTTGGCAGGATGAAGCACACTGGGCAAAAAGCCCCCTCCAGAACCAGTGGAGAGATGCATCCACTCACCCTATCCTTGGCAGGATGAAGCACACTGGGCACAAAGCCCCCTCCAGAACCAGTGTAGAAAGGCATCCACTCACCCTATCCTTGGCAGGATGAAGCACACTGGGCAAAAAGCCCCCTCCAGAACCAGTGGAGAGATGCATTCACTCACCCAATCCTTGGCAGGATGAAGCACACTGGGCACAAAGTCCCCTCCAGAACCAGTGGAGAAAGACATCTACTCACCCTATCTTTGGCAGGATGAAGCACACTGGACACAAAGCCCCCTCCAGAACCAGTGGAGAAAGGCATCCACTTGAGAGACTGTGGCCTTGCACTCCCCAGGCCAAGCAGTGGGCAAACCACCCACTTGAGAGACTGTGGCTTTGCACTCCCCAGGACCAAGCAGTGGGCAAACCACCCATTTGAGAGACTTGAGAGACTGTGGCTTTGTACTCCCCAGGACCAAGCAGTGGGCAAACCACCCACTTGAGACACTTGAGAGACTGTGGCCTTGCACTCCCCAGGCCAAGCAGTGGGCAAACCACCCACTTGAGAGACTGTGGCTTTGCACTCCCCAGGACCAAGCAGTGGGCAAACCACCCATTTGAGAGACTTGAGAGACTGTGGCTTTGCACTCCCCAGGACATCGGTGTGGGCATGTGGCCCCCTACAGGAGCAGTGGCGTTGTACCATCTTCTGGCTGAGGCACCCTCCCTCCACTTCCCCCTGAGGTGCCTGTGTATTTTTGACCTGATGCCCCTGCAGTGTTCTCTCCGTTTTTAGGCAGGAGTCAAGTGTGGGCTTCTCCCCTGGTTTTTGGGCCCACTGGTCCACAGACATTTATAAGGGACAGTGTACGGACTTCTGTACATAATGTAAGTATTTGCATATACTGATTTTTTAAATATCGTTTGCTATATCTGCATGTTCCAAAATATCACTGATTGGACTCAATTCCTTTTGTCCTTGCGTCTTCCAGGGGATAACGGGATATATCTGTAATGTGGTTGGATGTGTTAGTGTGTATGGTGTTTTGGGTGAGGGTGGGGGATGGGGGTGTTGCGTGTCAAGTGTGTGTGCCACTCTCTTTTACCTCCCCCCCTCCCTGTGTGCTAGGTGCAGTACTTACAGTCGTCGTTGCCTCCACCTTCTTTCTAGTTCCTGGTGTATTAGTAGATACAACAACATGGGTAACACCTGAAGTTCGGGCACCATGGCATCCTGGTCCTTCGTTGAGTGTCGAAAGGTAAGTGTTTCCCCTTCAGTGCACTGTTTCCGCCGTGCTTTTGATGTTGTTGGTACCAGCACAGAAAAGCTGGCGGATTGGCCTGTCATAATACAGAGGGCATTACATTGTCTTCCGCCTGTCTGTTGGCGCTGACCGCCACAGTGTTTGTTGCTACCCCCTTGGAGGTCGGAGTGTTAAAGTGGCTGTCTATGTTGGCGGTTTCTGCCGTGGTCGTGATCCCATTTTGTTTACCACTGGCCTGTTGGCGGTGTTACCGCTGCTTTAACACCCTCCGTCAGGGTTGTAATGAGGGCCTTAGGCAGGAGTCAAGTGTGGGCTTCTCCCCTGGTTTTTGGGCCCACTGGTCCACAGACATTTATAAGGGACAGTGTACGGACTTCTGTACATAATGTAAGTATTTGCATATACTGATTTTTTAAATATCGTTTGCTATATCTGCATGTTCCAAAATATCACTGATTGGACTCAATTCCTTTTGTCCTTGCGTCTTCCAGGGGATAACGGGATATATCTGTAATGTGGTTGGATGTGTTAGTGTGTATGGTGTTTTGGGTGAGGGTGGGGGATGGGGGTGTTGCGTGTCAAGTGTGTGTGCCACTCTCTTTTACCTCCCCCCCTCCCTGTGTGCTAGGTGCAGTACTTACAGTCGTCGTTGCCTCCACCTTCTTTCTAGTTCCTGGTGTATTAGTAGATACAACAACATGGGTAACACCTGAAGTTCGGGCACCATGGCATCCTGGTCCTTCGTTGAGTGTCGAAAGGTAAGTGTTTCCCCTTCAGTGCACTGTTTCCGCCGTGCTTTTGATGTTGTTGGTACCAGCACAGAAAAGCTGGCGGATTGGCCTGTCATAATACAGAGGGCATTACATTGTCTTCCGCCTGTCTGTTGGCGCTGACCGCCACAGTGTTTGTTGCTACCCCCTTGGAGGTCGGAGTGTTAAAGTGGCTGTCTATGTTGGCGGTTTCTGCCGTGGTCGTGATCCCATTTTGTTTACCACTGGCCTGTTGGCGGTGTTACCGCTGCTTTAACACCCTCCGTCAGGGTTGTAATGAGGGCCTTAGGCCCTCATTACGAACATGGCGGTTTGGCCCACCATTTCGGCATTGGCGGCTGAAGCCGCCAGCCGGCATGGCGGGCCAAACTGCCATATTCTGAACAATGTGGGAGCCGCCATCGGAAGCCCTCACTCACCGCCAGGCTCTCACCGTCAGGCAGCCTGACGGTGAGTTGAAACACTATCCGCCAGGGTAGCTGCGCTAACCTGCGGATAATGTTTCCATTTCCGCCAGCCTTTTCTTGGTGGGACATCCCGCCAGGGAAAGGCTGGCGGAGGGGGTGCCCCGGCACTGCCCATGCACTTTGCATGGGCAGTTCAGGGGCCCCGGTGCAGAGCCCCGTCGCATAGGTCACTCCCCGATTTTCGGGCAGTGATATGCGCAACGGGTGCATCTGTACCTGCCGCACAGAGGCATTGACGGCGGCTCCATGTTGAGCTGGCGTCGATGTCCCAGCAGGCCCTTTATGTGAGCCGGCGGGCAGACACAATGTTTCCGCCCGCCATCCTACAGAAATGTTCATAATTTGGCCAGCGGGATTCCGGAGTCGCTGGCAGTCAGTGTTTTGACCGCCAGCATGAACACGGAGGTTGTTACCGCCGTGTTCATAATGACCCCCTTAGTCTTGAGTTGCTTTGTTGAGTGTGTGTCTCATTTATTGCCTTTGTGAGTACAACAAATGCTTAGCACTACCTTCTGATTAGCCTAACTGCTCGCCCACACTACAGCAAAGAGAGCTTTTGGGATTTCTATTTGTAGCCCTGTAAACCAATACGGGTTACCCTGACTATCTGCATAGTGCTCCCATACATTGGCTCCCTGCATAGATATTCAGCTTCCTACGGTAAAGGCTGAAGTATACACTATAACTGTGCAAATCCAGACCATAGGACATTTGGGATCCCCTCAAAAGGTACATAACTGATCAAGATCCTGAAGTGTTTATCACTAAAGGAGAAAAAGGTAACATTGAGTAATTAGCAATATGTTTGGTAAAGGAAAAAGGGAGAATCCCAACGGCTTGTGTAGTGATATGCTAGTGAGATGTATTTCCTGGCTGTGAATCAGATATGGTTACAATGGGAGAGGAAATGATTACAACATATGTACTAGCTTTTTACCAGAAAATTGAAATAAAGTTTTAAAACAATAATTTTGCATACTATGAAGATGTTAGTTTATGCTAAAAAAAAAACTAGAAATTTTATGAAAAAAACAACGGTTAAAGTGAGGTTATAGTTAAGGGTTGAAATAAGGTAAAAGCAATCATTTAGAAAACAAAAAATTTACCAGTTATAGTAAACTGAGCTAACTATAATAATTTGCACCCTCACCACTGCTTATGACATCACATATTACATCACTCATGACATGTAACAGGACACCATTGATGGCATCACTAAGTACATCTGAAATTACATCATTGATGATGACACTGATGACTTCACTGTAAATACCGTAGTCATGTGCAGCAGAAAGTTATTGAGTTTACATGTATGGGTTGATGGTATGAAAATAGTATCAGCCCTGGAGACAAGTGTAATTGTACATTTTAAAAGTTAGATAGTGAACTGTTAACAAATCACTAAAGTCTGAGGTAAAAGAAGTACTCCATGTTAAACGAGGCTGAACACATTTGATGTGGGTTGAAGAGGTATGTTTGAAAGTAGGTTATAGCTTACTGTTAAAGCCTCTTCTAAAAAAAAACTGTTAGAAAGGCCAAAGATGCCACTAACAATACATTATCCATCAGCAGATAATTGTGATACTGTGGTGTAGACAAATTCTTTAAGTTCTGCATGTTTATTTTAAGAACTTCACTAAAGACTTAGATGCATTGATGATGACTGAATAATATATGATGTAGGGGTGTCCCGCTGAGAGGTGGTTTATACCATACTGATGATGTAAGTGTAGAAGTGAATTCTGTGCAATCATACCCATCTCAGGAATGTGCGTAGTGCATTTTACAAAACTAATGAGCGTTGTCAATAGGGACTGACAGAAGATGTCTTTGCAGTGGCAAACATATACCAGTCAATCTCTTGACTTACAATTGCAGTCATATGAAGGTATTAAGAGGGTAATTCCATTAAAGTGAATAGAAAATCGTTCACAAGTATAGTGTGTTGAATAATTTCAAGTTCACAAACTCTATAGGATGGTGTTCCAATTATTTGTGACTTGTCATCAGTGATCTCATCAGTGTTGTCATTTGAGATGTCATCAGTGATCTCATCTAGGATGCAATTTAACATGGCATGAGTGATCTAATATGTGAATTCATAAGCAGTGATTTTTTGTTTTATGTCTATAACACCACTTTTTAAAAACTTTGTTTAATGTTTTTGCATACCATACATAAAACACAATTGGACTCCCAATTACTGGGAGAGACATGAATCATAGATGAAGCAGAAATAGAAAAGGCACCATATACATCACGTAGTTAGCAACAACACTAATGAGCAATATGAAATGTGTTTTATACCACTTTAACCTTTGTTTTATTCAGGGAATATATACCTATATGTGTGCTTCTCCTTGCTTTTCCCCTGTTTTTCACTGTTCACCTTCCTTTCCCCCTGTTTTCTGAATACTTTCTACTTGCTTTTCTCCCATTTTTCACTACTTTCTCCTTCCTTTCCCGACATTTTCAGAGTGCTTTCTCCTTGACTTTCCCCTGCTTTTACCTCTTTTCATTGTTTTTTCCTCATTTTTGCTCCCCCTGCAGCCCATTTCTCACCTCCCGCCCAGCCCTGCCCACCACCTCCCAGCAACCCTCTCTCCTTCCAAGACTTACTCAATGGAGGTAGCAGCATGGCTGCACATCTGGAGCGCAAAGGCAAGCCCGTCGGCGCAGTTAATGCACAGACCCCACCGAGGAACCCTGGGTCTTCCACCCTGCGCAGCTACACCGCCGCAGACCTCAGAGCCTTGAGCCCAGGGTGCACACACACAGTGACTGAATCAATAAACATGGCGGTGAAATTGCCATAATCTACACCATCCTCTGTACAAACTCCTCAAATTATCCAACCCTGAAAATGGAGCATCTCAATTTCCAACTTCACACAGAATGAAAAACCACCCTCAGAGGTACTCTTGCATACAGACCACTGACACCACACTCCAGCTTCTGCAACTAAATTACCAACTTAATCGCCCCGATCGCCATACCAGAGCACAATATCTTCCTAGAAACCTTACATTCTACCTCGAGGACCCAAACGACACCAACACAACCGACTTCCTGGAAAGTATGAGCAACATCGGCCTTCAACAACTTGTCACCGACACCATCCACATCACAGGACACACACTCTACCCCATTTTTACATCCAGCAATAGTCAAGTCCAACCACATTCACAGCTCACTTGTATCAAACACTACAGTGTCCACTTCACCTCTACCAACACTGGCACCATGTCCCTGAGCTCCATAAGCAGAAACTGGGAAAAAGTATGAAAAGATTAGTGGAACAACACTCTCAACTCCCACCTCCCAGACATATCATCTGACCCAGAACAGGCTGAGAAGAACCTCTCCCAGTGGATCACAGAATGTGCCTACATAATCGCCCCCACAAAGCCAGCCAAACCCAAAGTTCCAGCCAGAAGAGACAGCTAGTCACAACAGAGCCGAAATCCTCCAAATGCAACTGCCGGCAACTAGAAAGGAAGTGGCATGCTTGCCAAAAGACAGAAGACCATACGACTTTCAAAACAACACAACCAGTACCACTGTCTCCTGAAAGAAACAAAGAAGAACACTTCAGCAGATCACATAGAAGTCAGCACAAACCACAGCACGGAGCTCTTCTCCATCGTGCAGGAGTTCTTCCATGACAAGAACTGAGCCATTTATGAGAACATCAAACCTCAAACCCCCCCGCCACCAACAGCATCAGCCTACTCACAACCACGAACACAAACCCACAACACCTGCTCACCCTTTGGGACCCTCCCACAACTCAAGCTACAATCTCCATCATGAACTCCGTACACTCTGGAGCACCCACGGACTCATGTCCTCACCACATCGTCAACCTCAGTAGCAAGACGATTGGCGACGAGCTCAAGAAAGTCATGAACGCCTCTATCACCTTGGCCTCCTTCGCTGAGGACTGGAAACATGCTGAAGTGAGGCCTCTCGTGAAGAAACCATTCTCTTTTTTTCTCACACCCCCTTTTACTCTGCTTGATGGGTAACCCCTAAACATACCACGTACAACAAGACCCTTGAGCCCTTGAGCTCACTTTTTTGGGTAAATTTCTTGAAGGTACGTCAAATGGCGCCAAATCTATAGGCAAGTCAAAAATCAAAAAATGCTTTTCCTATGGAAACTAGGCCCTAACTATAACTACCTATATATATATATATATTGAAAAACGACCTCCAGGTGGGCGGGGGGCATCCCTGCAGGACAGCTTCAGCCAAGGGTAGAGAAACCCATATAAAGTCCAAACAAAAATGCCAAAGCCTCAGTTCCAGTACCATCAGAGCATTTATTCTTAGTAGAAATGGCAGTAAGCAAGAATCCTGATGCGTTTCGGCTGAATGCCTTTTTCAAAGGTGAGTGGTTTAAGGTGTACACGACACCGGTCTTTATCAATCAAATGCCACATGACCCTGTAGTAGTAGCATACATCTCCCATAAGCATGTGGCCACTTTATTTATTCTCAACAATCTGTATGCACTGTTACAATTGTGAAATAGGACTGTGGCATTTAGATGGTAATATAGCAAGATCAAAGATTAAGTTACAGCGCAATGAATCCTTATTGAAACATTATCAGGGCATTATGGGAGATGTATGCTACTACTACAGGGTCACATGGCATTTGATTGATAAACACCTGTGTTGTGTACACCTTAAATCACTCACCTGTGATCAAGGCATTCAGCCGAAACGATTCACGATTCTTGCTTACTGCCATTTCTACTGAGAATAAATGCTCGGATGTTACTGGAACTGAGGCTTTGGCATTTTCCTTAGGATATATATATATATATATATACACACACACATGGACATATGATGTGGCATTTGATTTCCCATTTCCAATTCTATAGCATCACAAAAACTTTAGAAATGAAGAAGGGCATTCATAATATATCAATGGACCTAGAAGGGCAATTTGCAGTTTCAAATGAAAAGTATATTTAATTTATTCCATTATTTTTTCAAAATACTTTCATGTTCCCACCTCTCCTTGTACAGAATTGGGTAAATAAATGTAATCACATTTACTCACTCCTGCCTTAGTAGTCTCATTTTCTCTACATCACTAGAATACATAATTCCACTAAAGTGTCCATTGTGTATCAGTTCTCACTACTATTTGACACTAAGGCCCTCATTACAATCCTGGCAGTCGGTGATAAAGCAGCAGTAAAAAAAATTGAATTATGACCACGGTGTAAACCGCTCACACAGACAGCCACTTTAACATACCGACCGGCTCAGCAATAGCAACAAGCACAGCGGCGGGAACCGCCAACAGCCAGGCGGAAGACAATGTTCCGCCCACACTATTACAATAGGCCTATCCGCCACCTTTTCCGGGGCGGTACCAACGACATCAAAAGCACGGTGGAAACAGTACACAGAAGGCAAAGGACTCACCTCTGGAGACTCAAGGAAGAACCATGACGCCATGGAGCCCAAGTTGCAGGTGTTCCCCATGCTCGTCTATCTTCTTCTTCACTATGAACACCAACGCCAGCAAAGACGACCACGGTGAGTACTGCCATCTAGCACACAAGGGAGGGAGGAGGAAAAAGAGAGTGACGCTCACACGCAACACCCCCACCCCCAACACCATACACACAAACTGATGCAGTAGCATTACATTTTCACCCCGTACCCCTCAGGAATAATGCAAGGACTACAGGAATTGAATAAAGTGAGTGTAAAAAGAAAAAATAGTAGAAAGTCGTGCTACAAAGTCAAAACAGTATATACATATACACAAATGTAGGGACACTGCCCAGTCCACAATGTCCGTGGGCCACAGGGCCACATCACATAGGCCAAGGTCCCAATTTACTCCTGCAACAACACGGTTAGAACACTAAAGGGGCATCAGGTCGAAAATACACAGGCACCTCAGGGGGACGAGGAATGGGGGGCACCTCAGCTGGAAGATGGTACAACACACTGGTTCTGGAGGGGGCTACATGCCCTGTGCCAGGTCCTAGGGAGTGCAAGGTCACAGTCTCTCAAGTGGGTGGGTTGCCCACTGCCTGCTCCTGGGGAGTCCAAAGCCACAGTCTCTCAAGTGGGTGGGTTGCCCACTGCTTGTCTGCTGGAGAGTGCAAAGCCACAGTCTCTCAAGTGGGTGGGTTACCCACTGCTTGCTCCTGGGGAGTGCAAAGCCACAGTCTCTCTAGTGGGTGGTTTGCCCACTGCTTGCTCCTGGGGGCCTGCAAAGCCAAAGTCTCTCTAGTGGGCAGTTTACCCACTGGTTCTGTAGCGGGACTTGTGCCCAGTGTGCTTCATCCTGGGAAGGATGGGGTGAGTAGATGGCTTCTCCACTGGTTCTGGAGGGGGAATTGTGCCTAGGGTGCTTCATCCTGAGAAGGATGGGGTGAGTTGATGGCTTCTTCCACTGGTTCTGGAGGGGGCCTTGAGCCCAGTGTGCTTCATCCTGGCAAGGAGGGGGTGAGTGGATGGCTTCTCCACTGGTTCTGGAGGGGACCTTGTGCCCAGTGTGCTTCAACCTAGCAAGGAGGGGGTGAGTGGATGGCTTCTCCACTGGTTCTGGAGGGGGCATTGTGCCCAGTGTGCTTCATCCTGGGAAGGATGAAGTGAGTGGATGGCTTCTTCCACTGGTTCTGGAGGGGGCCTTCGGCCCAGCGTGCTTCATCGTGTCAAGGAGTGGGTGAGTGGATGGCTTCTTCCACTGGTTCTGGAGGGGGTCTTGTGCCCAGTGTGCTTCATCCTGGCAAGGTTGGGGTGAGTGGATGGCTTCTCCACTGGATCTAGAGAGGGCCTTGTGCCCAGTGTGCTTCATCCTGCCAAGGAAGGGGTGAGTGGATGGCTTCTCCACTGGTTCTGGAGGGGCCATTGTGTCCAGTGTGCTTTATCCTGGGAACGATGGGGTGAGTGGATGGCTTCTTTCACTGGTTCTGGAGGGGGCATTGTGTCCAGTGTGCTTCATCCTGGCAAGGAGGAGGTAAGTTGATGGCTTCTTCACTGGTTATGGAGGGGGCATAATGCCCTGTGATGCAGCACTTGGGAGCGCAAGCTCACAGTCTCTCACCTGGGTGTCACACCTACAGGATTTGCAGGGGCCAGGACGCAGTACAGCCCATGGAGGCAGGACTACACACTGCCCATATGTGGTGACGGCTGCTTAGTAGTGGCAGTGCCGGTGCTGGTGTCAGGGATGCTAGTGGTGGGAGGAGGCTCCAGCCCTTCCCCTGCAGCCTCGGACGGCTTCCCACTGGGGCTGCTGCTGCTGGTGGTGGTGCTGGTGGTGGTTCTGGTCTTGGGGATGCCATTGGAGGGGGGAGGCTCCAGCCCTTCCCCTGCAGCATCGGACGGGTGCCCACTGGGGCTGCTGCTGCTGGTGGCGGTGCTGGTGGATGTGCTGGTGGCGGTGCTGGTGCTAGTGTCGGGGATGCCAGTGGTTTGGGGAGGCTCCAGGCCTTCCCCTGCAGCCTCGGATGGCTGAACCGCAGTGGTTGGTGTTGGAGGCTCAGAATCAGTTCTAGAACCAGGCCTCCTGTCCTTCCTGCCTGCACGTGCAGGCCCTTTGCCCTTCCCCTTGGCAGCTGGTGGTGCCTCCTTGCCCTTCCCCTTGACAGCTAGTGGTGCCTCCTTGCCCTTCCCGTTGGCAGCTGGTGGTGCCTCCTTGTCATTCCCCTTGGCAGCTGGTGGTGCCTACTTGCCCTTCCCCTTGGCAGCTGGTGGTGCCTACTTGCCCTTCCCCTTGGCAGCTGGTGGTGCCTCCTTGCCCTTCTCCTTCCCCTTGGCAGATGGTGGTGCCTCCTTGCCCTTCCCCTTGGCAGCTGGTGTAGGCACACTGTCAGTGCTGATGGCTGGTTCCCTGGAGCGTCTTCCACCTGCAGTAGATGTCGACACCACTGTGACCGTGGACTGGATGGCTGAGGTGCTCGCCTAGGTTCTGACCACCCTGGCCCAACTTGAAGAACGGGGGGGTGAGGGGGTAGGGAAGAGGTCAACAGAGAAGAGGAAAAGCTTCTTAGGGACCCTGGGTCAGGTAGAGGGTGAGGGTTTGGGAGTAGAGGAAGAGGGAGTGGTTGTAGGAGGTGTCTGTGGTGTTTGGGTGCCGGTGCATGGGCTGGATGCTGTTGTGAGGTGGATGGCTGTTGGGTGTCTGAGTGTTTGCGTTTGTGTACTTTGGGAGGAAGGGGCACAGACACAATGGGAGAGGACACAGGGGACATGTGCATGGATGTGGGGGTGGTGACTGCCAGTGAGGGGTGTGTAGTGACAGGCTTGATGATGATGTGGGTAGTGGATGATGATGTAGTGCATGCAGGTGTGAGTGGAGACGCTACTGTAAGGGTGGTAGACGAGGAGGAGGAGGGGGACACAGCAGAGGCAGTGGATGTTGGTATGTCTGCAAATGGTTGGTGTTTGTGTGAGTGCCTGTGGGATGATGTGTGGTGCTTTTGTTTGCCTGAGGCACTCCTGTGTGTTGTCTTGGGTGCATGTTGATCTGAGTGTGTGCTTGGGATAGGTTGGGGTTGAGGGGAATGGGACAGGGTAGAGGAAGTTGGAGGGGGAGGCTGTTGTTTATTAGAGACAGGTACAATGGCTGCCATCAGGGAGGAGGCCAGAGCCTGGATTTATCTCTGTTGGGCCGCCATGCCAGAGTGAATGCCCTCCAGTCATGCATTTGTTTGTTGCAAATGGGCTGCCATCCCTGGATGGCATTCACTATGGTTGACTGCCCAACAGAGATGGATTGCAGGAGGTCAATAGCCTCCTCAGTCAGGGCAGCAGGGCTAACTGGGGCAGGGCCTGAGGTGCCTGGGATAGAGGAGATGCCCACCCTCCTGGGTGAGCGGGCACGGGAAACTCGCTGAGGGGCTGCTGGGAGGGCGGTGCTGGTACCGGGATGGCGGCTGTACCTGTAATTGGGGTGGCCACAGAGGTGTCTGCCACCACCAGGGAGCTTCCATCGGAGGAGGTATCAGGGTCTGAACTGTCCCCTCCTGTCTCCGCCGTGGTGCATCCCTACCCCTCCGTCCCACTGGTGCCCTCACCCTCGGTGGAGTCAGCTTCCTGGGCCCTGTGGGATGCAGCCCCTGGTGCCTCTGCTCCTCCACCAGATGATGCTAATGCACATAAGGACAGTGTGACAAAACAAAAAGGGCTGGGAGAGACGAAGGATACACTTGGTCAATGGCTGCTCCAAAACCAAAGTTTGCGTACATGACACACACACACACACACACACAGAGAACAGCCCTACACAATGCACTACCAGTCACAATGCTAGTCACCAAGCCATGAACAGGAGTACCTAACGCCAATAGCAGCATACCTGAGACCCACAGACCCCTATCCAGTAGTGGATGCCTACTAGCTTGGTAGGAGGTGGTGTACATCATACCCTGCCCAACATGGGGCCTACCCTGCAATGTCCGGCCTGGCTTGGGGCACCCATAGGCCCACATCCCCCACCCAGAGACCACCCCACCACGTGCAAGTAGTATATTGGGAAACTGTACTCACCCCCTTGTTGCTGCTGTGATGCCCCCAAGCACCCATCCAGCTCCAGATAGGCACCGCCAGTATGCAGGTCATCGGGGGGGTCAGGGTTCGACGGGCACCCCTTCCTCGTTGTGAGGCCATCCTCAGATTGGCCTCCACCATCTTCCTTGCCCAGTGTCTCAGGTTCTCCTACCGTTTGCGACAGTGGGTGCTCCACCTGCTGTAGACCCCCAGAGTCCGCACATCCTTCACGATGGCACACCATATACCCTTTTTCTGATGGGCGCTGACCTGCAGGAAAAAAACATAGAAAAAGGTATCAGTCATACCGTCCAGCCTGTTACACTCATGTCCCACCATAGCCCTCACATCCCCTTACGCACAGACATTGCCCACCATACATTCATCATGCTGCCCAGAACCCTTCCACCAACCCCCATACACGAGGCCCTCACACACAGCACTCCATGCATCCATGCGCCTTGCATCGTGCTCACAGTGTTCCCACCTGTTTGTCTGGAAGCCCATACAGCAGTCGGTACTGGGGTAGGACCTCATCCACCAGTCTCTCCAACTCCGCAGCGGTGAAGGCAGGGGCCCTTTCCCCAGTGACACAAGCTATTGTTGGTTCCAGACACAGGTCACAGCAGCACCTGCAGTGTAGGTCCTCTCCTGTTGAAGGTCAGTTAGTAAGTGAGTGAACAGATAGAAAATGGCGGTTACGTCCATGGCGGTGCGTACCGTCACCACCAGCGTACATCACCATTGGCCACTGAAACCCATAGGGCTCAATGACAACCAGTGAGGAGATGCACGGTGGCACTCGACCGCCTCCAACAACGGCGCACAACGTTAGCGGCATTACCTCATTTCCACATGTCCATCCACACAGGACAGGCGGACGCCATTTCAGGGGGTGGGGTAGGCCATGGGACCTAACTGCATCACAGTACACATAGGCACCATTTGGGCCTATTCAACAATATACTATATCAGTCACAACATGCAATGCAGTGTAGTGTTTGGAATGTGGAATACTGACCAGCTGCTCCCCATTTTGCCCCCTAGATTACAACCGCTGCAGATGAATAGGAAATGGAGACATCCACCCGCGTACAGATCCCTGGTGGACTGTACAAAAATGGAAGACAGGCACATTATCCTGACCTATAGAATGGACAGGGCCACAATCACAGAGCTGTGTGCCCAATTGGAGCCTGACCTGATATCTGCTATCCGTCAGCCCACCGGGATCCCCCCTCTTCTGCAAGTCCTATCTGTGGTCCATTTCTTGGCAACTGGCTCCTTCCAAGTGACAGTGGGCTTGGCAGCAGGAATGTTGCAGCCAATGTTCTCAACAGTGCTGACCAGAGTGTTGCTTAAACACATGCGCAGCTACATCGTTTTCCCCCAGGTGGAATATTTGGCCACAGTGAAAGCTGACTTCTATTCAATGGGACATATCCCCAACATCATTGGGGCTATAGATGGTACACATATTGCATTTGTTCCCCCCCCCCGGAGAATTGAAGAGATGTTCAGAAATCGAAAGAACTTTCACTCGATGAATGTGAAGACAGTGTGCCTGGCAGACCAGTACATCCCCCATGTCAATGCAAAGTATCCTGGGTCTGTGCATGACGCCTTTGTCCTGAGGAATAGCAGCATCCCATATGGGATGGCTCTACTCCAGAGGCACTGGGTGTGGCTAATAGGTAAACCTTGGTTCTTACCCAGTGGATGTTGGTGTAAGGGTATGATGTTGGCCATAAGGGTTAGTGTGTGTCTAACAGGTATCCCTCGATATTTGCAGGTGACTCTGGTTACCCCAACCTCTCATGGCTACTGACCCCAGTGAGGAATGCCAGAACAAGGGCAGAGGAACGTTACAATGAGGATCATGGGCAGACAAGAAGGACTATCAAGAGGACCTTTGGCCTGCTGAAGGGCAGGTTTCATTGTCTCCATCTAAGTCGTGGATCCCTGTACTACTCACCCAAGAAGGTCTGCCAGATCATTGTGGCATGCTGCATGTTGCATAACCTTGCCTTGAGACGCCAGGTGCTTTCCTGCGTGAAGATGAGGCTGGAGATGGCTGTGTGGCAGCAGTGGACCCTTTGGACAGTGAAGAAGAGGAGGCAGAGGATGAGGATGAGGACAACAGTACAGCAATCATACGACAGTACTTCCAGTGGCACACAGGTAAGACACTGTAACTTCACCTTCCATTGACAGTTTTGTGTTGGACATTGCCCATGGCATGCTGATTTTCCCACTTCTATGGCCACTTACTGTACCCTTTGGCATCTCTAATTTCAGATATTTGTGCCCCACTCTGCCTCCTGGTGTGTTGACTGCCGTCAACTATAGGTCATACCTATGTATACATTACTGTACAGTTTACTTGCAATGTTTACAGCTTGGTAAATTAATACGTAGTTCAATCATTTGACAGACTCCAAACTCCAAAGGTGTTTATTTAAGTGCTAAGAAGTAGAGGGGGTATTGCAATGGGCTGGGGTGATAATGGAGATAAGTCCAGGGTAGAGTCCAGTATATTTGTATCACAGGTGCATTGTCCAAGGGGGCATAGGAAGTGGAGAATGACAGTTCAAGGTGGACATGGTGACAGAGTGGGACACATGGGTGACATTCAGGAGAGTCTTATTTCCTGGCGGGGGTCTTGGCAACTTGTACAGTATCTGGCCCATCGTCTCCTGGGAATGGTGGTATGCTCCCAGGATGTTGGTGAGTGCCTCCTGGAGAGCCGGATCCCTGGGCCTGTCCTCCCCCTGTCGCACGGCAGTCCTCCCAGCTTCCCTGTTGTCCTGTGCCTCTGTCCCCTGAACCGTGTGCCCACTGCCAATGACCCCTGGTCCCTGATCGTCCTGTGTTTGTGGGATGTCCTGGGTCCCCGTAGTGGTGAACACACTGCTGATTGACGTGTCCTGGGGACAGAGGTATGGGCCCGCTGGGTGGGTGCTGTGCTGGTGTTTCCTGAGGGTGAAGGGTCTGTGGTGGTATGGGACTGTGCCTGGGTAACCGACTGTCCAGAGGTCCCTGATGGGCCAGGTTGTTCATCCAAATCCAGGCGTGCAGAGCTGCTTTCATCACTGTGGGCCTTTTCTGGGGGGGACTGGATGATGCTGGCACCTCCTCTCCGGTGACGTTGGCTGGGGGGCCTGTGGAGATGTAAATGCAGTGCTATTGTTCCTGCATGTGACATCTTGTGCATGGGTGTGTTGTCCTGTATGGTTGTTATTGCCCTGGCAGCTTTGCCTTGTGTGAGTAGTGATTTGGTGGGCTAGGTGTTTGTCTCTAATGTGCATGCTTTAGTGATAGTTGTCCATGCAGGTCTGTGATGGGTGTTTATGCATTGGTATTGCATGCAGGGCATGGTTTTGGGAGGGGTGGGTTGTGATGGTGGGGTGTGTGGGAGGTGGTGGAGTGTGTGGGAGTGAGGGTGAGGATTGATTATGTGATGGAATGCAGGGTGGGGGGTGATAGTAGTAAAGATTTGACTTACCAGAGTCCAGTCCTCCTGCTACTCCTGCCGGGCCCGCAGGATGCAGTATTGCCAAGATTTGCTCCTCTCATGATGTTAGCTAGGGGGGAGGAGGTGGGGACCAGTCCTCTGTACTGCTATCTGGTGTCTTGCTACTACGGAACGCACCTTCCCCTGTAGGTCATTCCACCTCTTCTGGATGGCATCCCTTGTTCTGGGGTGCTGTCCCATGGCGATGACCCTGTCCACGATCCTCCGCAACAGCTCCATCTTCCTAGCGATGGATGTCTGCTGCACCTGTGATCCGAATAGCTGTGGCTCTACCCGGATGATTTCCTCCACCATGACCCTTAGCTCCTCCTCTGAGAACCTGGGGTGTCTTTGTGGTGCCATGGGTGTAGTGAGTGGTGTGTGTGAGGGCGTGTAGGTGATGTGTGGGGGTGTATGCTGTGAGGTGCGTGGATGGTGTATGGGTGATGGTGTTCTGTGGCTCTGGTTCTGTGGGTGCTCTTGGTGTCTCTCTTGCAGTTGTCAATATTTTTTTGTCGTAAAGGGTTGTGGGTATTGTGGGTGTGTGTTTTGTAGCGGTGTGTCGGTGTGGTGTGTGTATGTGTGTGTCAGGTGTGTGTTATTTGAATTATCCAATGTAGTGTTGTTTTGTTAGTTGGTGTGTATTTTGAGCGCAGCGGTATGTACCGCCAATGGTTTACCACCATTGAAAGTCCGCCAAAGTGATTCATGGGTCATAATGTGGTGGGTGTAGCTCTGTTGGCGTAACGTTGTGGGTTTTGACAACCCAAGTTTATCACTGATCTTTGGCTGCCGGATTTGTGTGTGTGGCTGTATAGTGACGGATTGCTCTGTGTGTGTCATAATATGGGTAGCGGTAAACCGCCGTGGTATGTTGGCGGCAGTCGGCATGGTGGTAAGCGGCACTTCCACCAATATCATAATTAGGGCCTAAATGCTTGTCCAACTCCATTAAAAAAAGAAAATCATTTATAAAACCATTCTACTTATAATTTACAAACATATCAAGGGACATTATGGCTCTGCCGATGACTTGCCAATTCTTCATTCATATGTAAAACATTTTTTCACTTGTATCCAATCCCATCATACATTTTGACTCAAATCTTCTAAGTGCTCCAACTATGTTCCCTCCTCTTTCTGTGTAGTGCAGTCAAAAGAAAATATTTAAAAAAAAATTGTTTTGGTGTATCTCTCTGAAGTGCCTTACTACAGGTTAATGGGGGTTCTCCATGATGAACAGTTCACATGTCATTCAGTATTCTTTTATTACCTGAAAATATAGTGCTGCCAGCATAACGTTTTGGGCAGGGACATGTTAAAACATAAACGCATGGCGTGCCTTGCAGTTCATACTCAAATTGTTGTCTATGCACAAACAAAGGAGTCCTGTAAATGTTTTCAATATCTATTAAAGCCCTGTACTTTTAATAATGAATGGGAGGTGTTACTTTACTCGTAAAATAGATGTAATTCTATGCCTTATAGATGGTGCTGTGCTATATGTTATATGTGTATTGTTGTTTATTAGTTGCTCGATTATAGGATCTAGGTTAAGGAGGTGCCAGTATCTTCTCAGAAAACGTCTTAATTGCTGGTGTGGAAAACTGAATATTTGATGGAGCTACAATTCTATAAGCACACCTGTTGACTTCTTTTCTAGAGTAGTTTTCAAATAGCAACTTCTCCTTTGTTTTCTGAATTGCTCTTTTTTTTATTTTCTTGATAAACCATTTTATTCATTTTTATTGCATTGATAACATGATAACAACAGGTCACATCTGCACCACAGACCCACAACTTTATACACTTGCAGTTATCCCATTGGCCTCAATCGAGCATATCACTAATACATTAGTTCATCTGCGGCTATATTCACTTAGTTTTACCATATGTTAAATTACTCCATAATAAACATTACATTGTCCCTCTCCATTTTCCCCACACTTTGTTATAGCCATCCGGGCATCCTTTCAGTTCATATACTAGTTTCTCCTGCTGGGCACACAAATCGATCCCTTACCTCCATTGGGCAAGCGTTGGCATAGCCGCTGCGTTTCAATTGGCGACTATGTCACACTTGGCAACCAGGCATGCCATCCCCAAAGAAAGCACAATCTGCCTTGCTATTTCCTACTCCCTCTAGTACACCCAAAAGGATTGATAACGGGGCCATATCTACGTCTATTATCAGAACCCAAGAGAGCTCCATGGTCACTGCTCGCCAGTAGGCCGCTATTCGCGGACAGGCACACACCTTGTGATAAAAGTCTGCATTGGGACATGAGCAGCGGGGACAGTCAGCCAGGATGGGGGCTCCCAATGCATGCCGCAACTGCAAGTATTTATGAAACTGGGTCTTGTAGAGTGAGTACTGCCCCTGAAGTTCTTGGAACCCCTCCAGACATTCCCCAGCAGGGAAATACCTATATTGTTCCACTTGTGGAACCCACCCCTCCAGCACAGAGACCTCACGCAATCACGCTCCCCACCACAGTGGGGTTTGCTGAGTGAGGCTCGCCCATCACCCCGGTCCTCTCTGCACTGCCCTCTAGCCTATAAATACCATCCTTGTCATTTCAGGAATCTCTTGCGGGAGAGGGGTACCATACAGTAAGTCAACCAGTTAGGGAAAGGCTAACGTCAAGAGTTGAAGTTGATACGCAGGGTCTGACCACTCACCCACCAACCAATCATTAGTCGCTAGGAGCTGCATTGGCAGATAATACAGATATAAATTTGACAGTCCAAGTCCCCCCTGTGGTAAGTACCTTTGGCAAGTGTTTAGTGAGAGTCTTGGGCGAGAAGTATGCCATAAAAATTGTTGTGCTATTGCATCCATTTCACAAAACCATCTCTTGGGGAGCTGGTAGGGGTAGTTCTGTAGAAGACAAAGAAAGCAGGTAGGATCATCATTTTATACAGTGCAATTATTCCCAGGACATAAAGGGGAGGGTCTGCCATCTTTTGAGCCAATGTTGTAGAAATAATTTTTATATCAGTGTTAAGGAGCGAGATGGGGCGGTAGGGCGCCTAGGGAAGTTGAGGGCAGCTGGGACTTTGGTATCACTACAATGGTGGCCTGATCGAGGTCCAAGGGGAAGCTCCCGGTCCGCTTGGCCTCTGTATTCAGATTCAACAAGTGAGGGGCCAAGAGGTCATTGCACTTGCGGTAGAGCTTCGTCGGAAATCCATCCAGGCCCTCGGTTTTACCTGAGGCCAAGGCCGTCACCGCCTTCCCTATGTCCCCAACGCTATAAGTTTGTCTAATTCCTCTCTCCATGCGACTGAGATGCTGGGAAGGGATAGAAAGCACAATAGGGGTTCTTCCCGCTCGGTCGAGGGTGCGGTTGCTCGGTGTAAAGTCTGGCATAGTACTCGGCAAAGCCCTGAGCGATATCGTGGGACGTCTTGCAGTTAACTCCGGAGTCGTCTGACTTGCTCTTTTTTACCTTTGTTGATTGGAAGTTATTTTCTCTATCGTCTTTCTGGCTAAAACATTTTAGGATCATTTCTTCTTCCTTTCAATAAATTCCTTGAGTGCTATATTTATATGTATATATGCATATTTATAAAAAAACATGCATTGGCAGCTTTTACAGGCCTCTGGGACATGGACCCCATTGGAATGCATTGTAGTGAATGACAAGTGTTTTGGAGAACGTATAAAGGGTGATAACAGATTTTAGTTACAATTTGAATCATATGTTGAAGGCACCACACTAATTTTCAGAATTGTGGTGTGTTCCAAGGTGATTTTACCCAGTGAAAAAGCCTTCTGCTGGGATTTCATGAATCATGTTCGAGAGAAAACTGTTTTCTTACGATGTTTGCGTAGACATTATGGAAGGTGCTCCAGTGCTAAAATGAGAGCAAATTTTCTGTATATTCACACCATCTTTCTCAGCTCAGCCATATCAGTATGAAGTTTAACATTCTCAGTAAACATGTCCTTTCAACAGGGTTAGCCTGTCAGTTGATTCCCTTGTGTTCTACTGCAGTCTCCCAGAGTGTTCTAATGAACAATTAAAGCCATTTTGATTGAATTCAACTAGTAAAACTTAAAACATTGAATTGAGAAATAAACAAAAATGAGAGGGTTCATTTTGTCATAGAAACTAAGGTTAGTGCTGTAGAAATAAAACATTAAATGTTTTAAGTGAGTTCTCAAATGTCTTCCTCTTCTATTTCATTAAAACATTCTGACAGGCACATGGAAACATTCACTTTCAACACCAGCAGCAGACTGCCAGTTAACTCCCTGATGATCAGCAGTTTTACTATAGTGTTCTAATGAGCAGCTAGAGTGCTAATATTCTGAATTTATGCAACAAGTGTGGCACATCTGAAAGTCATCTTGATGGAATTGAAGTGGAAAACTGAAAGCATTTTCTACTGAGGGTACTGCAGTAAATGAAGACATTAGGGAGCTTCATAACAAATAATTCTCCCAAGATGGCAGAAAACAGAGCCCAACCGTTGTACAAATATCACCCAAATAAGGCTTAAAGATAGAAGTGTGCAAAACACATTTTTGTTGTAGTTGCAGTTTTATGTAGCGCATACTTGACCTGAAGGTATTGAAATGCTTTACATGTGCATCAGTTACTTTATACAAGGGCACATTCATTTTGGTTTTAGGCTTGGGGAGATTGAGTGATTTGCCCAGGATCATAGAATGCTAAGCTGACACTGAAACTCGAACCTGGTTCCCCAGTTGCAATGTTGGCACTTTGCAACGTCAAATCCTCTTCCCTGAGTGTAACAAATAATGAAGTGATCAACTGGATATAAACATGTAACAGTAGCAAATAATGTAAAAGTGTTTTGTCGCTATATGAGAACTCAGATAATACGTCCTCATTTTAGTTTTTAAAGCACTAACAATAATTTCTATGGAAATAGGACCCTCCCATTTTTATAATTTCTAAAGGAAATGCTTTAGGTATTATAGTTTTGATTACATTAAGATGACGTCAGGTGTGCCACACTTTTGTAATAAATATAGAATGTTAGCAACCTAGTTGTTCATTAGAGTAATGTGGGGAGGCAGAGATCCAGGGCACGGACTCGGATAACTGAGGGCAGGGAGGGTGCAGAGGCAAGAAGCTGAGCACGCTGGGCAGGTGGGAGGGGCAGCAGCAGCACAACGGACCGTGGAGGACAGGGGGAAGTGGGGCAGGGGCAACAAACCAACCATGCAGGACAGTCAAGAGAGGTTGTGATAACATAACAGCCAACTGAGGGCAGAAGGAAGAAGCAGTGACAGTACAACCATACATGCCAACAGACCCGATTCAGACAGGAGACTCCCAGTGTTTTCAGCCCAAAAGAGCTTTATTTTATATGTCTCCTGCCTAAAATCCCCTCTTTTTCAATGTAAGTCAATAGGGAAAATCAATTCCCCATGTTTGTTTTCAAAATCTCCATATTGACAAATTCAAAAAATTGGCAAGTAACATACATAGGATCACTGAAGACAGGAGGAATGGGGTAGGCATGTAGACTCGGATAACAGAGGGCAGAAGGGAGGTGGACAGTGACACCAAGCTGACCTTACAAGGCAGGTATCAGGGATGGCAGCAGCACAATACACCACACAGGGCAAGCAGGATGACAGTGCAGCACAACAGACCATGGAAAGCAGTAGGGAGGGGACAGGCTTCTTGTACATGGACAACTGAGAGCAGAGGGGTAAAGAGGCAAGGGCAGCAAGCTGACCACACTGGACAGACAGGAAGGACAGTTGCAGCATAACGGAGCATAAAGGACAGGAACGAGGGGGCAGTGGCAGCACATAGGACCATTTAGGGAGAGGTCTGGTGCATGGACTCAGACAACAGAGGATAGGGAAGAGGTGGATGGGGCTACAAGATAACTGTTCAGGGCAAGTAGGAAGGGAAGTGGCAGAACAGCAGCCACGCAGGGCAGTAATGAGGAAGCAGGGGCATGAACTTGGACAATGGATAGCACAGAGGAGGTGGGCAGGAGCAGCAACCTTGGTGTGGGGACAGCACTGTGCCAGGCCAGGCCCTGCGTCCAAATCCCCCCTCTCTTACTGTTCATTGCGATTGTCATCTACTTACTGTTAAAAATAACCCTTGACATTTACCAAAAAACAAAAAACAAAGATTACAGGGACATTAAAATTAGGAATTAGGAAAATCTATATATTTTATGTGTAGATATCTATATATATATATATATCAGTGCTTAAATTGAGCCGGTGGTTTCCGATGCGGTGGATTGGCACTTATTTTTGAGGGCTGGCACTTATTTTTCTGCCTCAACCATTTACTGCAAGCAAAAAACACATATGAGAAAGATGGAGGAGGAGAAAAATGAAAAAACACCACAAAGGGGAAAAGCAGAAAGCTGCAAGAGTGAGCTGAAGGGCCAGGGAGTGGCTGGAAATGGATTGAAGAGGTCCGACATGGCTTCAGGATTAGACTGACCTTTAGGATTAGGCTGCCTCGGTATTCCGTGGTCGGATTTTTAATTGCAGCAGCCACGTGTTTCAGAGGATATATATATGTATCTTACAGAGTTTTGTAGATAGAATTCCGAACAGATAGGAATTCCTTTGATTTTGGCTTGCAAGTAACTTTGTCACCATTTGCCGAATCTGCTGAATCTCCATGATCTTCTACAGACCTTTTGCTATTGGCAAATGCAAAGTTTTCCAGTGATTTGTTAAGGGAGTGGAATGAAAAAATGGGGGGGGGGGTCCCAAAAGACGTTTTTCTACCAATGCAAAAGACTTTGGGGGTGATTCTAACCCTGGCGGTCGGTGTTAAAGCGGCGGCCAACCAGCCAACAGGCTGGCGGTAAAAAAAATGGGATTCTGAGCCTGGCGGGAACCGCCAACACAGACAGCCACCTTAACACTCCGACCGCCACGGCGGTACAAACAAACAGCGCGGCGGTCACCGCCAACAGACAGGCGGCAGACAATGTACCGCCCACACTATTCCAACTCACCAATACGCCACCTTTTCTGGGGCGGGAGCACCGCCGATAAAAACACGGCGGAAACAGACTACGGACGGGAAAACGCTCACCACTACGCACTCCAGGAGGAAGGAGGACAGCATGGAACCCGAATTAAACATCCTACCTGCTCTCGTCTACCTTCTCATCTACCACGAGTACGAAGTCCGGCACAGACGACAACGGTGAGTACTGCACCTACGACACACGGGAGGGGGAGGACGAAAGGTTACGGGCACACACATATGCGACCCCCCCAACTATGTACTCACCAATGCAGAGCACCAAGTCACAGTGACACCACCCAAACACCCCTGAAAAATGCTAGGACATAATCATATTTGGAATAAATATTTATGTACCAAAAAGCTCCAGAAAATTAGCGTACAACCATGAAAGATATTCACAACAAAACTAATGACATACACATCAGTGTATAACTGAAGTACCAAGACCTGCACATCCTACGAATTCAGCATGTCCGTGGGCCAAAGTCTTGAGAAACAAGGGCAAAGCCCACACAGGAGACCTGAGTCCTTTGGAGAGAACACTGCAGGGGCATCAGATGTAAAAACTACAGGCACCTCAGGGGGAAGGGAAGGGGGGGGCACCACAGCCACATGAGTCCACGACGCCAGATCCACGAGGAGCCACCATGCCCACTGGCCCATCCTGGGGAGTGCAAAACCACAGTCTCTCAATGTCTCTACAGTGGGTGGACTGCCCACTGGACCATCCTGGGGAGTGCAAAGCCACAGTCTCTCAATGTCTCTACAGTGGGTGGGCTGCCCACTGGCCCATCCTGGGGAGTGCAAAGCCACAGTCTCTCAATGTCTCTACAGTGGGTGGGCTGCCCACTGGCCCATCCTGGGGAGTGCAAAGCCACAGTCTCTCAAGTCTCTGCAGTGGGTGGATTGCCCACTGGACCATCCTGGGGAGTGCAAAGCCACAGTCTCTCAATGTCTCTACAGTGGGTGGGCTGCCCACTGGACCATCCTGGGGAGTGCAAAGCCACAGTCCATCAGGTGGATGACAGTCTCCACTGGTCAAGGAAGAGGCATGGTGGGCACAGTGAACCATAAACGGTGCTTGAGACGGCGGTGCCCAGCGGAGCGGTGCTTGAGACGGCGATGCCCAGCGGAGCGGTGCTTGAGAGGAAGGGCCCAGCGGAGCGGTGCTTGAGAGGAAGGGCCCAGCGGAGCGGTGCTTGAGAGGAAGGGCCCAGCGGAGCGGTGCTTGAGAGGAAGGGCCCAGCGGAGCAGTGCTTGAGACGGCGGTGCCCAGCGGAGCGGTGCTTGAGAGGAAGGGCCCAGCGGAGCGGTGCTTGAGAGGAAGGGCCCAGCGGAGCGGTGCTTGAGAGGAAGGGCCCAGCGGAGCCGGTGCTTGAGACGGCGGTGCCCAGCGGAGCGGTGCTTGAGAGGAAGGGCCCAGCGGAGCGGTGCTTGAGAGGAAGGGCCCAGCGGAGCGGTGCTTGAGAGGAAGGGCCCAGCGGAGCGGTGCTTGAGAGGAAGGGCCCAGCGGAGCGGTGCCTCAGAGGAAGGGCCCAGCGGAGCGGTGCTTGAGACGGCGGTGCCCAGCGGAGCGGTGCTTGAGAGGAAGGGCCCAGCGGAGCGGTGCTTGAGAGGAAGGGCCCAGCGGAGCGGTGCCTCAGAGGAAGGGCCCAGCGGAGCGGTGCTTGAGACGGCGGTGCCCAGCGGAGCGGTGCTTGAGAGGAAGGGCCCAGCGGAGCGGTGCTTGAGAGGAAGGGCCCAGCGGAGCGGTGCCTCAGAGGAAGGGCCCAGCGGAGCGGTGCTTGAGACGGCGGGGCCCTGTTCAGCGGTGCTCTACTCCACGGCGGGGCCCGGTTCAGCGGTGCCTATCTCCACGGCGGGCCCTGTTCAGCGGTGCTCTTCTGCACCGCGGGCCCTGTTCAGCGGTGCTCTTCTCCACGGCGGGGCCCGGTTCAGCGGTGCCTATCTCCACGGCGGGGCCCTGTTCAGCGGTGCTCTTCTGCACCGCGGGCCCTGTTCAGCGGTGCTCTTCTCCACGGCGGGGCCCGGTTCAGCGGTGCCTATCTCCACGGCGGGGCCCTGTTCAGCGGTGCTCTTCTGCCCCGCGGGCCCTGTTCAGCGGTGCTCTTCTCCACGGCGGGGCCCTGTTCAGCGGTGCTCTTCTGCACCGCGGGCCCTGTTCAGCGGTGCTCTTCTCCACGGCGGGGCCCGGTTCAGCGGTGCCTATCTCCACGGCGGGGCCCTGTTCAGCGGTGCTCTTCTGCACCGCGGGCCCTGTTCAGCGGTGCTCTTCTCCACGGCGGGGCCCTGTTCAGCGGTGCTCTTCTGCACCGCGGGCCCTGTTCAGCGGTGCTCTTCTCCACGGCGGGGCCCTGTTCAGCGGTGCCTATCTCCACGGCGGGGCCCTGTTCAGCGGTGCTCTTCTGCACCGCGGGCCCTGTTCAGCGGTGCTCTTCTCCACGGCGGGGCCCTGTTCAGCGGTGCTCTTCTGCACCGCGGGCCCTGTTCAGCGGTGCTCATCCAGCAGGTCAAGGGAGCCAGACCTGGCCTCGACTCCCTGCTCAGTCGCCCTCGGACCGTGACGTTTCTGGACCCTTCGGGGACAGACTCCTGGCCTCCTTAGTGTCCTCCTTCCCAGCTGGGATGTGGGGTCCACCTTCTCCGCGCTCCTGCTGCCCTTCCGCTCCTTTGATGGGGCTCTCGGGCCCTTGCCTCCCCTAGATGGTGTGGGTGGTGAAGTGGCCGCACATTGCTCCTTGGGGGCAGCCCTGTCGGTCCTCGCACGGCGGTCCTTGTTTTTGCGGGTCCTCTTGCCGGGGGGGGGGCTGGACGTGTCCTTGCTGCTGATCGATGTGTCACTGCTGGCAAAGGGTGGGCTCCAGAACCCAGGCACAACAGTGACACCCGAAGCTGGGCTGGTGGTGGCTGCGGTGCTCTTGGGACTCTTTGAAGATGGATGGGGGAGGTCATCGGGGGGAAAGAGGTTAAGGTTAGCCAGGAAAAGTTTTTTAGGGCCAAGGTAAAGGGTAGGAGAAGTGGAGATGGAAGTGGAGGTAGAGGAGGTGGTTGTAGGAGAGTCAGGTGTGCTGTCATTGGGTGAAGGTGCTGGTGCTGTAGGCTGTCGTGAGGTGGATGGCTGTTGGGTGGGTGGCTGCCTGCGTTTGTGTGTCTTGGAAGAGGGTGTGACAGACACAGTGGGAGAGGACACAGGGGACGTGTACATGGCAGTGGGGGTGGTGACTGCACGAGTGTGGACTGTACTGGAGGGTGAGGTGGTGATGGAAGCACTGGCTGATGTTGGGGTGCATGCAGGTGTGAGTGTAGACGTCACAGGGAGGGAGGAGGGAGACGAGGAGGAGGGGGACACAGGGGTGGCAGTGGCTGTTGGCATGTCTGCATCTGGGTGTTGCTCGGGTGAGTGTTTGCGGGATCTGTGGTGCTTGTGTTTGGATGAGCTGCTCTTGGGTGTTGAGGTGTGTGCAGGCTGGTCTGATGGTGTGGATGGGATAGGCTGAGGAACAGGAGACAGAGACAGGCTGGAGGCAGTCAGAAGAGGGAGGCTGGAAACAGGGACAATGGCTGCCGTCAGTGCTGAGGCCAGAGCAGTGAACGCTCGTTGATGGGCAGCCTGACCCGAATGAATGCCCTCCAGGTACGCATTGCTCTGTTGCACCTCCCTTTGCACACCCTGGATGGCATTCAAAAGGGTCGTCTGCCCAACAATGAGCGTCCTTACCAGGTCAATGAGCTCCGCACTGAGGGCAGCAGGGGCAACAGGGGCAGGGGCTGAGGTGCCTGGGGCGAAGGAGACGCGCGCTTTCCTGGGCGAACCGGCACCGAGCGAAGACTGAGGGGCTGCTGGGAGGGCGGGGCTGGTGCGCTGGGTGGCGGCTGTACCTGTAGAGGCGGGGGGCACGGATGTTACCGCCACCCCTAGGGAGCTCCCATCCGAGGACGTGTCGCTTTCGCTGCTCTCACCAGCGGTCCCCGTCGTGGTGCTCCCCTCGCCCTCCGGATCACTGGTGCCCTCGGTGTCTGTTCCTGGGCCCACCGGGGCCTTGTGTCCTGCAGCTCCCTCGTGCTCCGATGCCATATCTCCTCCGCCTGATGATGCTAATGCACACATGCACAGGAAGATGAAGAGAAAGGGTGGGGGGAGAAAAAAGAGGACCAGGTTGAGTGCATGCAATGTCAACACCGTTGGCGGAGAGGACAGACACAGGTGCCTAATGCACTAAGCCGCGCATTCGGGGTACACTACTCAGTACTACTGACTAAGACAACAGGCCAGGAGATGCTGGACCTTCAATGGCTGTACTTGTCACCCTACAGAGGTGGGGGCCGGGGGCACAGGGCCATGCCTAAGGGAGAGGACTACACTACAGAAAGCGCCCTGGCCTAATGTCACCCACAGCCCTCCTCCCCCACCCAGACGCCTCCACTGCGCAGAAAGATAGGAGAATGTGCTGATACTCACCCCCTTGTGTCTGCTGTGATGTCTTAAAGCGCCCATCCAATTCAGGGTAGGCCACCGCCAGGATCCGGGACATCAGGGGGGTCATTGTGCGACTGGCACCCCTCCTAGGTTGGGAGGCCATCCCCAGCAGTGTTTCTGCGGTCTTCCTTGTTCCGCGGCGGATGTCCTCCCACCTCTTGCGCAGGGTGCCCCGTCTGTTGTGGACCCCCAAGGTCCGGACTTCCTTGGCGATGGCACGCCAAATCTCGATCTTCTGATGGGCGCTGACCTATTAGACATGTACAGGGTGGAAAGGAGGAAATCATCAATGACCTGCATGTTAGATGTAATTGGCCCCCCCCACCCACTTTGCCATATGGCACATGCTCTCATCTGTCGGGCGTTGCACTCCTCATTCGCCCCCACCCCACCAACTTACATCCACCCCAATCCACACAGGCATAGCCCATTCCATTAGCACCCGGTGTACTCACTTGTTGGTCTGGAGGACCGTAGAGTAGCGCATACTGGGGGAGGACCCCATCCACGAGCTTCTCCAACTCTTCAGACGTGAAGGCAGGGGCCCTTTCCCCAGTCGCAGCAGCCATTGTATCTTCCAGACCGAGGTCACAGCAGCACTTGCAGTATAGGTCCTCTCCTGTGGATGATCAGGTCTCGAGTGATTAAGCAGATAGAAAATGGCGGTCACGCCCGCGGCGGTGCGTACCGCGACCGCCGGCGCACTTCGTTATTGGCTCCTGAAACCCATAGGCTTCAATGTTAACCAATGCGGCTTTGCGCCGCGGTCTTCGACCGCCTACCGCCACGGTGTGCCCCGCCAGCGCATTGACCTCACATCCCATTGTCCCACTTCACAGGTCAGGCAGCCGCCATTTCAAGGGCCTACATGGCTTAATTTTGACTGCGACACACAGGCCTAGGCCTTGCATTGCCACACATACACGCCTTTCAACCCATTGCCATTCTTTAACTGTGCAAGCTGTCTGTACGTACCTGTGGTTTGGCTGACTCTGTGCTCCATGTTGTCCTTCCTAGGCACCGTCCGCTGGGACTTGCGATGAGAAGGAGGAATCCTCGCGTGTACCGACCGCTGGTGGACCTGTCGACAATGGAAGAACGCCATATAATACTTCGATACAGACTTGACCGTGCCACTATACATGAACTGTGTGCCCAGCTGGAGCCAGCCCTGATGTCCCCCATCCGCCAACCCACAGGGATTCCCCCTCTGGTGCAGGTTTTGTCAGTCCTCCATTTTTTGGCCAGTGGGTCATTCCAGACCACAGTGGCCATGTCATCTGGAATGTCTCAGCCTATGTTTTCTAAGATTTTGAGCAGAGTGTTGTCTGCCCTGATGAAACTCATGCGGAGCTACATCATTTTCCCCGAGGAGGGTGACTTGCCTACAGTGAAGGGTGATTTCTATGCCCTTGGACATATCCCCAACATCATTGGTGCCATTGATGGGACCCATGTGGCTTTGGTACCCCCAAAAGACGATGAGCAGGTGTACCGAAACAGAAAAAATTATCATTCGATGAATGTCCAGGTGGTCTGTTTGGCTGACCAGTACATCTCCCATGTAAATGCCAAGTTCCCAGGGTCAGTGCATGACGCGTATGTGATGCGAAATAGCAGCATCCCCTATGTGATGGAGCAGCTACAGAGACAACGTGTATGGCTAATAGGTGACTCTGGTTACCCCAACCTGCCGTGGCTACTGACCCCAGTAAGGAATCCCCGGACAAGGGCAGAGGAACGCTACAATGAGGCCCATGGGCGTACTAGGAGGGTGATTGAGCGAACCTTTGGCCTCCTGAAGGCCAGGTTTAGGTGCCTGCATATGACAGGTGGATCCCTAATGTACTCACCAAAGAAGGTGTGCCATATCATCGTGGCGTGCTGTATGCTTCACAACCTGGCTTTGCGACGCCAGGTGCCTTTCCTGCAGGAGGATGGTCCAGATGGTGGTGTTGTAGAAGCCGTGGAGCCTGTGGAGAGTGAAGAGGAGGAAGACTCAGAGGACGACACAGACAATAGGGACAGAGTGATACAACAGTATTTCCAGTAACACCCAGGTAAGAATCACCCACGCCATTTCCCAATTGCTTCTAGCCTCCTGCATCTGTACTTTCTGTAGTTCCCACCAGATATTTTTGGGTAATTTTTGATTTTCCCTTCCCTTCTCAGTGCTGTATGACGCAGTGCCTGACTTCTGCTTGGTTTGCCCATGAACTACAGCGTATTGACATTGGTATGTTGTCATCACTAATTGACAGAACAGATATTGAACAGTAATATGTAATACATTAGCTAATAATACAGCATGACTCCAAACTGATTTGTGTGCAATATGTGATTTATTTACAGGGCTAGATATTGGTACATGTGATTATAAGGGTGATGGGTGGGGGTGGAGTAATGTCCATGGCAGAGTCCAGTTTTCAGTCTCACAGGTGCATTGTCCTTTTGCCTGTGGAAGGATGGAGCAGAGGCAGTTCATGGTTGGACAGGGTGGCAATGTGGAACAGTGGGAAGAGTTCAGGGGGTATGTCCTGCTGGCGGGGGTCTTGACATCCTACTCTGTCTTTTTTTTGGATCTCAGGCTCCTCTTACGGGGTGGTTGTTCTTCAGCAGGAGGTGGGGTTCTGGTGGCCTGCCGTGGTGTTGGGGCCTCCTGTCCACTAGCGCCGGCGGAGGTGGTAGGCTGTTCCTGGTCCGGGCTAGTGACAGGGGCCCTGTGTGGTGCCACATGGTCTCGCAACGCCTCTTCTATCCTGTTGAGGGCCAGGACGATGGTCCCCATTGCGGTCCCGATGATTCTCAGCTCCTCCCTGAACCCCATGTAGCATTCCTCCTGCTGTGCCTGGATCTCCGTGAACCTGGCCAGTACCGTCGCCATCGTCTCTTGGGAGTGGTGGTATGCCCCCATGATGGTGGTGAGGGCCTCTTGGAGAGTGGGTTCCCTGGGCCTCTCCTCCCCCCCCTGTCGCACAGCAGCCCTCCGAGCTGCCCGGTTTCCCCCGGCCTCTGTCCCCTGGACGGTGTGCCCGCTACCACTGCCCCCAGGTCCCTGTTGTTGTTGGGGTGTTGGGTTAGCCTGGGTGCCCTGTAGTGGCAGACACACCGCTGATTGAGCTGTCCTAGAGACAGAGGCATGGGCCCGCTGGGTGGGAGCTGTGCTGGTGTCGGCAGAGGGGGTCGGGTCTGGTGTGGCCTGTGGCTGCCTGAGGGGAACCGACTGCCCAGAGGTCCCCGATGGTCCGGGCTGGTCATCAGGTTCACTGTCGACAGAGCTGCTATCCTCAGTGTGGGCCTGTTCCGGTGGTGGGATGGACACTTCTGGACCCTCCTGGCTGGTGTGTTGTCGTTCGGGTCCTGCATGGGGTAAGAGAGTTTGGTTATTGTTTCTGTGTGTGCAATAGCATGCGTGTTATGGGTGCCCTTGTCCCCCAGTGCAGGCATTCCCTGGAGGGAGGTGTTGTGAGGGTATTTAGTGGGGGGAGGGGTTAGTGCAGTGGTCATGCTTAGGTGATGGGTGCCCATGATTTGTGTTGGCATGCAGGAGTTGGTGTTGGGATGGGTGGGTTGTGCTGGTGAGACATTGTCAGGGAGGATGTGTGCTGGGGGGTTGGGGGTGAGGGTGGGGGTGTGGGTTGGCATGCTGGTGGGGTGTGGGGGATATAGTAGTTGAGATGGGACTTACCAGAGTCCATTCCTCCGGCTACTCCAGCGAGGCCCTGAGGATGCAGGATGGTCAAGACCTCTTGCTCCCACGATGTAAATTCGGGAGGGGTGGGTGGGGGTCCGCCGCCAGTCTTCTGGACCGCGATGTTGTGCCTGGAGACCATCGATCGGACCTTCCCCCGTAGGTCGTTCCATCTTTTGCGGATGTCCTCCCTATTCCTGGGATGCTGTCCCACCGCGTTGACCCTGTCCACGATCCGCTGCCATAGCTCCGCCTTCCTGGCTATACTGGTGTGCTGCACCTGCGAGCCGAAGAGCTGGGGTTCCACTCTGAGGATTTCCTCCACCATGACCCGGAGTTCTTGGTCCGAAAAGCGTGGGTGCCTTTGGGGTGCCATGGGGTGGTGTGGGTGAGGTGTGGGGTGGTGTATGTGATGAGGAGTGTGTTGGTGAGTGGTGCTTTGTGCTACTATGTGGTGTGTGTGATGGTGTAGTGTGCCTCAGTGTGTCTTGCTATGGATTGTCTGCTGTGTCTCTCTCTCCTTCTCTCAGTAATTAGGGTCGCAGGGGTTTGTGGGTGATGTGGGTGTGTGTTTTATAGTTGGTTGATTGTGTGGGAGTGGTGTGTGTATGTGTATCAGGTGTGTGTATTTCAAATTGTCCAATGTGGCTGTGTTTTGGTGATGTGTGTGTATTCTGACCGCGGCGGTGTGTACCGCCAATGGAATACCGCGTTTGAATGACCGCCGTGTGGATTCGTGGGTCGTAATGGCATGGGCGTATTTCTGTTGGCGTGACGGTGGAGGTTTGGTCATCTCCAGTTTATCTCTGCCCGCCGATGTGGCGGGCTGCAGTGGAGGACGGATTTTTGGAGGTTTGGCCGTTGTGGGTCAGAATGACCGTGGCGGTTGACCGCGGCCGCGGCGGTGTTATGGCGGTCTTATGACCGGCGGTAAGGGCATTTTACCGCCGAGGTCAGAATGACCCCCTTTGTCTTCGGATGTAGCAGCAAAACAACTGAACAGATTTTCATTACATTTTGCAGGAATATAGTCACTCCGCTGTACACCACTCCACTCTAAGCTATTCCACTTCACTCTACACCACCACACTCTACTCTATTTTAACCATTTATATTAGGGCCCATATTTATACTTTTTGACGCTAAACTGCGCTAACGCAGTTTAGCGTCAAAAAATTTAGCGCCGTCTAACGCCATTCTGAAGCGCCATGCGGGCGCCGTATTTATGGAATGGCGTTAGCCGGCGCTAGCAGACCGGCGCTGCCTGGTGTGCGTGGAAAAAAACCACGTAGACCAGGCAGCGCCGGCGTAGGGGGAAAATGGCGTTAGGGCGTCTTAAAATGGGGCAAGTCCGCCTCAACCCGATTTGCGCCATTATTTTCGACGCCCAGACGCCATTTAAATGACTCCTGTCTTAGCACAAATAAGGCCCCCCTATGCCACCCAAAAAAAAAAAAAATATATAAAACATTATACTTACCTGAACTTACCTGAATGTCCCTGGGGTGGGTCCCTCCATCCTTGGGTGTCCTCCTGGGGTGGGCAGGGGTGGCAGGGGGGGTCCCTGGGGGCAGGGGAGGGCACCTGTGGGCTCATTTTGAGCCCACAGGCCCCTTAACGCCTACCCTGACCCAGGCGTTAAATAGTGGCGCAAATGCAGGGTTTTTTGACCCGCCACCTCCCGGGCGTGACTTTTGCCCGGGAGTATAAATACGACGCATTTGCGTCGCCGTCATTTTTTTAGACGGGAACGCCTTCCTTGCATCTCATTAACGCAAGGAAGGCAAGGGAAAAAATGACGCTATTTGCCCATACTTTGGCGCTAGACGCGTCTAACGCCAAAGTATAAATATGGCGTTAGTTTTGCGCCGAATTTGCGTCGAAAAAAACGACGCTAATTCGGCACAAACGGAGTATAAATACGGGCCTAGGTTTTTACAGTTAAGTACAGTGATATTCAGGTCTGCATGCAACACCAGTTACGAATATTGTATATGTACAATACTGATAGTATTTAAGCTGGAGTATCTGGTTCATAACATGAATAAAAAACTTTTGTAAATTTTAGAACACTTCAGCACAGGACCCACCCCATTAATTCAAGCTATTTCATCCATGATCTTACCCACCATGATGCTCTTCCCCCATCTTTAAAAGTGCTGCTCAGTGGATGCTATCCATGCAGATTCCTCTGAAGCCCCGACACCACAAACTACTCTATTTCACTCTATGCCACTCAAGTCTATGACACTCTACTCTACATCACTCTACTCCACAACTCTATACTAGTGTATGCCACTCCACCCTATACCACTCCACTGCACCAAACTCCACTCTATGCTATTCCACTCCACGCCACTTGACTCTATGCCGCTCCTCACCACTCAACTGTACACCTCTATGTTTACACTATTACAATCTACACCACTGTATGCCACTGCGCTAGGCATCACTCCACTCTAGCCTATTGCACTCTATGCCACTCCATTCTACATTGTTCCACTCCACTCCATGCCACTCCACTCTATGCCATTCGACTCTATGTCACTTCACTGTAGGCCACTCTACTGTATGCCACTAAACTCCATGTCCCTCCACTCTATGCTATTCCAATTTAGTCCATTTTACTCTATGCCACTTGACTCTACGCTATTCAACTCTATGCCACTTCACTCTATGCCACTCTACTCTATAGCTCTATGCTAGTTACACTACTACACCCTACATCACTCCACTCAACTCCTCTCTACACTATTCCACTCTACACCAATCAACTCTATGCTGCTCTATACCACTCGACTGTACACCACTCCTGTCTACAATATTAAATTCTACACCACTACACGCTGCACCACTCTATGCATCCCCACTCTATACCACTCCACTCTACGTAACTCAACTCTATGCTATTCCACTTTATGTCACTCCACTCTATGTCACTCCACTTTAAGGTATTCAACTGTATGCCACTCAAATCTATGCTATTCTGCTCTATGTAACTGCAGTGTACGCCACTACAGTCTACCATATTTCACTCAACAACACTCCATTCCATACAACTCCATTGTACGTCACTCCACTCTACATCATTCCATTCTTGTCACTCAATTGTACACCACTCCACTGTATGCCTCTCCACTCTTTGCTTTTCCACTCTATGCCACTCCACTCGATGCCCCTCCACTCTACACCACAACACTCTATGTTATTCCACTCTACTCTCTGCTATTGTATTCCACTCCACTGCAAGCTATTCCACGCTATACTACTCCATTTTACACCACTCCACTCTATGCTATTGCACTATACGCCACTTCAACTCTGTCACTCCACTCTATGATGCTCCACTCTATGACAATCTACTCTACCCCACTCCACTCTACACCACTCCACTGTACACCACTCTACTATACGCCAACCTACTATACGCCACTGTATTGTATACCACTGTCCTCTACGCCACTGCACTCTATGCCACTCTACTGTATTCTGCACCACTGTACTCTACTCTGCAACAATGCACTCTACCCTGCACCTCTGAACTATACGCCTCTGCACTTTACAGCACTCCTCTCTACGTGACTCCATTCTATGCTGTTGCACTCTTTGCCACTCCACCCAGTGCTACAAACTGTATGCCACTCCAATCTAAGCCACAACACCGTACCCCACTACACTGTCTGCCACTCCATTCTACCCCACTCTGTTCTATGCCACTTCACTTTATCCCACTTCACTCTATACCACTCTATTTATGACACTTTACTCTATGTCCCTGTACTGTACCCCACTTTACTCTACACCTCTCTGCAATACGATATTGTACTATATGCCATTCTTCTCTACAACACGCCACTCCACTCTACAATACTCCACTCTACTATACAACATGCCACTCCACTCTATGACGCTCAACTCTTTGCCGTTCCACTGTAAGCCACACCACTCTATGCCACTTCACTCTACACCACTCCTCTATGCATCCCTCCACTCTAAGACACTCTATAACATGTAACTTTATGACACAACACTCCACTTTATGATATTACAATCTATGCCACTCCAGTCTATGCCACTCCACTTTATGCCGCTTCATTCCAAGCTATTAAACTCATGCTACTCCAATCTATGCCACTCCACTCTATACTGCTTCACTGTATACTACTCCACTGTGGGCCACTCCAACCTATGCTATTCCACTCTACAGCACTCCACTCTATGATACTCCACTCTATGAAACGCCACTCTGCCCAACTTCACTCTATGCTATGCCATTCGACTCTTCTCCAATTGACTCTATACTATTCCACTCTACATCACTCCACTGTACACCACTCCTGTAAATGCTATTAAACTCAATGTCACTCCACTCCTTGCCACTCTAGTCTATGTCACTCCACTCTATGCTACTCCACTCTACGTCATTTCACTCTACACCACTTCACTCTACGCTGTGCCATTCTACAGCGCTACTCTACACCCCTCCATTTTATGCCACTCTATTGTATGCCACTCATTCCTACACCACTTCATTCTACCCCACTCCACTCTATGATATTCCATTCTACACGACTTGGTTCTCGGTGCCACTCAACTGTACACCACTCCTGTCTATGCTATTACACTCTACACCACTCACTCTACACCACTCCACTCTATGCCACTCCAGCCCACGCAGCTCCACTCTACTCCACCCATACACCACTCCACTCTATGCCACTCCACTCTATGCTATCCCACTCTATGATATTCCACTCTATGCCACTCCAATCTGCACCATTTCACTCTATACCCTCTACTCTACACCATTCGACTCTACACTATTTGACTCTACACCACTCCACTCCAGGTCACTCTACTGTATGTCACTACACTCTACACCCAACCCCCAACCACTCTATGTTATTCCACTCTATGACACTCTACCATATGCCTCTTGACTCAATGTACTTCCAAATTACACAACTCCACTCGACACATCTCCACTCTATGCCACTCCACCCAACTATACTCTATGCTATTATAGTCTCTGCCACTCCACTCTATGGTATTCCACTGTATGACACTCCACTCTATGCCACTCAACTCTGTACCACTCTACTCTAGGCCACTCCACCCAGTGTAATTCCACTCTACTCCACTTGCCTCTGTGCTATCCCACTCTACACCACTCCACTGCAGGCCAATCCAGTCTACGCTATTCCACTCAACAACACTTCTCCCTGTGCCACTCCACTCCATGCCACTCACTCAACGTCACTCCGCTCTACACCACTCCATTCTACATTACTTGACTCTATGCCACTCAATTCTACACCAATCCTCTTTACGCCGCTCCACTCTACGCTATTGCACTCTATGCCGCTTCACTCTGTAGCAATCTACTGTACGCCACCTCACTGTACACCACTCCACTCTACCCAACTCCACTCTATGCTATTCAACTCTACTCCAGTCAACGCTATTGCACGCTATGCCACGCCTCTGTACACAACTCCTGTCTACGCAATTGCACTTTAAGCTACTCAACACTGTGCCACTCCACTCCCTTCTATGCCACTGTACTATTTGCTATTCCATTTTACACCACTCCACTGTGCACTAACAGCAACCTACGCCACTCCACTCTAAACAACCCTACTCTACTCTATTCCCCTCTACGCAACTCAAGTCTATGCCACTCCACTTTACACCACTCCACACTGCGTCAGTCCACTCTACAACTCCATGCATCTGTACACCACTTCACTCTAGACCATCTCCAACCAACTCCACAATATGCTATTCCACTCTACACCACTCTACTGTATTCCAGTTGACTGTGCCATTCCACTCTCTGCCACTCCACTTTATGCCACTCCAGTCTATGCAACTCCACTCTACCCTATTCCACTATATGCCCCTCCACTCTATCTCACTCCTTTCTATGGTATTCTACTGTATACCACTCCACTCTATGCCACTCATTTCTATGTCACTCTACGCCACTCCATCCAGAGCTATTCCACTCTATGCCACTTGATCATATGCTATTGCACTCTATGCCACCTCACTATAGGCCTCTCTAGTCTATACTATTCCACTCAACACGTTCCTCTACACCACTCCAGTGTATGCCACTCACTCTGTCACTCCATTGTACACCACTCTAGTGTACAACACTCAACTCTATGCCACTCCACCCTATGCTATTCCACTCTATGCCACTCCACCCTATGCTATTACACTCTATGGCACTCCTCTCTAGGCTACTCCAATTTGTGGCCCTCCACTTTCTGCCATTCCATTCTAGGCCGTTCTACTCTACATTATTCTGCTTTACTCTCCACCACTGTTAGCCACTCTGCACACTATTTCACTCTATGGTACGCCATTCTATGCCAAACCACTCTACACAATTGCACAGTACACAACTCTACTCTATGCCACTCCACTGTATGCTTCCCAACTCTATTCGACTCCACTCTACACCAGTCTACTCTACTACACTCCACTGTAGTCAATCTACTCCATGTCACTCCACTCTACCCAAACCATGGTATGTTACTCTACAACAGTCTACTATACACCACTATATTTTATGCCACTGCACTCTACGCAACAGCACTCTACTCTTCACCACTGCACTTTATGCCACTATACTGCAGCCTGCACCACTGCATCCTATGCTGCACCACTGCACTCTATGGCACACCCCTCTGTGCAACTCTAGTCCATGCTACTGCACTCTTTGCTGCTCCACTCTATGCCACAAACTGTACATCACTCCACCCTATGCCACAACACTGTACCCCACTTCACTGTACCCCACTACACTGTACGCCACTCCACTCTACCTCACTCCATTCTATGCCACTTCGCTCTATTCCACTTCACTCTATGCCAATCCACTGTATGGCACTGTACTCTATGTCACTCTACTCTACCCCACCTCACTCTACCACACTTTACACCGCTCTGTTCTACTGTACTGCATGCCACTCTATGGCACTTTACAGCATGCCACTCTACTCCAAGCCAGTATATCAAACAAAAAAACAACAATGATGTATTTACTTTGTGATATGTTACACAAAACGTTTTTGAAAAATAAAAATGTAATTAAAAAAACAAAGGTTAAAACTTAATTATAGTTAGTCAAACCTTTTCTTTCTATACATGCCAAACTTAAACTTGAAGAAAATTTGAACTTCTATAGTTATACCTTCATTTTAAAATTTACACACCAGCTTCAAATTACCATAACTTCATTTATTCTTTCTATAAAAGTCAAACTTAAATTAAACAAATGTTACAAATACTAAAGTTATACCTTAAATGTTTAATTTACAGACCACCTTCAAAGTAATATAACAGCTCGAGTGTTGTCAGCTACCTAGCCACAATACATTAATTATAACTCACGCTTTTATTATGCACTGCTTGTACCCTTTCATGTTACATCACTTATGCTATGTGAAATCATAGCAATCATAACAACATTTATGACATCTCAAATTACATAATTTGTGAAAACACTGCATAGTTCATTTGAATATAGTTCATCTAGTGTGGCTTGCAAGATGACAACAATGTGTATGGAGGTGTATGAGTTACAGTAATTTAAAGGTGGTGCGTAAATTTGTTTACAATATAATTGTAACTTTATTATTTTTTAAGTCTGTATAGTTTAAAATTCTGATTTAGAATTTGGCGGGGAGGGTTCCTCCATCACAAATGTGATGGTCATCCCACCTGCCATATTACGATCCCATAATAGCCTATGGAGAGCGTAATATGGCAAACGGGAGTAACCAAACTCTAAATCAGGCCCACGTTTGGTATGTATAGGAAAGGAAGAATAAAAAAAAGATTTAATAACCACAACTAAACTTTAACCTTTGTTTCTTTTTCCATTTCATTGAATATATATATATATATATATATATATATATATATATATATATATATATATATATATATCATATAGTTAGGACCTAGTTTCCGTAGGAAAAGTGTTTTTTGACTTGCCTAGATCTTTGACACCGGTTGATGAATCTTCACAAAATGTTCCCAAACAATTTGACACTCACTTCAATTGCTGTCTGGAAAGTTTCAGGGTGACCCGTTAAGTGGAGGCTGAGAAAAAGGGGGAGGGGTTCCAAATTCCATTTTCCCCATGTTAATTTCGATAGGGTTTTTTAACACAACTAGAGCCCGAACCGCTGGACAAAATAACACCAAATTTGGCAGAAAGGGTGCTCTTTGTCCAGAAAGTGCCCTTTTTGTTATTTTGTGTAAATCTGTTCAATAGTTTTTGAGTTAGCAAAAGAAAACCAAATTTGTTTATATAGGGATGCAAATCCTTCGAGAGCCTCCTTGGTTTCGCGAATCCACACTCCAACAGCACAGCCATGATTAGTTGGCCGCAACCTGAGAGGAAAGTTGCCGCCAGCATTTTGTTCATTGGGACTCGGTTCCCAGTGTGGAAAATAAAGATAAAAAGTGATAGAAGTTGTCAGGGTAGATGTACTTTGACCCCCATGGGACTAATGGAGGGGTCTGTGAGGGACCCGTGATGGACAAGAAATCATCCAAAAACCTTTTTTTTAACCACACAAGGAGCCGAAGATTCTCCCTGGATCCTCACGGATTCAGGTGGATTCCGGAAGGGTTCGGGGATCCAGTTCTCAATTTAAAAAAAACATTCACTCACTCACAGATCTACACACCTACTCACACACTCACTCACTCAAACACCCACTTACACACCCACACAACCACTCACACACCCACTCGCAGACCCACAAAACCGCTCACATACCCACTCACAGATTCACACAGGCACCTACACGCCCACTCAGACACTCAAACAACCTCTTACACACGCACACTCACTCGCATGTCCATACACTCACACAGCCATGCAGTTACTCACACACCCACTCACAGACCCTTAAAACCACTCACACACCCACTCACAGATCCACACAGCTTTCACACACCCAATCACACACCCACCTACCCACATAACCACTCACACTCACTCACACACCCATGAAACCACTCATACACCAACTCACAGAGCCACACAGCCTTAACACACCCTCGCACACCCTGACTTACATACCCACATAACCACTCACACAGCAACTCACAGTCCCATACAGCCACTGACACACCCACTCACAGACCCACAAAACCACTCGCTCACCTACTCAGCCACTCACACACCTGCTCATACACCCGACCGCCACCCCATACCAACTCACAGACCCACACAGCCAGTCACACATGCACTCACACACCCACCACACACTCACACACCCACTTACACTCCCACACAACCACTCACATGCCCATTCACACACCCCCTCATACACTCAGGTTGCAGGGAATATAGTAAGGGAATAGCATTAAAAAATAGAAATTCACTGAAAAAACATAGAATACAGGGACATTATGGTCAGGAAATAAATTTTAAAAACCCTTAGAAATTCACTGACAAAACCAAAGGTTACAAGAATGTTATAGTTAGGCTCAGATTTCACTTGTACGAAACACTGAAATTCAGCAGTTATAGTTAGAGTTATCTCAATTAATTATAGCTCATGCCTCAAGGTAACTATGACTTGCACCCTCGCCATTCACTGATAATTACCCCATATATTACATCAATCATGACATCTTTTATGACATCCTTGATAATATCATTGCAATATTTGCTGTAAGTTTATTGATGAGCAAACTGTATGGTGAGGGTGTGAGTTACAGTTACCTTAGTGCACGAGTTATAGTAACGTTCAAATGACATGATTGATGACATCTCAAATTACATCATACTTGACACTGTTGTTCACATTCCACCGTAAGCCCTTATAACATAGTAAGAAAGAAAAGTGCTAGTACCAGGCCTATAGTAGCATATGCCATAGACTTACTGCGTACACCTTAGTACATAGAATGGAAATAGCATAAACTCTGGAGGCAAGAATGATTGTGACTATTGAAAGTTATATGGTGCACCATTTGCAAACTGATAATATTTGGAGTACAAGTAGAAGCTCGTGTTAAATAAGGTAAAGGCTGAGTGCACCTGCTTAAATTTAGGTTAAGTAGTATTTTCACTTAATGCTTATATTTTTGTTCTGTATAATTACATATATTTTTTCTTTCGTATTTAAACGTTTTTTGCAATAATCTATCAGTTTAATTCCTATTGCCAGGTTGTAGTGGGAATAGCAAATTTGATTTTCTTTCAGATATGTTTTTTCATGTCTTTAATGAAATTATAATTGTAACTTTTTTATGTATATGTATTTTTAAAAAATGTTTTAGATTGTAGCTAGAATTGTAATTACACCCCTTTTATGTAAGGTGTATCTATTCTCAATAATGCTTGTTAGATTTTATGTGCAGTAGTATTTGTGAATATGTCAAATATTTAATTGTTTTTTATTTGAAATGTTTTTTATTGTTTTCCTTTGTTAGTATAGATTTATATTCTGCAACTTAATTTTAAAGTGTATATTTAAATGTTTCTTTACAATTGACATTTTTTGTGTATTATTTGAAAAGGTTTGGTTCTAGTAATAAACATTTTATTTTTAATGATTTAATAATCACACTGTATTACTTAAATAAGTAATGTATTACTTAAATAAGTAATAATAAATTATGCCTATACGTTGTTTTTAGAAAATGTAAAATATCATGAGTTCATTTATATTTAGTAAGTTCATAATGATCAATATTCTATTCTTATTCGTATTTTTATATACATTTTTATTTATGAAATTTATTTTACATATGCTTTTTAATATACCTTTGCATTATTAAATTTGCCTTTATATTTTTCTTTAGTGCATATAGTTTTCATTTTTTTAAGTTATTTTTTTAAAGTAATAATATTAAATGTTTTAAATATATATTCCTACCTACGTTATGTTGATATTTTTGTCCACTATATACTTGTAGATAATAGTTTTGTACTTTACAAAGCTAAGCATGTAAAGTCAATATTTTGGTCCTTTGTATTTTTTCTGTACTTCCTCAATTTTATGTCATAGAATCTTGGTTTGTATTACAGGACCAAATTTTCACATGGCTTCAGATCTACAGATACAGCCACTCATTCCCATGTGGATTACAGGATACAGAGGTTGAGAACAGATCAAGACTGTTACAAATCAGCAGAAACAAGAACAATCAAATGTTCAGTGCCAACAGTTTATATCTCCTAATGATATCTTTATGATCACTTTTTACTACTAATTCTAATACTTCTCCTGTTCACAGCTAAAGGAGGCCACTCAGTAGTGGCATGACCAGTTCTTAATTTGTAAATGAATGAATACTGCCACTCAAAGCTCTGCTCAGAAGCCCACTGTTAGACCTGTCAGCCTTAGGGTAGTCTTCCCACAAACTATTTTCCTTTACCCCTCCTATTTTTGCTGAAATCGTTTTTGTCAACCTTAGGACTCTGTGCACTTTATCACTGCTAAAGTGCTTTTGCTCGCTCTCCTTTCAAAATGGTAACATTGGCATACTCAATTTTCTTATACGTCCCTTGTAGAGTGGAATACGATATATCCAGGGCCTGTAAAATAAATGCTACTAGTTGGACTGTAGCAGTTATTGTGCCACCCACTTAAGTATCCCTTTAAAGTATGTCCTGTGCCTGCCATAAGAGCCTGAATGCAATTTTAAACTTCCAATTCCACTTGGCACTATAAAACCCTTGCTAAGCCTTACTTAAACTTCCCTTTTATTACATATGCCACCTCTACAGTAAGCCCTAGGTAGCCAATTTGTGGCGGGTGGTTTGTAATTAAAAGGTTGGACATGTGCTTTTAAATTTTACATGCCCTGGTATTGAAAAACTCCCATATTCATTTTACACTACTAAGAGACCTACCTCTCCCATAGAATAACATTGGGTTGCCTTATTATATTTAACAAGTGTTAACTTTTGATGAGAATAGGAAAACATTTTGTTTTTGGTGTCTGAGAAATTGGCATTTTCCTTCCCTAAACTATTTGGTGCCTGCAGCCTTTCATGGGTTACATGACTGGGTGTGTTTGTCTGATGGACTTTGTTTATTCCTCCCAGACAGCAGCACAATAGGGGAATTAGGTGTGCCTAGGTGAGCCATTAGCTGGCAGGCTAGGGAGATGGGGCTGGCCACAGCTCCACTTGCAATTGAATAACATGTGCTCTCTCTTTACCGGGAGAACTTGTCATCCTTGCATTGTTCATGCAGCAAGCTTGGAGCCAGGTCAGGGGAGTTAGGAAACTCCTAAGAACTTCATAGCAATTTTTTTTAGAAACTTCTACTTTAAAAAAAGCCACTATGTATAAAGAGTGGACCCTTCAACATGCTCTTCACTACACCTCTGGACCTGTGAAAGACTCAGAAGGACTGCTGTGCTGCTCTGCCAGAAAGACTGCTACTCTGTTGCCCGCCTGCCCTTCTGCCTGATGAAGGACTGCACCTACTTGTTGAACCCAGAACCTTCAGGCTGACTCCAAGGGCCAGTTTGTTGGCCTCCTGATCAGAAGCTGCAGGGACTCATCAGGCTCCAACTACCTTAAGCCGAGCACCTGGACTCAGGGCCCGATTATGAGTTTGGTGGACGAGAGCACCCATCCACCAAACTCCCAATGGGGTGGTTGCGACGTGCTGCCAGCCCCAACCAAGGTTTCTGCCGGTCAGCCCAGCAGGAAAGTGGAGGTAACATTGTCGCCAGCTCGTAATCAAGCCGGCGGCAAAGCTGCCGCCTGCATGGGGCACCAGCACCCTCGCAATGCGTACTGTCTGCACAGCGAGGGTGCTGGGCAGGTACGATGGTCACAGACATGGGCAGTGCATGGGGTCTCCCCTGTGGCACCCTGCACCTGTTCTCTATCAGCCTTTTCAGGGCAGTGGTACCATCATGAAAAGGCTGGCAGAGAACCAGGTTATCACCTGCAGGGCGGTGCTGCGTTCAGCGCCGCCCTGGCTGATTGCAACCTGTACCTGCTGTCAGCCCATTGGGATCCCCGATCCCAGTGGAGATGCCAGTAGTTTGGTGGGACTGCTGGCCAAGCTTGTAATGTGGCGGTTGGACCGCCACACTGCTGTGGTCTGACAGCCGCTTGAAGTGTCGCAGTCCGAGGACCACCACACTCGTAATAAGGCCCTCAGTCTGCTGTGAGTCTTGTCCCTTATGTGCTGCCAATCCAGTACTGGGCCCTTGGAAGAGGTTAATTTATTGGACTTTGTGGTAATCCCTGATGGGATTGTGGCTGCTGTTTGAACAGGGGTGACCCCCCTTTCACCAAAAACCCAATTTCTCATACCAACAGCCTGTACAATTAAGGGCCAGCCAGTAGAATACCAGTGCTGTGTAGTCTTCAGTTCACCTCAGGCCTTCGTAATCTAGTACCAGACACTTTCTGCAACTTTATCTCACTCTTGTAGAGTTCTGTTTTGCCCTTTGTTATATATGTTCTGTCTTTCTATTTCTCTGCCTTTCTGTTTTGTTTGTTGTTCCCTCTCTCTTTTTATTTTTCTTTAAAGAATTTTTATTTTATTGAGAACAAACAAGAAGACGTATGTCACATATTATCATTTGGTGCACAGCGGTATGCTTATACAGGTTGTGGAACCTATATGCATCTATAACTAATCATGTATCCCTCAAAACCTTGCAAGTGTGCATCTGGGTAATTGGCGTGAAGGTGTGGATGCATAGTCTACTGTGGGCAATCTTGAACAAGGGAAAACTGGGTCAAGAAGTCTGAGGTTCTAGGGTACGGTACAGCATAGTCAGCTAAAGAGGAGTTGTGGGGTCAGAGTGTGCGTGTTGAGTGAGATATAGCTAATAAAGAACAGCAGGCAGCATCATCACTGGGTGGAGGGGAAAGTGACTGCAGTGCACCAGAGTGGAAATTAGGTCCCAGAGGTTCTGCTGGGCAACATGAGAAACAGGGAGGAAGGCACATTCGGGAGGAGCAATTGGCGTTCAGACACAATGCAGCCAGGAACTGTGGGAGAACCGGAAAGGCAGAGTCTGCGCTAGTTAGTTTTCAGTTGTTGAAGATGGCATGGTATTATTGCGTGGATTGATGAACGTAAGGATTGTGGCCCAGTGATTTGAGGTGGGGTGCTTTAAGAGTCAATTTCTCGCTACCGAGGTCCTCCTCTTCAGCCACTCCCCACTTGCACGTGGCCCCTCTCCAGGCTTCTACAGGGGGGGCGCTGATCACCAGCGCAGTGTGAATGTGTGGATCGCCAGTAGAAGTGTCAGGGCCGCAAAGTGGGTGTGAACCCTGTGGCTCCTCTTACGTCTAAAGATACTCAGTGCGCTGGCCTCCCATGTTTGTAAGTTTGGAAGGGCTGTCACCTTTCAAAGTGAGACATGTAAGGTGGACCAATAATGTTGTAGTGAGGCGCAGGACCATAGCATATGGCAGAAGACCGCCCCTGAAAGGGGGGAGCGTGGGCAGGTAATTTGTGTTGAGGAGAAATAATGATTTAATCACGCTGAGGTAAGATATGCTCTATGTAACATACACAATTGAATATTCTTCAAACAGGAGTTTCGTAAGACCTTTTTCAGATGGGATAACTCTATCTCTCATTCTTTGTCCCGAAGTGGTCTCCCTACATCGGCCTCCAACTGTTGATGAAGGGCATCAAGGGGGGTGTTCATGAGTTCGCAGATGGCCCCATAAAGCCATGTAATGAGGTGAAAACTAAGTATCACACATATGACTGGATGTGGGGGAGGTTCTGCGTCTACAGCACCTCACAGTGTTTGGGCTATGTTGTGCAGTTGTCGATAAGTAAGGAATTGTCCTGTAGATAGGATACCATCTGTAGTCAATTGAGCAAAGTGGAGGAGGTGGCCCTCGGCATATAGATCACCCATGGTGTGGAGGGAACTTGATGTCCAGCCTCTTAGCTGTTGTACCGCGTAGAAACCCGGGAAATGGGGAAGGCCCACCAAGGAGATGTTAGGGGAATAGCACGGTCTTCCTAGTGAAAGCCGGTGTATGCAGAGCATACAAGCCCCTGCTGTTGCCACCTGCAGGGGCCAAGGGGAGGCGGTAGCACTTTGGAGAGGAATAAGTTGCAGAAGGTGGCCGGCGTAAGGACTCCATGAGAGTCACTGGCCTTCCCCATGTAGCGTCTGCTGTCCAGCGAGACAACCACTGCAGCTGGGTGGCCAGGAAGTAGGCCTCAAAAGAGGGAGCACCTAGTCCCCCCACCACAAGGAGCTTCAAGGTTTTAATGGGCACTCAATGGCATTGTGCTCCCCAGATTAAAGTGCACTACAGTGTGTAGAATTTCCTGAAGAACTGGCAGGAAGGAATAAACAGAAGGTTTGAAAAGTAATCTAATAATCTGGCAAGGGCAATCATTTTTATAAGGGTGATTTTGCCAATAGGGGCAAGCCGGAATGACTGTCAGAATGACATCTGCTTGCGGATACAAGTGGGGCTCTACGAAGAATTCCCTCATATAAGTCTAACCGTGTGTGATAGAGACGAACCCCCAAATAATGGATCTCCTCTGCGCACCAATGTAATGGTGTCTCTCCTAGGGTTATGGCACACTGCAGATGCCCCAGGTGTAGGGGTTAGACTGCAGGCTCAGTCACCCTAAAACGGGATACCACAGCAAAAGTCATAAGGGTTGAGTGCAGGGGTAATGGGCCATAGCACACCTTTGAGACGTATCTGTAGGCGGTCCACGTAAAGAAAAACTGCATGGGTGTGGTCTGATAGGGGGATGCCCCACTCCCATCCTTCCTCTCTGAGACAGATCACCACCAGTTCCATTGCTTACACGAACAACAGTGGGGAGAGTGGGCATCCATGCCTAGTGAACCTCCCCATTGGAAAAGAATCTGAGAACAAGGGGCTGTCTGCACCCAGGATGCCGGGGGCTGTACACATCAAATGAGTATAGGTGAGTACTCGCTTCCCTATACCTATGCAGATCAGCACTTAGAACAGGTAGTCCAATGACACGGTATTGAACACCTTTTTCACATCCAAGACAAGGCAGACAGCATAGGGTGAGATGTTTTGTACCTAGTCCTACACATGCAAAAAGCAACTGATATTTAGTAAGGTTCTGCATCTGGGAATAAAGCCATTTTGATCTTTGTGGATGAGAGTATCAACTCGCTACAATTTTACAGAGGATTTTGTAATTGGCGCCTAGTATGGCTATAGGTCGATATTATCCCTGTTTGGTTCGGTCTCAATCAGCCTTCAGAATTTACATCAGTAGAGACTCGCGGAGGTGGGGACTCCAAGTTGCAGGGCCTCTCCGAACACCTCTCTCAGGTGTGGAGCTAATTTGGCAGCAAATACAGAGTAATATTCTATAGGAAGGCCATCTAGTCTGGGGGTTTGTTGTGGGCCAATTCTTTAATGGTCTGTAGGACCTCTTGCAATGTGATAGGGACATCCAGCGTTTTCCTAGTGGCCACTACGATACTTGGGATCAGGAGGCCGGACAAGAATTCCTGTGTGGACGTCTGAGGAGCTGCCTTAGGAGCTCTGTATACATTTGCAATATATGGAGAGAACTGTCTGAGTATTGACTCCTGTGTGCAGAGTATTTCCCTCAACAGAGACTGAATCTCTGTGATAGGGGTACCAGTCTCATTCTGCTGGACCAGCCAGGCTAATAACCGCCCACCTTTGTCACCCTCCCGGTGAACCTGTGTGGCATGTGCAGTGAAGTGAAAGTGCTGGAGGTGCTCAAGCAGGGATATGTAGGACTCCTCTGCTACTACGTATCAGGGCAGAGCAGAGGAGTCAGCATCTGACGATTTGCCAAGAGCAGCAAGATGGGACTCTGCCTTGCCGATCTTGCGCTCCAGGGTCCAAAGAACACCACTATGTCCTTTATCCAAATGCCTTGGGTCACAGTTTTAAATGTGTCCTACTCAATGGCATGTATGATGGCTGTGTTGTGATTGTCAGTAAAGTATTGATGGATATGGGTCCCCTGTGTGTCTTAGATTGCTGGTTTTTTCGGGGTGTCTCGTTGGAGGTAGCAGAGTGAAATCGGAGGTCGCAGGATCCACTGTGTGAGTGTCATGATCTGCATTCATTTTTACAAGTTAATCGGAATGTCATGTGCATGGAAGGAGGGAATCCGAGCAAAGGAAGCAGTCTAGGCAGGCATAGAGTTGGTGCTGTACAGAATAATAGGAGTAGAGTTTAGTGGCAGGATGTAGTGAGCGCCATATATCTATGAGGGACCAGTGATTGATCCATGCTCGAAGGCTGGCCGCCTGGTGACTGGGTGGGGAGCGCTGGAGGGGTGTGTGTGACTTATCAAGGGTTATACCTAACACAGAATTGTAATTGCCACCCAACAGCCAGGGCAGCTGACTTTTATGAGCAAGGTGGGCTAAAAGTTCCTCCAAGAAGGGTTTCTGGATGACATTGGAGGTGTAAATGCTTCCCAGCAACATAAACCTGCCATCCAAGCGGCTCTCCAATAGGACATAACAACTGTCCCTGTCCACAGTGACACCTGCTTCCTGGAATGTGAGGCCTGGCCTCGCCCAGACCAGTACCCCCCAGCATATTCTCAGTACGTTGTTGCATGCAGAGTACCTTGCCAGGGCCAGGCAAACTCCCCAATTCTTTGGATGAGGTCTAAGTTTCCTGGAGGTACAATATATTCATCTTCGGGCGTCTTTCATATGAATATACAGTGTAACACTTTCTCGGGGTAAGCATTCCTCAAACAATAAGCATGAGGAACTTAACGCTCGTGGAAGGCATCATGGGCAGAACAGTGGTGGCTGATGCAATGCCATGGGGATGGACGGAAGCAAGTCACATCTCTGACCTCGTCAATGGCGCCGCTATGCGTGTGCATGATAGATGTGTACCCAGTTGTCATCACATTAAAAAGGGGGAAGAACAGCCCAGGAGGAGAAGTGACACAGACAAGTAAGAAACAACTGGGAGAGCACTCCACAAAAGGCGAGTGCCCAAACTGTCAGTGGTCAACATCTTCAATCAGTAGTTCAGGGTGTGGCTCTACGTGTGGGAAGGGTTACGAAACTCAAAGGCTCTAGGTGTATGAGTGTTGAGGTGCAGATGGCTCAGCTCGATTTGTGGTGCCATAGCCAGAGTGAAATTATAATTAGATGGTGAGTTAAAAGCACCCCCTCCCAACTGTCTTACCCTGAAAACAATACAGAGTAACTAAGCAATGTATGCAATTTTCTCCAGGCAAAGGATACTGAATTTACTCAGGGCAGTCTGCTGCTTGTGGGCTGATGAGAGGAGGGTTTGTGAGTCTTGTTGGGCAGCGCCTGATGTAGGGGCCTGTGTGTCTGTCTGTGGAGTCATCCGTTGTTCCCAACTTGGGTGCCTCATCAAACACTCCTCGATAATTTGCTCAAGTTCTTGGGATGCACAGGCAGGGGCTTGAGGTGTGGTCATTCCCTTAGTTCTGTCTTGCCAGAGATTCTGGTGTCGCTTCGATCCCGGGAGGTTCTCAAACCTGCATGAAGAGGCACCTCCATCCTTTTGGTTCAGCGATTCCCAGGCCTATGTGAGTTCAGTGAAGAAGAAACTTTTCTCATTAAGATGAGTCACAAAAAGCAGGGAGTACTGCAGTCCCATTTGTCTGAGGCAGCGCTTCACATCCATGGATTTCGTGAGTTGTTGCTGCACAATCCAGGTGTAATCAGGGAAAAGCATCACAGTCTTGTCTTTCATCCGTAGTGGAGCCACCTGTCATGCCACCCAATATCATGTCACAATGCGGAAGGTGGAGCAGCTTGAGCAGCATGGGCCGCAGTGGGTTCCTTGGGTGGGTGGTGGCGCGACAGGACTCTGTAGGCCCTATGGGTTTTGACCCCTGGCTTGCCCCTTGGGACCTCTGGCACTGCCTTTTGTGACCCCTGGCCTCAGAGAAGGCAAAGGCCAGGAACAGAAAAGAAGGTGAACAGTGTTGTTTACTTTTAGCAGCACCTGCTGCGAACTAAGGCATTCAACCCTCAGCTCAGTAAGACAAATAAAGCTACAACAGTGCAATGTATATCTTACTGAATAAAGTTTTAAAAAACTGAAATAAAAAACACACATTTTTAAGCAAGATTTTGCAGATTTTAGTCATTGTGAACATATGCTATACTATGTGCTTGAAAAAAACAAAACTCACCTATGTGATCTACTGAGTGATAGTTCCTTACAAGTGATGTTAATGAAAATTAATTAACAATGTTAAGGATCAATTTATGACAGTAACATTGCTCACACTGTTCTATATAAAGAATTACAGGTGAACAACCCCAATAATGTTTTTAAATCTTTTTGTGCATTTTCTGTTATTTTCATTCATGATTAAGGTATATACTATGGAAGCTATTAAATCATGAGTTTAAGGTACAAATAATTTGGCTTCACAGTGCTATTTTGTATTTTAGTAGCATTATACTATCCTTTTGCAACAAACACATCATTGTTTGTGCAATTAAAAAACAGAAATGTGTAATGTTTCTCACATGGCAGTACCTTATTTAAAATGTAGGTGGTATTTAAAACTGAACTTTATCTGTATGAACCGTGGTTATATAATTTGCCCCATTTCAGTAACGTCAGTTATTGTGTTAAAGGTTAGGTCACTAGGGTTAAGGTCATGTGACATGACTTCCTAGAAGGATTGAGGGTCAGATCATGTGATGTCACTTCCTGTGATGTCATTGAGACAAAGGGAAGTGATGTGATGTCACTTCTGCTACACCTAGCATTTTGATGAATTGACACCCATGGACCCAGCTCAGATAAATAACTGGCCTGCTCCTTATGCCATGTCCCTGATTCATTTGCACCCTAGAGTCCATATTTAGTTTTGCACATGCTACAGCCCAAGCAGACTTTCACAAATTTAGGAGAGCGCGACATGTCACATAGCATTTAGAATTTTCCAGCGTTTGAGTAGCACTATTTATGCCTTGGAAAACATGCACCAGGTACAATGACAAGGGTAATGATTTCAGAATTCAGACACTGTTCCTCTATGTGAGAATACTGGGCTGATTGTAGAGGTCCCCTAACTTTTTGCCCCCATTTTTCACTATGTGCTGTTGTTTTCCTGACTCTGTTGGCGCCCTGGGTTCTGCTAACCAGTTCCAGGGCCTGTGCTCTGTGTAAAATGAGTATTCAAATTAGGTTAATTATAATTGGCAATATCAGCCGACCTATAAGTCCCTACTATATGGAAGGGCATGAAGGTTTAGGGACCCCAGCATGTGTAGTGCATCCACAGGTGCACTGCTGAGGTGCCCAGTGTCATTTTAAAGGCAGGCCTGGTTGATTTCAAATCAAAGTTACATGCAAATGCGACTTTGGAATTAAAAGTACTTCCAAAGTCTTAAACTGTGTTATTGTTACATACATATCACCCCTAAGGTGTGCCCTAGGTACCCCCAGATTTGGGTGCAGTGTAACTATAAGCAGAAACTTTATAAAATATGTTTTATAAGCTCTGGTGAGGAATAATAGCCACATTTGTTTTTTTCTCATTGTAGTGAATAAGCTCCATAGGCTAAAATGGGGAGCCTCTATTTTAATTAATAAAGTCTCGAAAGGAGCTAGATATGGCAGGTTTGGTCTCAAACCGATTGTTATGATAAGTGCAACAACTTTCAATTGTGGGATTTAATGTAACTAATTCAGGGAAAGAGTTTTAGAACTCTTCCTAAAAGAAAAGTTACCAGTTTCAGTTCTGTAGTGCCCTTCTCTGATTGGCCAGCCTCTGGCAGCCTGGCCAGGCTGCATTGATGAGGTGTTATGTTGTCTAGATTAAACGAAAAGGGAGTGCCTGGGGGAGGAGATCTGTCTCAGTAGATGGTGAAACAGGATTGGGGGAGAGCAGCCAAACTGGTCTTCAAAGGAGGTAAGGACATTTGGAACATCTCCTATAAACCCAGACAACCAGGTGCCCTCTTGATTAGATTAGGAGAGGGCAGAAGAGGGGTTTGTTAAGGATTTTTAGCCACACCAGTGAGTGGGCTCAGCCAGACCTAACCTCCAAAATCCAGTTTCTGCCATTTTGGATTTTTAAGGAATGTTGCTTCCTGGGACTGATTTTTGCCACACTTCCCAGGAAGTGGTCATCCAAGGGGGAAGTAGCCTACCTGGGAATGAACAGTTTCCCCCCTCCCCCTGTTTTTCACCCCAGGAGCAAGGATACATTCGGCAGAGCTGCACCCACACCTCAGATCCCTACAAGGAACAACATCAGAAGGAGGACTGCCCTGCTGGACCCCTGAGCGCCACCTGGATACTGCACTCTGAAGGACTGTTCCAGCTGCACACTGGGGCTTCACCACAAAAAGTACTTTGCCTGTCTTCAACTGGTTCAAGAAGGGACTCCATGATTGCTACAGGTGAAACAATAGCTAACCAGAGTCCCCTGCATCAAAACCTGAAGGAACTGACCAGATGACCAGTGGTCATGTTTGGATTTGAACCAGGTGCATTCTGGGAGTTGGAGTTCTAGCCCTCGAGAAGCAACTCAGGGCTTCTGGAATCTTGTTGTGAGCTGTGGGCCTCTAAATGACCTTCAAAGACCTTCTGGAAGAAGATCCAGAAGTTTGGAGAACTTTTTTTTTTTTAAAAAGCTCCATTAAGGGACCAACCTGTCGTGGTAACTCAAGCCCACTTGTCTCAACAACAACCAGGCCTGATTTGCAGGCTCAGTCCGCTGAAAAGCTCTGGAGCCCCAGACTTTCAAGATTTCACCAAGGGCTCCCGGAAAGGTGATCCAATAATCTTGCATCGAAATCGGCTTGCTGAGGAGGGTTGAACATTATCAGAAGAAAAAAGTTCCAAAATAGTGACAAAGTCGGAATGTAAAATGTTGACCGGGATTTCCCATGCACCATATCCGAGGATACCAGATTGTACCTTCTCACAAGTATGATACAGAGATATCAAAGTGGATGGTTTAACTTTCACTTTGATTACAATTCAGTTGATCTACTGAAAAGTTAAGCATTCAGTGCATTATACATTTTTGCTTGCACGCAGATTGTTGGAACACATAAAGGAAACGCTAACCGGTGGTCATACAATCTAAGCTCCTATTTCTACATCAGCATAACAAAACAGAGCCATTCTGAAAAGAACTACAATGACTCACCTGTATCTCCATATTTGTATGGTAACCTTCATGGGATTTTAGCTGCATGGTAAAAAAAAGTAAAAATTAAGGTTTATGGTGCAATATGTTTAAACTGAAAAAAACATGCACGGAGAACAACAAGGCAACTCTACTGCTCTGAATAAGTTATGGTACCGTTACAACCCCAGTCCCCTATCTTTCATGCATTATATTTACTTTTTCTGCTTGGGAATTGGACCAGTAACCTTGCTTTATAGCAGAAAGAAGTCAAAGCATGACAGCAGCAGGTATTTATCCATGTCTTTCCCGTCACAAGCCCACTTGCCGTTCCTGCCACATTATCTTCTGGTGCCTAGAAGAAAACAGGCATACCTGTGTTCGCCTGCATACCTCGTTCCAAACGAGGCACAGCTTTGAGCAAATTCATTATGTTTTTGATATGAGATTTACATTTGCCCTTTTCAGTGCCAATGTTAGGGCGGTGGGTCCAGTGCTACCACACCAGACGCCACGCTCAGGGGATTCTGTTTCTTGAAATCTCTTATGGAGTTAAAGGGAACTGCTTCAGAGTTTCTTCTAACCTCAGCATTTTTACACAATAATAACATTTCAATATAATTCTGGTGAATACAGTACCTGTTGGATAGATTTGAACTTTGATTAGTCACACTTTTGACTCCTTATAATGTAGTGCAGAGATGTAATGTGCCTGCTGCAAAGCAAAATGTGTAACATGTACATCACAGAATTGTACTTTATGTAGATAGCTCCCTGGAGGCGGAAGGGACGAATATGGTGGCATTTCTGGAAAATTGGTTGCGCACGGTTGTAGCAGCAGACAACCTGACTCAGTTTTTTACGCTTGAACGAGCACACCGAGTGCCCTTGAGACCCCTTGCCCTGGGCAGACCACCCAGAGCGGTGATAGCCAGAGTTCTGCATTACAGAGACAGGGATGCCCTAATCCAGAGGGCCAGGGAGACAGGCCCCTTCAGAGATGCGAATGGAGAGGTGACGTTATTCCCAGATTTCACCTTTGAGGTGCAGATCAGGCGAAACTCTTACATGGCAGTCAAAAAGGCCATCAGAGCGGAAGGAATCCAGTATTCGCTCCTCTTCCCGGCTCGCTTGAGAGTGACACACAAGGGTAAATCTTTGTTTTTTCAGAACCCCGAGGAGGCCTGGGAATGGTTTGAAGCTCATGGAGGCCAGTCGGCAAAGAGCGAAAAAGTTAACGTAAGAGAGACTGGGAAAAGTGTAGAGTTCTAGGGAGGTGGAGGAACAGGGTCCGCTCACGTGGGATGCCAACGCAGACACAGAAAGAACTTGGAAAGGGAGCGGCCCTTGAGGCAGTGGCATCCATGAGCAGAGAGGCATCCCCCCGGGAGGCTCCGGGGTAGTCTCAGATGGCACGGCCGGGTCCTCCATAGGATGCTTGGAGTCCTCGCCGCGGGTTCCGAAGGTGACCCCCCAGACATCAGACGAACTTGTGTAACGGATGTGATACCACAACCCTGGGGCAAAGTGAATTGTATGTACACGTGGCCCCTCCGGACTATGCCCTCCCACACAAGTTCTCATCCAACAAATCAGACTGGCGAGAATTTTAGATACTCTGTTGAACATGTTGCACAGTTGCACAGTTTATTGGGCAACCTACTGTTTGCGAGGCGCCCTGGGGTTAGGGATTTGGGTTTTACAGTTACAACTTTCGCAGGTGCGATATGCAGGATGGAGAGAAATACTTATGTACACATTCCTAACCAGGGGGATACTGTGCCCAGGGCAGGAGTGGGTAACCTGGAATGCTAATAAGACAACCCCATGGCGGAATATAATATACTAACATGGAATGTACGCGATATGGGGTCCCCATCCAAATGTCACAGAATACTGTCCTTTTTTAAAAGAAGGGGTGTGCAGGTGGCAATGCTACAAGAAACCCACTTAACCACAAGAGAGGTGGAGAGATTGAGGCATAGATGGAGAGGGCAGGTGTTTGCCACTGGCTATTCAGCATATGCGAGGGGCACCTTGATTTGGATATGAGCGGGGGTTCCCTTTGATGTCATATCTAAGGACATAGACCATGAGGGTAGGTTTGTGATAGCGGAGGGGAGGCTTCATGGAACTCCAATTGTCCTGGGCAGTGTCTACGCCCCCAACCAAGATCAGGTCCCCTTTATAACGCAACTGTCGAGTCATCTCACACGCCAACAAACCAGGGGTATCTTAATCGGGGGAGACTTTAACGGAATATTAGATGTGGACTTAGACTGATCCTCTCCACCGGTTACAGTGGTGAGCGACACATAGAGTGGCAAGAAAATTGAGAGAATGGATGAATGCGTGGGGCCTAGTGGATGTATGGTGGGTCCAACACCCCACTGAGAGGGACTATTTATTCTATTCGGGACTTCATCAAGTACATACCAGAATAGGTAGGGTGGTGTGTACAGCAGATATTGCGCAGGGTCCGTCGGGATTCCTTTGGACAAGACACTGAGATGCCTTGCACTTTGGATACATGAACAACACCTGGTACACACAAATTACCTTGTGACTTTCGACGCCAATACAAGATTTGATATCCCAAATGGAGGTTAACTCTTACAGACCTTTAGTGACTTTAAAAGAAATTGCAGATTCTTATCTTGAGTAAAAAGCCTTGATAAAGTCCCTCATAGGACGAAACATGTGTCGGCTGAACTTGGTTGAACTTTGCAAGCAATTCCACTGTTGGATGAAAATCTTTCTGCCTCAAGTTATTAGATTGGCTGAATTCCGTTCCACAATTGATTGATTTTGCTTTCATAAATATGACTGTTCAGGGATAAATTGTTTTTTTGGATTCAATTCTGTAATTTGTTAAATTTTCATAATATGGAGTGTGCCATTAAGTCATTTGTTAAACTATTCTAGCTCTTTTTGTACTTTTTGTATATGATTGTGAATTTGATACAGTCTACAATTTGTGCTGTGCACATTAAATTTGATAATCAAATAATTATTTTATTTAGATCTGCCACATACCACATTTATATTGCATATTTAATTATATTATGCACCTTAGCTCATTTTTACATCATAGTTTAGGGGTTTGTGAATACAGTACAATTGATAGCCCATGTAACATATATATGTGTGCTCCATTCTTATCTTTGTGAAAGCAGCCGACTGAGAGGGACTATTCATTCTATTCGGGACTTCATCAACTACATACCAGAATAGATAGGGTGGTGTGTACAGCAGATATTGCGCAGGGAATGACCCGTGCAGAATACCTTGCTCGCACATTATCAGACCATAACCCCCTACTGGTTACCTGGAAAGCGACAATGGATAAGCCTCCTGTCCTGACATGGAGACTGACCCCCGGCTCGTTAGAGGACCAAGCATACAGAGAATCCCTTCCCCTACACCTTTCAGACCATATTAAAACCAATAAAGTATCAGCCTCTTCAAGATCCTTGGAATGGGAGGCCCTCAAGGTGACAAATAGAGGTTTTTGCCTAGGTCAGACAGTCGGAGTGAGACACACTCTAGAACGTGAACTGAATAGTTTAGAGAGGATAATAAACGAAGGAGAACGAGGTGGGGAGAACGGGGATGCATTACAGGAAAGATATGTCCAGGCATGGAAGTCATTTGCCCAGGTGGAAGTGCAGCTCCGCTGTCACAGCCTCCGGGAATATCTGGCATCACTCCAAGCTGAGGAGGGCTGCTCAGATAGAATGCTGGCGTGGTTAGTGAGGGCCAAAGGGGACAGTGGACCCATTACAAGTGTCTATGGTAAAGTGGGGAAACGTCAGTGTATGCCGGGACGCATAAATGACGCCTTCAAAGAGTACTACCCCCATCTCTACGGGGCCCGGGAGAGCTTAGAGCAGATGACCTCGACAATTTTTTGCATCCACTTCCTCTGACCATGCTAGCACCCGAGGAACAGCATAGTTTAGGAGGCCTGCTGACGGTAGATGAGGTACAGGAGGCTATTGCACAGCTGGCCTCCGGTAAGACCCCAGGGACGGATGGACTTCCCATGGACTTTTACAAAAAATATACTGGACTGTTAGCCCCCCAGTTGGTGGAGATGTACACAGAGGCATTGCAACGCGTAATGCTACCGGACTCACTTAGGTCGGCACTCGTGGTCCCTCTGCCCAAAACGAAGTCGAGAGAGGCCTCTGTAACGGACTTTCGTCCTCTGTCGATGTTGAATAATGATTTTAAAATCCTAAGTAAAGCCTTAGCCAATAGACTCCTACGCCACATCATCGGGTTAGTGCATACCGATCAAAATGCCTTTGTCCTGAACTGCAGCACCTCTTTGAACTTGAGGCGTTTGTTCGCCATCTTGCACATGCCCAAAGAAGAGAGGCCCAGGGCAGGAGTGCTGCTGCAGTAGATTTTGAGAAAGCTTTTGATTCGGTCAGATGGGACTATTTGAGAACAGTGATGCGGCAGATGGGAATGGGAGAAGGCTGGATAAAATGGGTGGACTTACTGTATATGTCCCCGTTGGCGAGGGTGAGGACGGGCAGAATGATATCGGATACTTACCCTATATACCGGGGGACGCGACAGGGATGCCCGCTATCGCCGCTTCTATTTGCTCTGGCCATAGAACCACTGGCATTTGCAATGCGAAGCAACGGCACTAGCAAGGGAGTAAAATGGGGCCAATCAGAACATATCATTTCACTATATGCTGATGATATACTCATAAACCTCAATGACGGAGAGTCAGGTCTACCTTGGGCCTTGCAGACGCTGGACCATTTCGGTGCACTCTCAGGTCCGTGCCTCAACAGGAGCAAGACATTTGTTTTTCCCCTAACACAAGCTTATAAGCGACCCTCCTCCTGCCCTGGGGACATAGTTTGGGCTCCGCGTACTTTTAAGAATTTGGGTATACAGGTATACCATGAGACTGGGGATCTGAGAGATGAAAACATTGGAAGGGCCCCCCGCTCCCTGAGTGCCTCAGTCGGTTTCTGGCGCTCATTAAAACTATCCATCATGGCCAGAATTTCTCTATCTAAAATGATCATGCTCCCCGCCTCCTCTATTATTTTGCTAACCTACCATTATCGATTCCCTCAGCGTGGTTTCGAGAGTTAAATACTTTACTTAGGGAGCTTATCTGGGACGATGGCCGCAGACATACACCACTCCCGACCCTGTGTAGACCAACTTTAGCAGGAGGCCTGGGGGTTCCAGATTTTGAGGCCTACTACCTGTCATGCCAACTGCAATGGGTAGCCAGTTGGTTCGTTGGAAAGGGATACCTGGACAGATGGATTACAATGGGAGATAGAGGTTATGGACTGAGTCATAGCACAATTGATTAATAAGAAGGTGGCACGCCAAATGGACAGTCTGATGACTAAAGTAGCCATTCTTTGCAGGAAGAGGTGTGCAAGACGAGTGGGGGTGGGATCCCCTTATTCTCCAGGCTTGGCCCTGACCGCCATAATACTAGATCTAGGGGAGGATGACTTGGTGGGTACAGGGCTCGGGATTTGGAAAAGGGCGGGAGTAGAGACGGTAGGTGACTTATTCCGGGATGGGGTGTTGGGTCCCTTTACCGATCTAGTGAATGATAGAGGAATCCATCCGTGACAATTCCTTCTGTACCAAATGTTAACACATAATCTATGGGAACTCTGGGAAACAGTGAATGCAGAGCCTGCCACCCATCAGATATTACACCTCCTCCTAACATTGGGGGATGATGCACACCGCATCACAAGACTGTATTGAGCCCAACAGGAAGGAGCCCTTGACGCAATGTAATCCTCACGGGAGAGGTGGGAGAGATCCTTGGAAAATGAAATAACAGACTCAGAGCGGAGTAGAGTGCTAGCGAACCCACAGGAAGTATCGAGAAACACAAGACTGAGATATATTCAATATAATTACACGCACAGGAAGTACCTCACCCCACACCGCTTATCCTTAATATACGGGGGTCCCCAGGGCATGCCCCAGGTGCAGTGACGTGAACGCAGACTTTGACCACATGGTGTGGGGCTGCCCGGACCTGCCTCAGGGCTGGGGCAGTGTGTTGGCGGACCTCTCTAGACTGCTTGAAAGGGATTTCAGCCCTATCTCCCAGAGTGTGCCTATTGGGTCTTGGAACCGCACTTCCACGTGGGAAGGTGAGGGGTCGTTTTCTGAACCTTGCTCTGGTTTTATACGGGAGACTGATCACCTTGGGGTGGAAATTCCCCATATGCCCATCACTGATGGAATGGAGACTGGAATTAGAGAAGTGGGCCAGAGCAGAACTGCAGATACTGAAGAGAGAGGAGGAGCGTGGGCTCCGCCAGACCCCCATCGCTCCAGAATGGGAGGAGATACTGACAAAGTGGGAAGGGATGCTGAGGGGTACGGACACAACCACAGAGGGACTGACATAAAAATTAAAACTAAAGGCCCAAGATAGAGGTCGGCAGTGACACAACTCCTGAGGTAGGGAAGGATAAATCCAAGGTTTGGAACCTAGAAGACACTAGAAGGGAAACAAAGACAGACATGGAATGCACGGCCAAAGACACGGAAATGATCGAGTGGGGTTAGAGGGGACAGGCATTATTTGAGGGATTTACCATTTTGGGATTAAAATAGGGATGGACAACATGAAAAGTGCCAACCTTGCTCCAGGGTAACGGAGAAGAGGTTGACTTCAGACAATGGAACCACCTGCCCATACCAGTTCCATCGCACCATTAACCTGTTTAATTTTAGTTAAAGACTGTTTTAGATGTACAACAATCAGATCGATGGCATAGCTCTCATGTGGTGCACAGATGTATCAACCATCCCACACAACTGCGACAGGTGAAAAAGATAAGCGTTAAAAATCCCCAACTCAATATGCATAATATTGCTTTTCTAGGGCATGGATAATCTTAAAACTATGATTATCAGTTTGTTATAAAAGTTGATTAACAAACTATCCAAACCCTTGATCAGCTCTAAGCCCATCATGGGGTAATGTTGAGAAACAAGACAGGACCTTGAGACTTTCCTAGGAAACAGGAACAATTGTGGTCTTGCTTCTGTTTCTAATGAAACAGGAGTGAGACCAATATTGAAAGCACACCCTTGGCCTTACTGGCTTTGGAGTAAATTGCAAGGATGTGAAATGTTAAGTAACTGTCTAAATAGAAGATGTGCATAAGTTGAGCTGCAGAGGTCTTGTAGAGAATTCACATTGTCTTTATAGAAGTCAGTTTAACTCTTCCACTGAATAAAGAGGGTCGAAACTATTAACTGTCCCAATGTTATAGACCTGGTCCAAGAACTCCAAACAACTCTTACAGGATCAGGTTATCTTATTGTTCCCTTATCTATAAAAATGTTATAGGGAACAGCTTATATCTTGCTAAAACCTAAACATGGACAATTCGGTATGACCAATAAATTCCCCACATTAGTGGCAGTTATGCAATTTACCACAATCAGTTTCCTGAACATGTCTTGTTTCACCACACAGTCTACTGAATGTGTCAGTTAGAAAGGGCCTTCAATTTCACTATCTTACAAGGGGAGAACACCTTTTAGAAAGAAGAAACAAGGTGCCTTATTTCCAAACAGCACTTTGTAGTACATTTTGTAATACTACAAAACATATAACAAATTGCAATTCACAACTACTTGTGGAGTTTTACGACTCTGCATTGCCTATACTTATATATGTGGAGTTCTTAATCCAGACAGCAGACTCTACACACATGCAAGTATATGTTTTAGTAGTAGAAATAAAGTAGTAGTGGTAGTCGAAAAGGAGCAGACTTACTTCTAAAGGGGGTGGGATTAGGGAAGCATAAGAGGGGTTTAGCAAGGATCAAGGAGGGGTTAAGGGAGGGATGTCACACACCTACATGAGTAATTATATTCCATTAATCTGCAGGTGGAGACATTTAACTTACAGAGTTTACTTTCACAGTTTGGGAATGCCAAAGTAGTAAAATTACTACAAAGCGTAAACTTACTCAAAAGTGTAACTTACCTTTCTGAATCACCCCAAAGGTGCTTAGGAAGCAGTTGCAATAAGGCTGGGAAATGAAATAGGTATGGATGCACAAATGCCGGATAAGAACACATTCTTTGGATGCTGCTTGGGATACAGGTGGAATATTTGACATATGCTTTGGATACTGCTTGGGACACAGGTGAATACTTGATGTATACTTTGGATACTGCGTGGGAAAGAGGTGAAATACTTGACATATACTTTGGATACTGCTTGGGATAAAGGAGGAATATTTGACGTATACATTAGATACTGCTAGAGATAGAGGTGGAATATTTAACTTATACTTTGGATGCTGCTTGAGATACAAGTGGAATATTTGACATATCCTTTGGATACTGCTTGGAATGCAGGTGGAATACTTGAAATAGAGACTGAAATAACACTCAACCATTGTTCCCAGCTTAGAACTCCCTCTGCCTAGTGCTCAGATCTAACTGCTTGCTTAGTCAACACCTGCTTCTTTTGACTTTTATGTTCAATTTTAATACTCTTTTTGGGGCAGGTATGCTTTAATTCATTAACAGAGTCAAAAAGGTTTGTTAAAGTAGATTCAAAGGGATTTTACTTACTAAGCCAGGAATCAAACAGGCCCCTAATGGAACCATAATTTGACAAAAGATAGCTATTCAGTTGCTCACAGAATGATTTTTGTAATACAGTGAGCTCATCCTGTGCAGTCAAACAAGAATTGATCCCCGCATTTACATTTAAGCAAACAATACACATTTAGGGCAGACTTTGCTTTCTGTCATGAGACATACAAGGATTTTTAAGTGACACTCTAGGTTTGTGCAGATTATTTAAATCCCTGACAGACCTAGCAAGAGGGGGCATAAACACAGTCGAGTTTATAGGTGCTTCAGAAATGGAATGTTGAGGCACCTCAATTTTCTGATCCTCACTAACAATTTCATTATTGAATACCCCTACTGCTCTGGACACAAAATTGGCAATTGAGAAAGTGGCAGTGCGGTCCTTGCTCCCTAAAACATTGCCAGACATTGTCCTATCCATAATAAGCTGTATTCACTGCTAGAAAAGGAGCCTTGGTTCTAAGGGTAGCCCAGCTCATTCTCTTTCTAGGCTCAGACATGTCCATCTTGGTCCAGTCTTTGCCCAGGCACCGATTATGGTCACATGGTCTTTAATTGCCCTAGATGAACAAGTTACTTTCCTTTGGTAATGCATTATCTGGTAGAGACAGGATCTAGCGGCAGATTCCTCATTGTCAAATTCTCCCCAGGCACCAGACTTAGGCCCTCATTCTGACCTTGGCGGGCGGCGGAGGCCGCCCGCCAAAGTCCCGCCGTCAGGTTACCGTTCCGCGGTCGAAAGACCGCGGCGGTAATTCTGACTTTCCCGCTGGGCTGGCGGGCGGCCGCCCGCCAGCCCAGCGGGAAAGAGGCTTCCACGATGAAGCCAGCTCGGAATCGAGCCGGCGGAGTGGAAGCTGTGCGACGGGTGCAGTTGCACCCGTCGCGTATTTCACATTCTGCACAGCAGACAGTGAAATACATTTAGGGGCCCTCTTACGGGGGCCCCTGCAATGCCCATGCCAGTGGCATGGGCACTGCAGGGGCCCCCAGGGGCCCCGCGACCCCCCCTACCGCCATCCGGATCCCGGCGGTCGGACCGCCGGGATCTGGATGGCGGAAGGGGGGGTCGGAATCCCCTCGGCAGCGCAGCAAGCTGCGCCGCCTTGGAGGATTCAATGGGGCGGCGGTACACTGGCGGGAGCCCGCCAGTGTTGCCGGTCCGACCGCGGCTTTACCGCCGCGGTCGGAATCCCCATTGGAGCACCGCCGGCCTGTCGGCGGTGCTCCCGCGGTCCTCCGCCCTGGCGGTCTTTGACCGCCAGGGTCAGAATGACCGCCTTAATCTGGATTTTTTTTTCACCAGTTTGGCTGCGTGTCGGAGGAGGGTGTTGCACGACTCCGTAATGACGTAGTCCCCTGGATGTGACGTTGACAGAGTCTATATAATCTTCCTTCCAATGCATCAACATCAGTTTATTCTGTAACTATTTTCTGTGCCAAAAATGCAGAGCCACTTATAGAAACTGCCCATGGAAACAGTGTGCCAAAAGAGACATCTTTGTGTCAAATACTTTCAAAATCCTAAAGGAGGAATTTTAATGTCAATAAAGGGATGTTTGAGACAAAAGAGTACCCAGTTCGAAGAGCTGTCCCTGTAAGGAGAGCTCCTGTCCTTAGAAAGCAGTTCACAGAAAGGAGAGTATGGGTGGGTCGATAACGAATCTGCTGCTAGATTCTGTCTCTATCAGATAATGTGTTACCGAAGGTAAGTAACTTGTTCACCTGAGAGAGACATCTAGACTCAGATTCCTTACCTTCGAATTAGATATCAAAGTAATACTTTTTTCTGGAGGTGGTCTGTAAACTGATTCCATTAAAAGTCTCATTCTAAAATAAAGTCGGTCTAGAATAAGAGAAAGAGACCAGTCTCTCTTAAGGATTTATGTAAGTAAAAATATACTGTGAACCATAGGAACTGTGGAAGGACCACAGGCAAATAAACTCAAAAATAAACTGAAACGGATGGGAATAGTGTTACCCATGACAATAGTACAAAACTGTCTTAGAGAAGAATCGACAATATGAGCATGAAAACTACCTGTTCCCATAGTGGATTCAGAACCATATTCATTTGGCTGTTAGGGGGTCAAACTCAACAAGCAATGCCACTGAACTAAAGCACTCTGCTTTAGAAAGTCATTAATTTAGTGAAAACTCTGTGCAAAAACACAGGGAAAAGCTAGGATCCAAGAACCCCATCTCTTATGAAGGAGCATAGTGCAATGCTGTAATATAAATGTGAGGAAAATAGCTGCAATTATTGGTTCAGAACCAACTCTTGTCCAAATAAAAGGACGTCAGAGGTAACATTGACACCTTTGAAATCCTCTATAATGTTAAATACTCATAGAAGGAAATCTACATAATCGACTCTGCAATGACCAAAGACAATATATATATAATGACACATATATATATATATATACACACACACACACAGACTGACACTACAATTATATTATAAATAGATGTATAAGCATCGAGTCTAGTAATCAGGAAGACATTCCTAAGATACTAGAATGAAAAGGGTGAAGGGTACCACACTACACAACCCATTAAACCATTAAAGTAAAAGCTGCCAAAGCCTTTAAAACCATGTCAAGTGACTGAGAGACCAACAGTCAGGACTATGAAATCATAAACTTGTAAAGAATACAGCAAGTGAAAAAAAGAAAACCTTGTTAGCCTAGAAAAACCAAGGCCACCACATGGACCTACCAGAAGGTCAAAGTGAAGTAGAGGTCAACACACGGAAGGCCTACAATAGGTATTAAGCACCAAAACCAAACATTAAATGATATCAGCCATAAGAAGATTTGGGTGAAATACAGAACAAAAGGTAAAACACATAGGCCCTCATTATGACATTGGCAGTAAATCCTGCTTACCACCATGCCGACTGCTGTAAAAATAACACTGCCGTGGTGGATAACCGCCAAGCATATCATGACAGGCACATATCAATCCGTCACTATACAGCCACACACACAAGTCCGTCAGCACAAAGGTCAGTGATAAACTGGCGGTACCCAAACCCACACCGTTACGCCAACAGAACTACGCCCACAGCCTTATGACCCACGAATCACCACAGCGGACATTCAGTGACAGTAATCTGTTGGCGGTACATGCCGCCGTGCTCAAAATGCACACACTCAAACAAAACAACACCACATTGGACAATTCAAACTACACACACCTGGCACACATACACACACCACACCCACACCACTATAAAACACACACCCACATTACCCACAACCCTTTACCATTTCAAACAATTGCCAACAGTGAGAGAGAGAGAGCAAGAGCACCCACACAACCAGAGCCACATAAAATCTACACATATACACCATCCAAGCACCTTAATTCACACACCCCAACACATCACCCCACACCACTCACACTACACCCATGACACCACAACACCCCAGGTTCTCAGAGGAGGAGCTAAGGGTCATGGTGGAGGATATCATCCGGGTAGAGCCACAGTTATTTGGATCACAGGTGCAGCAGACACCCATTGCTAGGAAGATGGAGCTACAGCAGAGAATCGTGGACTGGGTCAACGCCGTGCGACAGCACCCCAGAACAAGGGTATGACATCAGGAAGAGGTGGAATGACCAATGGGGGAAGGTGCATTCCAAAACTAGCTGTACAGAGGACTGGCGATGGACCCCCACCTCCTCCCCTACAACTAACAACATGGGAGGAGCAAGTCTTGACAATCATGCATCCTAAGGGCCTGGCAGGAGTAGGAGGAGGACTGGACTCTGGTAAGTCAAAACCCTATTACTACCACCCCACCTACCTGCATGCCATCACAAACCCCCACCCTTGCCCTCACTCTCATCACTCCACTCCATCCCACATACCCCACCATCACAACCCACTCATCCCAATACCAAGCCCTGTATGCAACACCAATGCAAGGACACCTCTCACAGACCTGCATGGACACCTATCACCACTTCATGCACACTGGAGAGAATCACCTAGCCCACCAAATTGCAACTCACACAAAGGCAAATCTGCCAGGGCAGCAACCACCATATACATGATGTCACACACAGAAACAATAACACTGCATTTACATCCCCACAGGTCCCCCAGCCAATGTCACCAGAGAATGGGAGCCAGCAACATCCAGTCCCCCCAAGAAGAGGCACACAGTGATGGCAACAGCTCTGCTTGCCTGGATCTGGATGACTAACCTGGTCCATCAGTGATCTCCGAACAGTCGGTTACACAGGCACAGTCACACACCACCACAAAGCCTCCCCCCTCAGGAAATACCACCACAGCACCCACCCAGCGGGCCCATACCTCTGTTCCCAGGACACGTCAATCAGCAGTGTGCCCACCACTACAGGGACCCCAGGCCACCCCACAAACACAGGACGTTCAGAGACCTGGAGTCAGTGGCAGTGGGCACACGGTTCAGGGGACAGAGTCAGAGGACAATAGGGAACCTGGGAGGACTGTTGTGCGACAGGGGGAGGACAGGCCCAGGGAACCGACTCTCCAGGAGGCACTCACCGCGATCCTGGGAGCATGCCAACATTCCCAGGATATGCTGGGCCAGATACTGGACAAGTTGCAGAAGAACATGTGGCTGCAGGAGGGACAGTACCTGGGGATCAGGGAGGACTTAAAGGACATCAACACCACCCTGGTCATTGCAGGGGTGCTGGCAGACATGTCCAACACTATGAGGGAGGCAGTGGCATCCCACTGGGCCTCTGCCACTAGCCAAACCGATAAACAGCCCTCCACCTCCACTGCCGCTAGCGGACAGGAGGCCCCGCCACAGGAACAACAGGCCACCAGCACCCCTCCCCCTGCAGAAGGAGAACCACCCTGCAAACACTCCCTGCGATCCGGGCAAAAGCCAGAGACTTTTGCCAAGACCCCCCACCAGGAAATTAGACTCTACTGATTGGCACCCTTGTGTCCCACTCTGTCACCCTGTCCACCTTGAACTGCCATTGCCCCCCTCCTATGCCCCCTTGGACAATGCACCTGTGATACAAATAGACTGGACTCTAACCTAGACTTTCCTAAATCATTACCCCAGCCCATTGCACATCCCCCTCTACTTCTTAGCACTTAAATAAACACCCTTTTTAAAAAATACAAGTATGGAGCATATCAAATGATTTAAGTATGTATTTTTTTAATAAGGTTTAAACATTGAAAATCAACTATATAGTATTGTTTACATAGGAATGATCTGTAGTTGGCTGCAGTCAACACACCAGGAGTGATAGTGGGGTAAAAATATTTGCACATAGAGATGCCAAAAAGGTACAACGAGTGGCAATAGAGGTTGGAAAATCAGCTTGCCAGTGACATTGTCAAATACACAACTGTTGTTTCAATGTGAAGTTACACTGTCTTACCTGTGTGTCTTTGGAAGTATTGTCAAATTATTGCACTTCTGTTGTCCTCATCCTCATCCTCTGCCTCCTCATCTTCACTGTCCATTTTCTATCTTTTTACTCACTTGCTACCTGACCTTCAACAGGAGAGGACATACACTGCATGTGCTGCTGTGACCTGTGTCTGACACTGACCATGGCTCGTGTCACTGGGGAAAAGGCCCTTGCCTTCACCTCAGCGGAGTTGGAGAGACTGGTGGATGGGTCCTACCCCAGAACTGAATGCTGTATGGGCCTCCAGACCAACAGGTGAGCGCACCGTGAGTATGATGCATGGGGCGTGAATGCATGGAGTGTTGTGTGTGAAGGCCTCATGTAGGGGCGGGGGTGAATGGGCCCTGGGCAGCGTGCAGCATGTATGATGGGACATGTCTGTGCTAATGGGGATGGGAAGGGGCTATGGTGGGCCATGAGTGTAACAGACAGGACTGTCTGACTGATACCTTTTCCTATGTGTATTTCTCTGCAGGTCAGTGCCCATCAGAAAAAGAGTATATGGCGTGCCATTGCCAAGGAAGTGTGGACCCTGGGGGTCTACGGCAGGTGGAGCACCCACTGTCGCAAACAGTGGGATGACCTGAGACGCTGGGCACGGAAGATGGTGGAGGCCCAGCTGGGGATGGCCTCCCAACGAGGAAGGGGTGCCCATCTAACCCTGACCCCCCGGATGGCCCGCATATTGGCGGTGGCCTATCCAAAGCTGGATGGGCGCTTGGGGGCATCACAACAGCCACAAGGGGGTGAGTACAGTGGGCCAATATACAACTTGCGCCTGGTGGGGTGGTACTCAGGTGGGGGATGTGGGCCTGTGGCCTGACATTGTAGAGTAAGTCCATGTTGAGCAGGGTTTTGATGTAAAATACCTCCAACCAAGCTAATAGGCATCCACTACTGGGCAGGGGTCTGTGGGTCTCAGGTATGCTGCAATTGGTGTTAGGTGTTCCTATCCATGTCCTGGTGACTAACATTGGGACTGGTAGTGCATTGCCTAGTGCGTAGGGCTGTTCCCTGGTGTGTGTGTAGTGCACGCCAATGGTGGTGTTGTCCTTTGCCTCTTCCCCCCCTTTTTGTTTTGTCACCCTATCCTTATGTGCATTAGCATCATCTGGCGGAGGAGAAGAGGCACTGGCGATGGAGGAAGCTGCATCCCACAGGACCCAAGACACCGAATCCACCGACGGTGAGGGCACTAGTGGGACAGAGGGCGAGGGGAGCACCACGGCGGAGACAGGAGGGGACAGTTCGGACAGAGATTCCTCCTCTGATGGAAGCTCCCTCATGGTGGTGGACACCTCTGTGCCCACCCCAGCTACAGGTACAGCCACCACCCCATACCAGAAGTGCCCTCCCAGCAGCCCCTCAGTGAGTTTCCTGTGCCCGCTCACCCAGGAGGGTTAGCATCTCCTTCACCCCAGTCACCCCAGTTAGCCCTGCTGCCCTGACTGAGGAGGCTATTGACCTCCTGCAATCCATCTCTGTTGGGCAGTCAACTATTGTGAATGCCATCCAGGGGCTGGCAGCCCAAATGCAACAGACAAATGTATTCCTGGAGGACATTCACACTGGCATGGCGCCCCAACATAAATCCACCCAGGCTCTGGCCTCCTCTCTGATGGCAGCCATTGTCTCTCTGTTTCCAGCCTCCCCCCTCCAACTTCCTCTACCCAATCCCATTCCCCTCAGCCCCAACCTATCCCAAGCACAGTCAGACGAGCATGCACCCAGGACAGCACACAAGAGTGGACATGGCAAACACAAGCACCACGCATCATCACACAGGCACTCACACAAACACCATCCAGGTACAGACATACCAACATCCACTGCCTCCACTGTGGCCCCCTCCTCATCATCCTCCACCTCCCTCCCAGTTGCGTCTACACTCACACCTGCGTGCACTACATCCTCATCCACTACCCCATCACCAGCACACCTAACAGCACACGCCCCTCACTGGCAGTCACCACCCCCACTTCCATGCACACGTCCCCTGTGTCCTCTCTCACTGTGCCTGTGCCCCCTCTTCACAAAGTGCACAAAGTGCACAAACACAAGCACTCAGACACCCAACAGCCATCCACCTCACAACAGCATCCAGCCCATGCACCTGCACCCAAACACAGCAGACTGACACCTCCTACAACACTCCCTCTTCCTCCACTCCCAAACCATCTCCCTCTTCCCACCCCAATGTCCCTAAGAAGCTTTTCCTCACCAACATTGACCTCTTCCCTAGCCCTCCCCCTGTCCCTATGTCAGGCCAGGGTGGTCTAAACCCAGGCAAGCATCTCAGCCACCCAGTCCAGGGGCACAGTAGTGGCCACAGCTACACCAGGTGGGAGAGGATCCCGGGCACCAGGCAGCCACACTGATAGGGTGCCTGCACCAAGTGCTGCAAGGAAGGGCAAGGAGGCACCCCCAGCTGCTGCAGGGAAGGGCAAGGAGGCATCCCAAGTTGGTAAAAGGAAGGGCATGGAGCAATCCCCGGCTGCTCATAGTAAGGACAAGGAGCAGTCCCCAGCTGCTGCCAAAAGGAGCAAGGAGCCATCCCCAGCTGATGGCAGGAAGGGCAAGGGGCCTGCACCAGCAGGCAAAAAGGACAAGAGGCCTGGTGCTGGGACTGAGTCGGAGCCCCACCACCAACCATGGTGGCTCAGCCATCCGAGGCTGCGGGGGATGGGCTGGAGCCTCCCCCCACCACTGCCAGCCCCGCCACCAGCACCACTGCCAGCAGCAGCAGCCCTAGTGGGCAGCCGTTCGAGTCTGCAAGGTAAGGGTTGGAGCTTCTCCCCACCACTGCCAGCACTGCCACCAGCACCACTGCCAGCAGCCCCAGTGGACAGCCGTCCGAGGCTGCAGGGGAAGGGCTAGAGCCTCCACTCACCACTGCCAACACCGCCACTGCCACCACTGAGCAGCCATCACCGCCGGTGGACAGTGTGTATTCCTGCATCCATAGGCTGTGGTGTGGCCTGGCCCCAGCAAATCCTGTGGGTCTGACACCCAGGTGAGAGACTGTGAGCTTGCACTCCCCAAGATCTGCATCGCAGGGCATGTTGCACCCTCCAGAACCTTTGGAAGAAGCCATCCACTCACCCCATCCTTCCCAGGATGAAGCTCACTGGGCACAATGCCCTCTCCAGAACCAGTGGGAGAAGCCATTCACTCACCCCATCCTTCCCAGGATGAAGCTCACTGGGCACAATGCCCCCTTCAGAACCAGTGGAAGAAGCCATCCACTCACCTCATCCTTCCCAGGATGAAGCTCACTGGGCACAATGCCCCGTCCAGAACCAGTGAAGAAGCCATCCACTCAACCCATCCTTCCCAGGATGAAGCTCACTGGGCACAATGCCCCCTCCAGAGCCAGTTGGCAAGTCACCCACTGGAGACACTGTGGCCTTGCACTCCCCGGGACCAAGCACGGGGCATGTTGCCCCCTCCAGAGCCAGTTGGCAAGTTACCCACTTGAGAGACTGTGGCCTTGCACTCCCCAGGACCAAACAGTGGGCAAATAACCCACTTGAGAGACTGTGGCCTTGCACTCCCCAGGACCAAGCAGTGGGCAAATCAACCACTTGAGAGACTGTGGCATTGCACTCCTCAGGACCAAACACAGGGCATGTTTCCCCCTCCAGGACCAGTGGTGTTCTACCATCTTCCGGCTGAGGAGCCCCCCATTCCCCGTCCCCCTGAGGTGCCTGTCCATTTTCAACCTGATGCCCCTGCAGTGTTCTCTCCGTGTTGTTGCAGGAGTGAGGTTGGGCCTTGGACTTTGTTGTGGCCCTGTGGCCCACAGACATTGAGGCCTGGACAGTGTCCCTTGCACTGTAAATATGTATATAATTTTTTATTTTGTATTTCAGCTATATTTATCTTATTACAGCCTTTTGCACTATAGTAGTTGTCCTTGCATTATTCCTGAGGGATACGGGTATATATTAATGTTACTGCATCTGGTTGTGTGTGTGGTGTTGGGGGTGTTGCATGTTGCGTGTGTGTCACTCTCTTTTTCCTCCCCCCCTCCCTGTGTGCTAGGTGGCAGTACTCACCGTGGTCGTCTTCGCGGGCGTTGGTGTTCGTAATGGAGCAGAAGGTAGAAGAGCATTGGGAAGACATGCAGCTCCTGTCCATGATGGCGTGGTTCTTCCCTGAGTGTCCAGAGGTGAGTCGTTTCCCTTCTGTGCAGTGTTTCCGACAGGTTCTTGATGTCGTTGGTACACCGTACCAGAAAAGGTGGTGGATAGGTTTGTCATATTACTGTGGGCGGTACACTATCTTCCACCTGGCTGTTGGCGGTTACCGCTGTGGTGCCTTTTGATTTCACCCTGGCAGTCGGTGTGTTAAAGTGGCTGTCTGAGTGGTCATAATTTCATATTTATTACCGCCGGCCTGTTGGTGGTATTACCACCGCTTTATCACCAACTGCCAGGGTTGTAAAGAGGGCCATAGTCCTCTATGGAGAAAGCCCCACAAAGTGGAAGTCTGCAAACTAAAAACAGCATAGTAAAAGCTGAATCAACAAAAGGAGTTGCAACCCTTAGAAGAGCAACAATTGTTGATTACACAAAATAATGTTCCTACAGGAAATAGGAGACATTGAAATCACAGGAAGATATTAGACAAGGATGCCTACCACATTCATTACATACTGATGTATGTGGGCATCTTCCGAAGGAAGTAAGGTCCTCAGCAAGAGGAGACATTACATCACCTGACAGAGAGAGACAAAACACACCTACTCCCTTCCATTATACTAATGTACGTGGGTCTTTTACAAAGGAAAATAAATATACAGCAGGAGAGGAAAATTCTCTAACAAAGGAAGGAATTCAAATAATAATAACTAGAACTATTCCTCAAGGGCTAGAAATATTATAACATTCTGTAAATTGAGTTAAACGAATTGTAATGTTTACTGAACATGCTTAACCACCAGATATCCACCTTAAGATGAAAGATAGCCATCCCTTCAGAAGATGGCCCCATTATGGTGCCTAACAAAGATTACATATGTATTTTAAGGACCTGGGTGATGTGAGCACTCCTAAGAGATACTTGTAACAGCAAGGGTGCCGAGTCTTGCTCCATGCATTAAGTAGGCACCACATTTCACCTCACGTAAAGCACCAGTGTAGTGCCAACAAAACCGTTGGCTTTGGAGAAGAGTATCTTGAGCATGACCCACACAGATTATTATAAATATAGACAAGGTGCCATATCGATTGAGACCAGCAGAGTACAAGAATGAAGAAGAAATCTCCTTCGTTAGAAACAACAGGAAGGATCGATATCTGTCTGCCCAAATCACAAATAAATGAGTGAAAAAAGGCACACAGATTCCTCGACAAGAATGTTGAGATAGGCCACAAAAACTGCCTGTTAGCTGTTCTGGATCCAAATTGGAAGTATAGAAAAGAAGGAAGTGATGCTGGTGCCTCAGAGAGAGATTTATATGGACTCTGTTGACTACACATCCGGTGGACGACATCGATATGGAGTTGTGCAACACCTTCCTCCAACACGTAAACATACTGAGGGGAAAAATTCCAGATCCAGTGCGGCGCCTGGGGGAGAATTTAAAGATAGGAATTTGAGGCTAGATGTTTCCATCAGATTAATGCATTACTAGGAGGAAGCAATGGTTCATTCATAAAGCAGCAGACAGGTAACTTGCAGCAACACCTATGATTTGTGTACAGGGAATGTACCCTTGAGGTAAAGACAAAAAAGTGACTTGTATATTTACAGATTTGGCCTTAATACTGGCCAAAAGTCTGACCCTGCCTCTATGTAGACACATCTCCCTCTCAGTCAAACAGTGCATTAGAGGTAGTGATATATAGTTCACACCTGAACCACCCTGTAGCCCTCAGATGATTGAGCCCCCCGGGGAAGATATGAAGGGGAACAGAAAACTAACAACACATGAATATGATTTAACCTCATTTCTGCTGCCTCTTTAATTTGTCGCCATACTGAATTATAGTACATTTTAAGTGTAAAGTGCCATCCAGCTAAAGGCTGCAAAGATAGAAACTCTTGAGATGTACCTATAATAATACAGGACTGGGTTTGTGGTATGTACTTGGGTGAACAGTGAGCTTACCCACAGATACAGCATTGTTGGAAATAAACATCTTTTGAGGGTGTAGCCCTGCCTGCTTTTGCTTCCTGTAAAATACTGTGCTCATTACCCTTGCTAACCAATAGTAAAATGCCTGTGCTCCCACTTTTAACATGATTGAACTGACATACCCCTGTTTAGCATACTCGATTCACCTATAAGTCCTTAGTATATGGTACACAGTATGTCCAGGGCCCCAAAGTTAAATGTTGCTAGTGGACTGCAGCACCTATGGTGCCATCCACCACAGTGGCAGTGCAGACATTGCTTCAGGTCAAGGCCAGACTGGCCGTAACAAGCATAGGGCATTTCCCCAGGAGTCTGGAAGATTTGAGGGCTGGTGTTGTTAATAGGGGCGAGTTTTACTACTCTTGGGAGGGTTTTGCAGCTGTGTTGCAATATCAATCCTAAGTAAGAAAATCGGCACACCAGCATAATCCACTCAGCACTCACTTTTTTTTCCTGTATTTTAAGGACAGCCAGGTTTTACAGGTGCACTCAACTATTTAAAAAAAAAAAAGCAAAATGAACACCACATGACCATCCGTTGCTCACAAGTCTGTCAATCAGCAGTAGCGCATGAAAAAGATATAAATGACGACTCTAGTATAATTATTTTGCCCTGCTCCTGCGCTTTCTAACCTCCCATCCCTCCCTCACCTTGTCACACATGGTCTCTCCTCAGACCTTATGGTGGTTCTCCGACTCAGTGCACTGCTGCACTGCTGCAGACAGCCGGCCACCAACTATTAGAATAAGCCATCAACAGCGACAGGCAGCTACCAGTGGTAAGTGCTGACTGGGTTCATGAGAGACCAGGTTCAGTTTTTTTATTTATGCTGATGGTGCACGTGCTGGTCGGTCCCCGGTTAGAGGCAGCGATAAAGGTGTCAAGATATCTCTGTGGGTTACTGCATTGTCACAGAAATCCTTTTGTTACTGTGCAGTTCATAAGTTACAATCATAATCAAGCACAGTGAACTAGAAACTGCCCTCAAAGAGTTGCATGCAAGGCTACTTGGGTTCCCAGTCCTGCCCTTTGCTGCCTATGCGATTGTTCCTTGTAGAGAGTACAGTGTACACCCACCATTCTTGCTTGTTGCCTCACACCCTGCATGCCCTTAACCCTAACACATAAAGGTGTATTTCTGTCCTTATTTGGTATTTTACTGTTTAATTTATAAGGGGACGCACTAGAGGCTTCAATAGACCTTTTGACTACGCTTACGCTATTCCACCATAAGGCCTTTTTCAATGCAAATACAACATCATCATCAATAAACATCAACAAATATATCTTGGGACTCAATAATCTTCACGCACCATGACCTATTCGGTCATGAATAACCACTCCTTTAGTAAAAGAAAAAAAAAAAAATCCCTAGATTAACAATGCTAATATCACGTAAATGAGTCTCAAAACCAAATGGTATACATACACAAACAACACCGGTTGACCAAATCTTCTAAAGAATCTCAGTTTAGCTAAAGCGTTTACTATTAGGCATTGAAGAATCACAGTACAAATCAACAGCAAGAATAACTGCACATTAGAAATGGCATACATCTATATTCATCAAATGAACAACATCAGCTCCTTTATTGATAACTTGTAAGCATTTTCGGTGTCTCCCTAACTAACCTTCTGATTAGAATGGCATGTTGGCCTTCATGCAAAACAATGTTAGGCAAAAGTTAATTTGGAAAACATCTAACTATGGCTCTAACAAAATAGCAGTTGGTACATAGAAACAAAGAACAAATCTACAACCAAGACAATAGCATTTTGTAATACCTCTCCTCAAATGAATTGTCAAGCTGCAATTCTCTTCGTCAATTGGAAATCCATCTGGTCTTGTTCAGCGAAAAGGCAATGAAAGGGAATGGTTCAGACACAGGGGACTCTAATAAATTTGAACCATTTAAGAACAATCTCTAAGGGACAGCATCCACTATTAGCTATTAAGCTTTAGAATTAAAGTTAGAAAATAGTAATCAGGAACTCCTCAGCTCCTCAAATCAGAACCTCTACAAGGAAAATCAAAGTGGAAAGAGCCCGCTTCTTCTCTGTGCAGTCGGGCTAAGTTAAAATCACCTAAAGAACTTCCCACGTTGCAATTGGTCAGAATATCGTACGTTTACAGTCAATTCAATAAGAATTAAACTCCAAATCTAAGAAATAATTCAACTGTCTTTCACACGTCAATGATTGGCTCCTCTTCTCCTGTTCCCATCATTAGGCTTGTCAGATAACATTGTTGTAACAATCCGTTCTCTAGTCAGTGCATCCATTGTTGGTTCCTGGGAACATCGCTGTCTCACGCATCAAACTTTACAAAGTTGCTACTGTTAATACACTATATTCTAGCAAGCAGTTCTCATGAGAACCTTAAAGAAATCTGCTTGACATTTGGTCAACACAATGTGAACAATACATGCATTATTTTTTCTGAACATACATCCCCACGATTTTATTCAGACATTGCAGCTTAACATGAAGCTGTGCAAGTTAGGCCCAAACCTTGCTAACTTAAGGCCTACGATTAATAAGGAAACACATAACATCAAATCATTCATATAACATACTCCTACAATTTTCTCTGAACATACACTTTGAATAATAATTAATATGCATTCTCTAAAATCATTACATATTCATGACGGCCACTCAGGTGGGCACATTTTCCAACTCGCACATTATTTTCATTATTAATCTAATTCTATGAAAATTCTTTACTCATAGTATATAAAATTATTAGTAATAAATTAAGCATTCACAATCCCTCCTCTGATGAATAAATGTCATCACACTTTACATCTTCCCATACACATTTTTGTTCACCTAAAATTTGCTTTCCCGCCTGTTTTGCTGACAGTGATCCAGCTGAAGGAGTGCATGGCTGACTGATCGAGCTGATCGTGTTTCACGGTGCCGACGCTGGTGCCGGGTGGCTCACGGTGGGATGAGGCGGATGGATTGTGCCATGTCTGTGTTCCGCGGTGGCATTGCTGCATCCTGGGCAAGCCGGTCCAGGCCAGGCACCGGCCAGGGAGTGCTGCCGGGCCGTGTTGCTCCTCTGGTCTGACCTGGTGCTGCCTTTGCATTGGTGCCGTTTTGAATCGTCTGTGCTGATGGGGGGGGGCTTCGCCGCTCCCCACCGTTCCTCTTGCTCCCACCACTGCCGCCTGGGAAACTGTAGTGGACTGTGCTCCAGCTGCTTGCTGCTTGTTCGAAGGTTTGGTGGCCCGACTGCCACTCGGCTACAGTTGATTCCAGCCACACAAGCACCCCAGAAGCCAGGTTCCCGGGGGTTGTCGAGGCCTGTGTGGATCTAGAGCCTCGTGAGGCGCAAGGCATGGGGATACTTCAAGTGTCCCTCAAGAGTTGCCTTGAGCGCCTGGAGGGAGAGGAGGCGGCAGACAGAGGCAACACATGATGAGGGTCATATGCAAGTAAGCAATTAAGCAATTAACCAAAAGCAAACAAATCGTGAGCAACAGTAATAGCAAGGAGAAGAGGAGGAGAAGGAGGATAGGTGAAGGAGTAAGACGTTAAGGACATTAAAGGAATAGTTGCATCTCCATAAAATAAATCTGTTGAGATTGTTCTAAGCGGCGAGAACCTAACAAAGCTCTTTCATAGAGATTTACAAGAAGTTAAGGAGAGGTTACGTTCTTTCCAAGATGTTTGGAACAAGGGGAAAAACAGAGAGGGCTAAGGAGGCACTAGCTCACTCAACAAAACTCCTATGTACTAAGCAGGAACCCAATTGTGGGTTAGATCGCGGGCTTGATCGAGATCTCAGACACACACAGTCATTCTCAGGGAAACCTGCAAGACGAGTAAAGACTGTGGTAGGGGGGCTCCAACTCAGACCTCTTGGCGATGAAAGTGGCGACAAAAGTGCCTTAGTGGAGAAGAAGGTTGGGATGTCCAATCTGGAATTCTCCTTGCCAGCCTGTGCTGACCCCGATGTTATCAAGGGTACTGAGGATAAAGGATCTATTGGGAGACCAGGCAGGGCTCGGCCTACGATATTGGGTGTGCAGTCCTGAACACGGGAGAAATTGAGGGGAGCCCCACAAATTCCTCCAATTCCTCCAAGTAGGTAACAACAGAACACACTGTTGTACTTAGAATCAGTTGGGAGCAAGGAGATAAGAAAAGCTAAGCCAAAAGGAAAAAAACACAACTATCTTAATTCAAGTGCCGATTGGTTGCAGATGCAATATTCCATGTCAGGTGATCCCACAGTACAGCTACTGGGGGAAAAAGGTGACACTATTACGATGGGGCTTGAACTGGAGCAATTAGAGACCTGGAACTGGACTACTTCCATCTCCATTGCAATCATCCCAACCAATGCATAATTCTTCAAAGGGCAGTGAATTTGAAATAATTAAGCCATCGGAATAGGATCATTCCTTAGGTGAGCAAATAAAGAGCTATGAACTATACAGGAATTACTCAAGTCCAATTAGGATTTTAAAAAACTGGAAACTCCTTAGAAACAACCCCAACAGAAAGTGTCCAAGCAAACAGTACATTAGAATACAAACAAGAAGGGACCCGAAACAGAACAACTATTAATTAAGCAGTCCCGTAAGCTCCCAGTGCCACAGTCCTATCTTGAAGACCAAGTAGGAAAAATGAACTCCACACTATGCAGACATGATACAAATTCATTTAGTTTAGAGCGTTCCTCACTCAATAATACTGTGATCAGAAATATAGAACCCCAATTAGACCGCATAAAATCGGAGGACTTACATTTTTTGGATGGCAATTTAATAAAAGCCCTCAGGGATAAGAGAGACAATATTTCGGAAGGCCCAACAATCAGTAAGCCAAATGGGCAAAATTGTGAAAATAGAAATTATTTTTAACTAGATCAACCAATTCTCAGCATCATGAAAATTCTATGTACAACATTGGACTCAGTTTCAAGTGCGATCATGGCCCAGTCCCTTAAACTTGATAATCAACTCGAGTTGGCCAAACAATTTACAGCCACAATAAAGATCATAGACTTCAGGATGGCCCTGGTAGAGGATGCTGTAAGGGATAACTTGCAGCAACAGTCTGTTGCCGATACGGCAGACATGCAAACATGTGGACCACTGTTGGAAAAATTACTGGAAGTTCCGAAGGTTATTAACAACATAATTGAAGATTGAAAACATAGCCTCAAAAACTTACAGGTGTGCAACCGCGAGCCCACAAAAATAACATCAGGAACCCCAAGAATGCCAATGAACAGAACAGGCTCGCAAAACCTAGGACGAGCAGGCTTCCCAGACACAAGCGATTGCATAAATGAGATAGAGGGAAAGAGCAGAATCTCTCCATCAGAAAGAGGGTTCAGAATAAAAGGCTTCAACAAATAGGGAAATGGAAAAGCAAGTGGAAAAAAGCTAGGGGGAACAAAAAAGCCACAGCAAGAAAGGCACAAAACAAGATGCGGCAGTCAAGATCAGTGGGGCAAATTCAAAACATTGTACTGCCTGCCCAACACCAGTATGTAAATCAAAATATCATGACTGCGAGCCCTGGAAAAGCAATGGACAAAGATAGCAACTTCATGAATAAAAATCCAGGTTTGCTATGTGATAAAAGTTGTACCTATCACTCTCGTATAAATCGTATACCCACTGGATTTAGGGAAAGTCAAGCATCTAGCCATGGCATAAGGAACAAAAAGAGGTTGGAAATAGATCCACCAGCAAATCCAGGGATAAATGAGGTGAGTGAGGACTTAGCCAATGGAAAATGGAGCCCAGAGACATCAAAACTAAAATTAAGTTCTAATAAAGATAAGCATCCCATAGTTATGAAAATAGAACATCTAGCCCAAGTACACCATCCAAGCATAGTGGGAAATTATAATGGAAACTGTCAACAAAAACTAAACACCACTATTGAGGGTACACCACAAGTAAATAGTAAAAGAAAAACTAGGAGGCTGAAGAGCTCTGAGGCTGCAGAAAGCGAACAAATTATTAAACCAACCACTTGCATGGAAACTAACGATAATCTAATAGCCTCGGTTCCTGCATCCTTGACAACAACAAGACATCTCCAGGCTTGGCCAGGAAATCACAGTGGCCAGTTGGGGTATGACAATGTCCTGCCCGCTCTACCACTCCCTGCACTCAACTGGGAAAATAAAGTAAAAACTGAATTCTGGCCCTCAAAAACTCAAATACACGAAGGATGCAGGAACACAGAGAGTCATCATGAAAGGATAAAAGAACAGGAAGAGCTAACATCCAAACGACCTGTAGTTAACATCAATAGTAAAGAGAAAGATGAAAGTCGACTCCAAGGAAGACGGTTACAGGAAGGCTGCGAGCATATTGAGATCTATTCTGAAAGGAATAAAGAGCATGAAGATACGATTGTGTTTACTCCGGAGTATTCCTCAAGAGGGAGTCAAGATATTCTAAAAAGGTGTAATATCTTATATCTGCTTAACTCCTTGCCAGTCCTGCATAATGTAACGACTAAAGATTTGCTCTCAGTAAGATTCATACAAAGAAAAGGGTCGAATAGCGAGGAAACATCAGAGACAGTCTGGGCTTCGTCATGGATAGTAAATCAGATCTTAAATTGGTCCAGTTTGATGAAGACTTGGGGAATAATCACTGTTATTCCGCAAAAGGAACTGTATCCATCAATATTTCTCGTAATAGCTCAAAAACAAAACGCGCCAAGCAAGTACGAGTCAAAAGATAACTTTGGCTCAATATTGCAGGGAGCAGTTAGCTCCAAACAACAACTACCTGAACGAAAAAACTTGAGCAATATGAGGTTCTGCTTGCTAGTTAATTCCCCAAGAAACATCACTGGTAATATCTCACAGCCACAGACGTACGAAGAGCAGCCATACAGAAGCTTGTAGCAAAAAATGGACCGTCTGAACTTAAATTATGGAATTAGATTATCACTAAAAACCTTAAGCTGGAACATTGCAGGCCTAAAATCCAAAACTGAGGATAAGAACTGGATAGAATTTATCAAACAACAAGATATCAGCTACTTCCAGGAAACCTGGTCTATCAATGCCATCAATTTAGACGGGATTTCCACATTCCACCAACCCGCAACTAAACATAATAAAGGAAGACCAATAGGGGGCCTGAATACATGGGTCAGAACTTCACTATTGGAAAATTCTATAGTAACCCATGTCGTATTAAGTAAGGATATCCATATAATAGTAGTAAAACACGAGGTGTGGTCACTTGAAATAGTGAATGTGTACTTCCCACCTATCAGTTGGGTTCAAGTTAAGCCAGGAATGCGGCTGCTCAAGGAGCATATCCTAAATAAAAGATCTGGAGGCTAGTGGAATTCTGTGGCGGGTTGCATGAATGACTGCCCTTTCCAGTTTTTCAATAGCTTCCTATTAATATGTGGTGACTTTAACATCAAACCCCATTCTATCCTTGGGGATGAACAAGTATTAGAAAAAGATTACACTTGGACTATTCCGATCCTCTCCACCGAACGTTGTCAAGATCCCAAGAAAGGAGAATTCATTTTTGAAGCTCTAATAGGAGGAAGGATTTGCATCTTAAATGGACGAACTAATTCGGACAAAGCATTCAAATCCACCTTCCGACTTGCAAAAAGGCAAAGTATTATTGACTATATGGCAATAAACATTGAAGCCTGGCATTACATCATAGATATGGAAATAGGGAACAGGAGCGAGAGTGACCATGACCCATTATTAATGGAGATGGTTCACCCCGACACAAGCTCCCGGAAACCAGTTCCTTCATATAAAGGAAACTGTCCAACAATAGACCAAACAGGAAAAACATTGCAAGGACATACGTGGTCGAACCTTTTATGGGTGTCCCCAGTAAAACCTGGATGTTATCACTCTCTATGTTTCTTAATCTGCCAGGGAATGAGGCCTCACTCCTTTTGCAAAAATGTAATAATCTCCTATTTCAAGCTTCAAAGGAAAGAACTAGGAATTTTAAAATCATCCCTAAAGATGATGAGTGCTTAAAATTAAAAAAGGCACTATCATGAGCATTAAAGAACCGGCATCTGAATAACTTTAATGAGCAACAATTTCTTGAATGCAGGCAACAATACAAGAAATGACTGCGCCACAAGAAGAAGGCTTTTCCACACAAGCTCTGAAGAGATCTCTTGCACGCAATCTCGGCTAGAAATTCTAAAACGTTTTGGGAGATAATCAGGTGGGGATGTGAAGGCCCTCCAAAAAACTTAGAGCTGAACATCAACCCAAAACTCTGGGTGCAGCACTTCACTGCCTTCTATCAAGAAGAGGATAAGATCGCAACTCAACAGGTGACTGTAAACTAAGTAAGACACTGTTACTCCCTGAGAATCTCACGGTAGCAACTAAGTGGCCCATTGTGTCTGAACATGAAACATTGGATGAATTGGCCCTCCACAATCCTCCTTGTGTAAACCCCCATGCTAACAATCTATGCTGCACCCTGTGCCATGGAGCTAGCGCTTGAATTCAGCGAGAAAGAAATCGAACAAGCTATTCTCCTTCAAAAGCCGCATAAGGCTGCAGGCCCAGATGGTATTCCCTCAGATGTTCATCGTAATCAACTACCCTGATGGTTACCAGCTCTAACTCGTTTATATAATAGTGTTTGGTACTTTGAGGAAATCCCGTCTTCATGGAGGAAATCAGTATTTGTTCCAGTACACAAAAAGGGGCCACAGGATATAGGTTGTAATTATAGGCCAATCTCATTGCTTGACAGTGTTGGATTTTTTTTTGCTAAACTGATTCAGTCGCGGCTAGAGCAGTGGCTAGAGGAAGGAGATATATTATTGTTACATGAAGCTGGTTTTTGGAGGGACCAAAGTACAACAGATCAACTCTTTAAGTTGAACATGATTTGCAACAAATACGTCTCCTTAAAGGATTCCCCACTGTATTTGGTATTTGTTGACCTTCAAACAGCATTTGACAGTGTGAATCGCCAAATATTATGGCAACTACTGTCCGAAATGGGAATCCCAGGAAAGATCTTAAGGCTGTCAATCTTATTACACACAGGGAACACCGCCAGGGTCAGATACAGCTTGAGAAATGACTATACAGCAGAGATTCCAATCCAGCGAGGTGTCAAACAATGGTGTGTCTTGGCCCCAACCCTATTTAATTGCTATTTAAATGAAGTAGGCCAAAAACTGCAGAATTTAAATTTGGATGTACCAAAATCAGCTAACGAAAGCATACCTATTTTGCTCTTCTCGGAAGATGCTGTACTATTGGCAAAAACTGGGATATCTATGCATCGTCTGCTAAACAGCTTTGAATCATTCTGCGCCTCGAGGAATATGATGATTAACGAGGGCAAAACAAAATTTATGATTCTCAATCAAAAACAGAAGATGCAAGCTACCTTTAAGGTAAATAAAAAGCCTCTGGACCAAGTGGCAACTTACGACTACCTGGGCTGCTGGGTGGATGATAAATTGACATGGAATCCGCAAGTTTATAAAAGTGACATCTCCCTGGCCCAACAAGCTGGAGCTGTACTCAGATTCGCAAAAGCCACAAGGAATCACTCTGTGAGTTCTGCACTGCTTGCATATAAAACAAAAGCGAGGGCTGCTGCACTTTACGGTGCGCAGATCTGGGAATTCAAAAAGACTCCACCAATACAAGTAACTGAAAATAAATTTATACGACGATTACTTTGTCTAGGTAACGGCACACCAATGAAAGTGATAAGAATAGACTTAAAAATGAGGACAATTGAGGACTATATTGCAGTGGCTCCAATAAGATACTGGATTTGCATTTGGATAAAGGAGGAACTTAAATCATATAAAGACATAGGCCGGCGGTGCTTCCTGGGCTATTCTGACCGCGGCGGTGGTTGGCTGCTTAGCAGACAGTGAAAATCGCGACGGGTGCCACTGCACCCGTCGCACCCCTGCAACTCCGCCGGCTCCATTCGGAGCCGGCTTCATGGTTGCAGGTGCTTTCCCGCTGGGCCGGCCGGCGCTCTTTTGGAGGGCGCCCGCCGGCCCAGTGGGAAAGTTGGAATGGCCGCGGTGGTCTTTTGACCGCGGTGCGGTCATTCGGCGGTGACCGTATGGCGGGCGGTGACCGTATGGCGGGCGGCGACCGCCGCCCGCCGCGGTCAGAATGACCGCCATAATGATTGACATCATGAACTTACAAAATCAGCGGAAGTTGCCCTAGTTTAAACATATTTTATTCAACCAAGAACTTAATCCAGCTGTATTCATGGACAGTATCTATCCGGAGGAAAAAAGAGCTCTTTACTTTAAATTTCGTATAGGTACGCTATTGGTAATTTCAGTGACTAACAAATGGCAACCTGTTCCCTTGGGGAGACCTGATTGCTGCCTTTGCCTTTGTGGTGGTCAAGAAACATTATCTCATTTACTCTTGATATGTCACTTTACGCTTGAACTTCGAAAACTGTACTTATGACCACTTTTTTAAAAGTTTGGGGTTAGGAAGTGCAAGGAAGCTGAAGTGTTGTGGATGCGTTCAGATAACAAACACATCGTGATGACTGTCTCAACATACATCTTGGAGGCATGGAAGTTATGATCATCTATGCACCTACAGCCTTCAGCATAATAATAACTGTTCAGTGGTGTCCTATAAGTGTTTATTGCCTGGGGAAAATGGTGCAGGAAGAGGCAGGACAGGGATAGTTTCCGGGGACGTTATTAAGTTAGAGGGTCGTATCAAACAGCCCCACACGATTAGTATCAGAACAATACCATGTAATTTTCAAGCTTTATCATGCCTCTACTGAATTGCGTAGTGTGTAATGCAAACAAACTACAGGGTGACTGGTTAGCTATTGTCGCAAAGCATTTACATGATAATTTAGGGTACTCTTGGCGTAGTGCGATAGCGCACACAAAATAATTTATTGTTTTTTATCAACAAGTTTGTATTTTTATTATGTGATTTTTAATGTGTTATGTGATGTTGGTAATTCCAAATGTAAAAGTGTTGTGGCAGGGCAGGCTGACAACAATAAAAATGGTAATGGTAATGGCTTTCCCTATAACTTTCATTTCTTCTATCCCTTTTTGAATTTTCCCTAATATATCTGTTCATTTTAATTTCTTCCCTCCTCTGATCATTTTTAAATTTTTTCATTTTAATTGCATGATAAAATTTATAAATTCCTCATTTTCTCATTATACAAATCACAATCATCAATAGTACTTGCAATAATTTCAAAATTATCCCTTTCCCGATGTTGCCAAGCCAATTTCCCACAGAAGCAAAACCTTTGCCAACCTTTTCCCAAACTCCAGGTTCTTTCAGCTCATTCAAATCACTGCTCTCATTAGTTAGATTGTTAATTAAACCTCTAATCCCTTTACGGTTATTAGGTATAAACGTGCAACAATGTTTTGAGTTCAGTGTTTTACAAACTCTGCCCTCCTTCGCTACAAGGATGTCCTACGCAGGGTGGTTCTGAAGAGTCATAGATCTTAGTGCAGTCATTTCTTTATCCATTAGGATCATGGCTCCTGAAAAGTTTGTCAGCATGTTATCCACAAGAGTAGGCAACGTTCAAATTTTCACTGAATTTAGAATAACTCCCACTGAAGGAATCATTGCTCCAAATACCTCTCCCACTATGCCAGAATAAGATTCTCGCTTTTGTCTAATATGATGTAATTCACTAATTTTAGGTACTTTTTCTCAGGTTCTCAAGTTGAAAAATCTTTGGGAAAACTATCCCGAAGTAACATGTGCCATACCATCCTGTTGGAAAACGTAACGTGCATTTGGTCCACAGATGTAATAAACTCCTGGAATTGCTGGATCTTGTCCATTTAACATAAATGTCCACTTACTCTGAAACAAAAACACATGTCTACATTTACTCGTTCCCACAAAAGTGTCAGTTCTAGATTTAGGCCCATATACACAAAGCTTCCATATGTGTTGTGCATCTAAAGCTACTTTCCCTTTCATCAATATTTTGCTAAATGCATGATCACTCCTAAATGTCCTTTTCTCTAAGCCCTTCTCTAACTTCTCCTTTAATGACGTTCTCCTGTCATCTGTCTGATCTAAGAAGCTCTTTTCTAAAGGTGCCAGCAAGCATGTGAGGTTGTTCCTGTGTGCATAAGCTGTGCCAAATGTCAGTGTAGGTTCAAAAAATCCTCTCACTAGCACTATATTATTTTCCTTACCTACTCTACTCAGGTACTTAATGTAGGAGGCTGGACTGGCTTGTAGTGAGTACCAAGGGGTACTTGCACCTTGCACCAGGCCCAGGTATCCCTTATTAGTGTATAGGGTGTCTAGCAGCTTAGGCTGATAGATAATGGTAGCTTAGCAGAGCAGCTTAGGCTGAACTAGGAGACGAGTGAAGCTCCTACAGTACCACTAGTGTCACTTGCACAATATCATAAGAAAACACAATACACAGATATACTAAAAATAAAGGTACTTTATTTTTATGACAATATGCCAAAGTATCTCAGAGTGTACCCTCAGTATGAGGATAGCAAATATACACAAGATATATGTACACAATATCAAAAATATGCAGTATAGTCTTAGAAAACAGTGCAAACAATGCATAGTTACAATAGGATGCAATGGGGACACATAGGGATAGGGGCAACACAAACCATATACTCCAAAAGTGGAATGCGAACCACGAATGGACCCCAAACCTATGTGACCTTGTAGAGGGTCGCTGGGACTATTAGAAAATAGTGAGGGTTAGAAAAATAGCCCACCCCAAGACCCTGAAAAGTGAGTGCAAAGTGCACTAAAGTTCCCCAAAGGACATAGAAGTCGTGATAGGGGAATTCTGCAGGACAGACACAAACCAGCAATGCAACAACGATGGATTTCCGGTTGAGGGTACCTGTGGAACAAGGGGACCAAGTCCAAAAGTCACAAGCAAGTCGGAGATGGGCAGATGCCCAGGAAATGCTAGCTGTGGGTGCAAAGAAGCTGCTACTGGACAGTAGAAGCTGAGGATTCTGCAGGAACGACAAGGGCTAGAGACTTACCCTTTGGAGGATGGATTTCCCACGCCATAGAGAGTTGTGCAGAAGTGTTTTCCCGCCAAAAGACTGCCAACAAGCCTTGCTAGCTGCAAATCATGCAGTTAGGGTTTTTGGATGCTGCTGTGGCCCAGAAAGGACCAGGATGTCGCCAATTGCGTCTGGGGACAGAGGGGGTATCAAGCAAGACAAGGAGCCTTCTCAAAAGCAGGCAGCACCTGCAGAAGTGCTGGAAAAGGTACTACAAAGAAGAGTGAAATGGTGCTCACCCGAAGTTGCACAAAGGAGTCCCACGTCGCCGGAGACCAACTTAGAAAGTCGTGCAATGCAGGTTAGAGTGCTGTGGACCCAGGCTTGGCTGTGCACAAAGGATTTCCACCGGAAGTGCACAGAGGCCGGAGTAGCTGCAAAAGTTGCGGTTCCCAGCAATGCAGTCTGGCGTGGGGGGGCAAGGACTTACCTCCACCAAACTTGGACTGAAGAGTCACTGGACTGTGGGAGTTACTTGGACACAGTTGCTGGATTCAAGGGACCTCGCTCGTCATGCTGAGAGGAGACCCAGGGGACCAGTGATGCAGTTCTTTGGTGCCTGCGGTTGCAGGGGGAAGATTCCGTCGACCCACAGGAGATTTCTTCGGAGCTTCTAGTGCAGAGAGGAGGCAGACTACCCCACAGCATGCACCACCAGGAAAACAGTCGAGAAGGCGGCAGGATCAGCGTTACAGAGTTGCAGTAGTCGTCTTTGCTACTTTGTTGCAGTTTTGCAGGCTTCCAGCGCGGTCAGCAGTCGATTCCTTGGCAGAAGGTGAAGAGAGAGATGCAGAGAAACTCTGATGAGCTCTTGCATTCGTTATCTCAGGAAATCCCCAAAGCAGAGACCCTAAATAGCCAGAAAAGAGGGTTTGGCTACTTAGGAGAGAGGATAGGCTAGCAACACCTGAAGGAGCCTATCAGAAGGAGTCTCTGACGTCACCTGCTGGCCCTGGCCACTCAGAGCAGTCCAGTGTGCCAGCAGCACCTCTGTTTCCAAGATGGCAGAGGTCTGGAGCACACTGGAGGAGCTCTGGGCACCTCCCAGGGGAGGTGCAGGTCAGGGGAGTGGTCACTCCCCTTTCCTTTGTCCATTTTCATGCCAGAGCAGGGCTGAAGGGTCCCTGAACCGGTGTAGACTGGCTTGTGCAGAAATGGGCACCATCTGTGCCCATGAAAGCATTTCCAGAGGCTGGGGGAGGCTACTCCTCCCCTGCCTTCACACCATTTTCCAAAGGGAGAGGGTGTAACACCCTCTCTCAGAGGAAGTCCTTTGTTCTGCCATCCTGGGACAAGCCTGGCTGGACCCTAGGAGGGCAGAACCCTGTCTGAGGGGTTGGCAGCAGCAGCAGCTGCAGTGAAACCCCTGAAAAGGCAGTTTGGCAGTACCAGGGTCTGTGCTACAGACCACTGGGATCATGGGATTGTGCCAACTATGCCAGGATGGCATAGAGGGGGCAATTCCATGATCATAGACATGTTACATGGCCATATTCGGAGCTACCATTGTGAAGCTACACATAGGTAGTGACCTATGTGTAGTGCACGCATGTAATGGTGTCCCCGCACTCACAAAGTCCGGGGAATTTGCCCCGAACAATGTGGGGGCACCTTGGCTAGTGCCAGGGTGCCCTCACACTAAGTAACTTTGCACCTAACCTTTACCAGGTAAAGGTTAGACATATAGGTGACTTATAAGTTACTTAAGTGCAGTGGTAAATGGCTGTGAAATAACGTGGACGTTATTTCACTCAGGCTGCAGTGGCAGGCTTGTGTAGTATTTGTCAGAGCTCCCTATGGGTGGCAAAAGAAATGCTGCAGCCCATAGGGATCTCCTGGAACCCCAATACCCTGGGTACCTCAGTACCATATACTAGGGAATTATAAGGGTGTTCCAGTAAGCCAATGTAAATTGATAAAATTGGTCACTAGCCAGTTAGTGACAATTTGAAAGAAATGAGAGAGCATAACCACTGAGGTTCTGGATAGCAGAGCCTCAGTGAGACAGTTAGTCATAACACAGGTAACACTTTCAGGCACACTTATGAGCACTGGGGCCCTGGCTGGCAGGGTCCCAGTGACACATACAACTAAAACAACATATATACAGTGAAAAATGGGGGTAACATGCCAGGCAAGATGGTACTTTCCTACACTTAATCATAGGAACAAACGAAAACACTGTGTCATTTTTTTAATAGAAATATTGAATGTAGTCCTGGTTATAGAATCTTGTTAGTTAGAGGCTCCAGCTTATTCCATAACTAAGAGGCAAACTATGGTAAGTAATTCCTTCTTCCACTGATGAAGGAATCTGCGTACACACATAACATTCTCTTGCATTCATCGTCTCAACATACAGACTTAAAAAGCGATAGAACACATTAGATGAAAGATCTCCTTGGTTGCTGTCTCCTTGCAAATAATTCTTATCTAACCTAAAATTATCTAATTCTGTAAGTATAGTAGTTATCTCTAAAGCAGAGGTATGTTTGGACACAATCTTGTCAAGAAAAGTCATACTCACAATCAGTACCAAACACCCTATCATGCACACAATGTCAAAACCAGTGCCTATGTACTTACCGCACCTATTGTTCCTAACCTGCTTGTTGTGGTTACTCATGATCTGAAAAGAGTCAGAAGGTAGAAGAAAAATTAAAGCTATGCGGCAAAAAGCAAAACAAAAATCTTCAATCTTCTTTGGCAGTCATTTACAGTTTTCAGTCTTTTGTCCAGGACCCCTTTTAAAAAATAGGTAGCTTGTCAAAAGCGGTTTAGCAGTTTGTCAAATTAGGTTATTTCAGCAGTCTCATCTAATTACTTTCAATTGTCTCTTTTCCTTTTCTCTGTTTACAAGTTTACAAAGTTCAGTTCATTGATCTTCTTCACGTGCCAAAATATTGACCTGGGATTTTTCTTTCCAAACAAAAAGACAAACTCTGCCATTCACTTGTTGTTGCATACACCAATTCAGGACCTGCATACCTTCTATTTGCAATTCTCTTTCTTTTCAGTCTTCGATCTCCACTTAATTCTCCATTACTCAAATCTTCTTTTCTCATTGTGTCTACTTTTTCCTCTATTGTTGTCACTGTAATTCCTTCTTTCGTCTTTACTTGTGATTTCAGCCACTCATCTCCTTTCAGTGGACCTCTTTTCAATGCTCTTTTCAGTGTTGGAGTTGTAACTTCTGTCAGTTCTGCAGGATTTTCTCTTGATGTACCTGCTACTGGTCCTAGAGGAGTCATATTCCTTTGGCTTTGATTTGCCTCTACTCCTTTCCCCTCAGGGTCTGTCGTCTGCTCTGTTTGTCTTTCAAGACCTTCTGCTTCTGGGAGAACCCTCCTCAACTAGACGTTCCTGCTACCTCAGTTGAGGTTGGTTCACTGCCACTCTCCTGTAGTTCTTCCACTTCGTCTTTCACAGGAGTGTTTGACCTGCTCTCAGTTTGCTCAGATTCAGTCTCGGATTCTCGTGCTCCCCTCTCCAATTAGGTCTGGAAGTTGTTGCTACTTTCAACAACCCTTCTTCATCTTCCAAAGGACATGGTACTTTCCGAGTATGGCTTGTGTGGATCCAGTTTGGAACTCCAGTGCACTTCACAGCTGTAACAGTAACCAATACTACTTGGTAAGGGCCTTTCCAGCGAGGCTCCAAGCAAGTCTTCCTCACGTGTTTTCTGATCACAACCCAATCTCCTGTTCTCAGGTTTTGGCTTTGATCTTGTGATAGCTCCTGTGTGGTGGTGTAATGATGTCTGTATTTAACCAGTGCTCCATATTGACCACTGACTCCACTTTGTACTTAGCCTAGCTGCACACCATCACATTGGTGACCACCAGCTTCATTTTGATTACTGACTCCATTTGTGCTTAACTTAGCTTTAGCCACTGCCATGTTAGAGGTGCAGACGTTAGAGGTGCAGAAGCTGCAGGTATTTTTCCGTGCACAAGTTATGCCATGAGTTTTTTGCTCATGTTTTCACTCTACATGTTCTCTTCTCACCAAGGGCTAGGACATGAGATGGGGGAGCGAAAGGAAGATAAGGATGTACCAGAAGAATGTTTATGGTACGGCAAGGAACGGCTTAGTTTTGAGAACGTACTTTGAGAACGCACCCTGGGATCTGGCCAATCTCAACGTATTTTTTCGTAACTGGCCTGAGGTAGCTGGCGTTTGAGCAACAACTCATCAAATGGGGGAGGGAATTTATAGAATTCTCCTTTCCTGCTTGTTTAAAGTATATAATAGGCCGAAACCAGGCTGGTTGGAACAGATTGAATGCTGGTTGAGACAAAGACGCTTGTGCTCAACATTCACCCTTGAGGGTAGTTCTCTCTATGCTAAACTAGGTTCACGACCTGTTGCTGGCAAAAAAAGATGAAGCAAGCGTGCCCCATGATGATGAATTCTTTTAGATTATTACTTCTAGCTTTGTATTGTGCATGAATATGTAATCACCGTATATGCAGATATGTAATTCATGCTTAAAGTGGTGCATTTTTATTGTTTGTGTTGCTGCATTTGACCTAACTCCTCCTTTCGAACCTTAAACAGTGCTTTAATAAATATATTACTCAGACTAAGAGCTTTGCATTTTTGGAATTCTCTTCATTCCTGTCTCCTCTCAGTTTACAGTAAAGCAGTACACTTTTATTTCACTACGGTGATTTTATTCAAATGTGCACTCAAGGTAGTACACCATTGACCGTTGTATTTAATCCTTGCAGAGTGCCTTGATAAATATGTTTCTTGTACTGAGAGGGTTGCATGCCAGAAATTCCTTTCAGTATTTGTGTATTTCTTCGTAGTCTGCAGCAAAAAAACACAGGTGGCTTCCACCTGATGAGAGAAAGAGCGAACCACATCAGCTAGGCCTTTGCAGTAGTCCAACATCATATCATCTGTTCTGTTCACAAGAGCATTCGCAGGAACTGCTGGCAATCTCATTGCTCCGTCTATGAGGATTTCATGTGGCGACAGTCCAGCTTTTCTGTTGGTTGTGTTTCTCATACTCAAAATAACACCAGTGAATCTGGCCATTTCAGACTCATGGACATACACATTTTCCCCAATCTGCTCAGCAAGTCCTGAGGCTTTAGGGCAGTAACTACAATGCAACTTCTGCTCAATGTTTGAAGCTGAACATGGCAATGTGATTACCTCACTGCTGAAGTGACTTCCCCTACCTGATTCTAAAGAGACCGGAAAACCAAAATGAGGTATCAGTTCCCTAAGCAATAACTTTGCCACTGTGAGGCTGTTATTTCTTCATGTAGGGTAAGCTTCAATCCAGAGACTAAAGATGCAAATAATCACTAGCACATATCTCAATCCTCCACACACAGGCATCTCAATGAAATCCATCTGCATTCTGCTAATGAACCTCCCGCTCTTACAATATGGCTCGTATTGACCACACAGTCCCTTTACCCACGTTCATCTGCTGACAGATGATGCAGTGGTGGCAAATTGCTTCAGCACCCTGTCTAAATTTTAGATTAAACCAGTACTGCTTGAAGGTGTAAATCATGGCATCCCTTCCAACATGTGCATGACCATGATAATACCTAGCCATTTGAGTAGACAAACTGTTTGGTAAGACCACTTGTCCTTCCCTGTACACCCACACGTCATTTTCACGTTGAACACATTTTAGCTTTAACCAATTTTTCTTTTCCTCCCTGTCAACATTCTCTTGAAGTGCTTTTAGTTCTTCCAATGTGTCAAATACGTGTAAAGCACACCTGGTACAATTTTCCTCTTCCGGTAACAATTCCCATTTGTCTTTGAACGACATAAAATTCAATGTGCAAAACATTGCGACTTGATCTGCATATCCATATCCCATTGACACAAAATCTTGTGATTTCAGGTGTGCATTGCATTTCACCACAGGAATCTTTTCAGGCATTTGTTTAGCTTGTAACAAATTATGGATTATTTCACCATTTCTAACCGGTAAACCAGGAGAGGTCAGGAAACCAAAGTCCAAAGTAATGGACTATTCCAAATCCGTACTGACTATCAGTATATATGGTAACCTTAAGCTGCGCAGAAACATCGCATGCTCTAGGAAGAGCCACTAATTCAGCCTTTTGTGCAGAATACACTCCTCGAAGCCAGGACGCTTCGCGTTTACCAGAATTTGTGCACACAGCGTATCCTGCTCTCAATGTTGCAATGTTGTCTCTTAAATAGGAACTATCAACAAAAATGATATGGTCATTTTCTTCCAATCGGGTATCTTTAATGTCAGGTGTGTTTGGGGCACAAATCAGATACCTTCAGACAGTCATGTTCAACTTCTTTCAATTTGTCAACTTCAATATTCTCTTTTGGAAGCAAAGTTGCTGGGTTTCGCACTGTACACCTTTTCAACATTACATTAGGGGAACCCAGGATGACAGTTTCAAACCGGGTCAACCTGGCATTCGTCGGGTGCTGAGTCTTGGTTTGGGTAAGCAAAACGTCTATGGAGTGAGGGATTGTAAGAGTTAAAGGATGTCCCATCACAATGATCTTACTCTGAGTGAGGCTCAGTCCAACTGCGGCAACAGTATGTAGACAGTCTGTAGAGCTGCTGCAACTGGGTCCAAAGTAGCTCAAAATGTGCTACTGGGCAGTTTACACCACCATGGACTTGTGTCAGAACAGATAAAGAACATGCATCACGTTCATGACAAAACAACATGAAGAGCTTTGTATAGTCAGACATTCCCAAAGCCGGGGCTTAGCACAAACTTTCTCTCAATTCAGTAAAGGCTTACATACATGCCTGATCTAACACTAAGAGATTAGTAACTTCTTTGTGAGTGAACTTCTGCAATGGGTTTGAAATAATTAATACATTGGGAATCCGTTGACGACAATAGCTCACCATTCCCAGAAACATGCAACTAATAAATCATCAATGTACTGGACTAACGTTGATTGGAAATGCATTTCCAATGACTCCAGATTCTTTTCCAGGATCTCGTTGAAAATGGACCATGACTCTGAAAATCCTTGAGGAATTCTGCACCAACAGTAGACTCTATCCAAAAATTTAAAGCAGAAGTGAAATTGACTATGCTCATAAAGAGGAACAGAAAAGATTGCTTGTAACAGGTCCACTACGATGAACCATTCAGTATTTCGTGGGATCTGAAACAAAATCACTGCTGGATTTGGCACTACTGGACAACATTTAATTATTATATCATTCACCTTTTTCAAATCCTGAACAATCCGAAATTTACCACATGGCTTTCGCAACATCATTATTGGTGAATTACATGGGCTGCTCAGCACTTCTTTTAAAACACCTTGGTTTACGAATTCTTCAATTTGGGAGCAGTCCCCTCAATTGTGTCCTGTGTCATGTGGTATTGGGGTATCTGGGGGAAAATCTCATTTGGCTTGACTGGGACCTGAACTGGCTCAACTCTTTTGATTAGACCAATGTCTTTTCTTATAAAATGCCACACTTTCATTTTAACTGTTCTCTGTAAGTCAGAAGGAAGATCTCTCACTGTGAAAACTGGAACGAAACTGATCAAAGGGTACTCCTCATTCACTGTGTCACAGTCTGTTTCTGCAGGAAAGTTATCTTCATCTTCACTATTTGCACACTATTTGTCTGGATGACAACTCCATCATTTGAGCAAGTAATTGAACATCTTGATTTGCACAGCAGGTCTCTCCCTAGTAAGGATACTGTTCTTGAATCACAAACTACGAATTTGTGTAACCCCTTAAAATTGCCAATTTTAACTTGAACTCGTTCTGTGATTTGATTGGTCAAATACTGATTGGCAACTCCTACAATTTGCACTGTCTTCCCTGAAAGTGATAAGTTTGGAACTTTTGCAGTTCCCACTGTCGAGCTTGTAGCTCCTGTGACGACCAAAAATTAGACTTTGTGACCAATCACTTTTCCCTTCACATATGGACCTTTCTGATCTACTTCTAATGAAGCTGCTAACACGCATTCCTCCTCATCCGAACTTTCACTCACCCAATCATCATTCGCTTCATTCTCACTGTATAGTGGAAATTGGTGTACTGTGCTATTGCTCTGGTTAAACCTCAGACTCGTGACCTGCTGAGGAAACATCACCTGCTGCTTTTCCATTGAGGCTTGTGGTGTTTGAATTTATTGCCTAGGTACCATTTGCACTTGATGTGTCATTTGCTGCGACTAGGGCATCTGCAAACATGGCATTTGCACTTGTTTCATGGGCTAGAAAATTTGTATCAGGATCACATTATTTTGGAAAGTTGGATTTTGACCTCTCATTCTAGGTGCTTTCATATTTGGGAAACAGCGGATTTTGTTTGTTTACTGAACACCTTCCTGACCTAACATCGGACACTCCTGTTTCCAATGCCTCAGGCCTCTGCAAGCGTGACATGGTAACAATTTCTTCATTCCTTGCACATCATTCTGAACAACAACTGTACTCAAATCTCGACCACGGTTCACATTTCCCATTCCACCACGACCTCCACCTTTCGCCTGGTTCTGCAACCACATGTTTCCTTGCTGCTGCGGCTGCTGTGGAAAACTTCCCTGCATCCCTGTTTGTGCCGCTTTAATCTGCATCACCATTGCCTTCTTCAGCTTTCTCTGTTTCAACTCAATCTCATCGCTACAGTACTTTGCATACCGCAATACTTCGTAAATCCGCTTTGCTTGTCAACAAATCAAATGACTCTTAATCATCTGGCTAATTTCAGTTCTCAATCCTTCAACAAATCTGAACACAAATAGAATCATGTCTTTTGGCTCAATTGTTTCTGTCCCACTGTAATGTTTGAACGCCTGCAACACTCTCTCATAGTATGCATGTATTGACTCATTGCCTTTCTGAGCTGTCCTGTCTATTCTCTGCCAATCAATATTCTTGGGCAAAATTCTCATTTTATAGTAATATTTCATTTCATCAGGAGATGGTGCACCTGTAGCTGGGTCTCTCTGAGGTTCCCTTGTTGGCCAATCTACACTTCTTTTGCACTCTACCCATAGGTCTGCTGGAACCACTATTTCTAACAGGGTGTTCAAATCTTCCCACAGGCATTTTGTGAGTTTCACAAATCTATCTGTTTGCTAACACAATTCCACTGGCTTCTATCTCAACCTGGGATAACCTATTGTAAATCACAGTGTGTCACTCCTAATTCAAGGGATATGGACAAAGTTTCCTCCCATAATTGCTCTCATAGGTAATATTTTCACTGGGTCTTCAGCCTGCTGCACACTTGCAGTGAGATTCCCAGAATACCTTTTCCTCTTGTCTCTTTTCTTCACTCATCTGCTTTCCCACTTACCTAATGCTCCCCATGTTTGGATGCTCTGAACTAAATCTAGTATTTGAATTTTCATTCCCGGTATTCTCATGTTCTCAAAGTCCTTTGAGTCAAATTCTTACATATAAGTCCTCTTTAAGTGCTTTGTGTTCTCAAGTTCCACGTCATATTTTCCAGCCAAATCTGCTAATTTCTGATGTACTATTCCTGCTTTGTTGGTAATCAATTTGCACAAGTAACACAGCTCATCTTCTATGTATGTGTCAATTCTGTGTAACCCCATTGTTCCTTCAATCAAGTCTTCTGCTTCTCGTCTAAGCCTGGCCACATTCAGGGCACTTCCTCCACTAGAATCACTCTGGGTGTTACTCAGCTTCTCAAACCATTCAGTTAACTGCTGAGCTGTCAAACCTTGCAGTGAAATGTTGTTATTACTTAAACCTGGCACTTGCTGTAAAGTTAGGCTCGGGGTCTCTGGTGTCACTATGCTTGGATTGGAACCTATCTTGAATCTTTCTTGATTATTTGGAGGAGTCCCAAACAAACCCAATTCATTAACAGACCTGTTTCATCAAATGTCAGTCTCATGGGAGTCATCATTCTTGCATTTTCATTAAACCTCTTCCCTTCTAAGCTCGGATTCAGAGTTTTCTGCTCAATGTTCCTGTTATTTGCCTGGGCAAACAATGGTATGACTGGCCCTTTAGTAACTGGTACTGACACTGCATCCAGATTTGATCTGGCATTTGAATCTCTCAGGTACATTACTCCTGTATTCTGTTTTATGAACGCGGACATCTCTGTCTGTGATCCTGTTATGGGGGTGTATCTCAGGATTGCCTGTGCTTGCATTGGGGGCATCATATTCGGTGTGGACTCTTTCTGGATCAAAGTTGGCTTTTGATAAACTTGTCCTGCCGGAACTACTACGTTTGTTGTAGTATCTACATTTGGCACAACTGGGTAAATTCTTGGTATGTCAATCTGCGACATAGGCCTTAGAACCGCAGAAGTGTTTGCAACACTATGGCTAATCTATATCTGGCTCCGTGTAGGTTTAATAGGGATTGGAGCTGTAGGGTCTACACTGGGCCTTGAGCCTTTCTCATGTGCTGCATATGGTGGGGAACGATTTCTCAGTAACTGTAAAATGAACTCATCATCATCTGAGTCTTCATCGCAAGTCAAAGACTTTTTAGACCATGTTGATCTCTGCTCTTTGTCAATCGAAGAATAGAAATTTCTCTTTCTAGTGCTCTTTCTAGCCTCGTTCCCATTCTCTTATGTAATTGCAGGATATAACTTAATTCCCTGTAAAGTCTCAGTTATCCATAATTTCTGATCACTATCCCACCTTGCCTCAGCCAAAGTCTTCTCAGCTTTTCTCATTCTTCTCTCAAACTTCAATTCCTATTGCTGTCTGGCTATTACTTCCCAAATAGCTAAGGCATCAAACTGTGCTGGTCTCGGAGGAGGTTTATTTCGCACTCTTGAGTTTGTCTACCATGCCCGATTGACCTATTAAACAGACAACTAACAACATAAACCAAGTGTCTCATACCCTTATTCAATACTCCGGAGTCTTGGACCATGCAGGGTCCATATACCAACAGCCACATGGGCAATTTTTGAGTACAAAGCGACACACATGTGAAATTCGATGACTTCCTTACTCTTACATTTCTGAGTATGCAAACTCCTTAGCTTCATATGGAGTACGCAGACTCCATGTACCCTAACAAACATCACAATTCGCGTGCGATTTGCTTAAGCCATGAAAGTGCAAAACCTATTTGATTCACACTGTCACTTGAACGCCGAGAACATCTTCAAACAAGCATTGGCAGACTCCAAGGTTTTGGGAAAGTCATGGTAGGTTCTTAGGGAGACATTTTCTTTTCTCTTTGTATCATTGAATCTGGCAATCTTAACCTTTACCAACATATCTACCAAATCTGCGAATTACATTGAACTTTTAAGGAGACAACCCATAAACTATGCAACTCTTTTACCTATCTTCAAGGAGAAAAAGGACTTTTTGATGGCCTCTTAAGGAGCCAAACCATGCAATGGACCTTATGATGGCCACTTAAGGAGACAAACCATGCAAAGGACCTTATGATGACTTCTTAAGAAGACTAACCATCCTCTGCTACCATTTCTGTTAGCGCCTCAGTCCTTCCTTGGTCTTTTACTGTTTAATTAATAAGGGGACGCATTAGAGGCTTCAGGAGCCCTTTTGATTAATCTGAGTGATTCCATCATAAGTCCTTATTCAATGCAAATACAACATCATCATCAATAAACATAAACAAATATATCTCTGGACTCAATCTTCATGCACCATGACCTATTCGGTCATGAATAATCACAACTTTAGTAAAAGTTAAAATGTTTATTTCCCTAGATTAATAATGCTAATATCATGTAAATTAGTCTCAAAACCAAATGCTATACATAAACAACACCAGTTGACCAAATCTTCTAAAGAATCTCAGTTTAGCTAAAGCATTTACTATTAGGCATTCAAGAATCACAGGACAAATCAATAGCAAGAATAACGGCACATTAGAAATGGCATACATCTAGGGTCAGCAAATGAACAACATCAACTCCTTTATTAATAATTTATTAGACTTTTCTGTGTCTTCCTAACTAACCTTCCGATTAGAATAGCATGTTGGGCTTCATGCAAAACAATTGTAGTCACAAGTTAATTTGGAAAAACATCTACGGCTCTAACAAAATAGCGGTTGGTACAGAGAAACAAAGAACAAATCTACAACCAAGACAATAGCATTTTGTTATACCTGTCCTCAAATGGATTGGCAAGCTGCAATTATCTTGGTCAATTGGACATCCATCTGGTATTCTACAGCAAAAGGGCAATGAAAGGGAATGGTTCAGACACAGGGGACTCTACACAACCTGAACCATTTAAGAACAATTTCTAAGGGACAGCGTCCACTATTAGCCATTAAGATTTAGAATTAAAGTTAGAAAATAGTCATCAGGAACTGCTCAGCTTCGCAAATCAGAACCTTGACGGGGAAAATCAAAGTAGAAAAAGCCTGCTTCTTCTCTGTGCAGTCAGGCTAAGTGACAATCACCTAAAGAACTTCATACGGTGGAACTGGTCAGAAAATTGTACGTTTACAATCAATCCAAAAATAATGAAACCCCAAATCTAAGATATTACTAAACTGTCTTTCACACGTTTATGATTGGCTCCTCTTCTCCTGTTCCCATCATCAGGCTTGTTAGGTAATATTTTTGTAACAATCCATACTCCAATCAGTGCATCCATTGTTGGTTCCTGGGAACATCACTGTCTCACGCATCAAACTTTACAAAGTTGCGACTGTTACTACAAGATATTCTAGCAAGCAGTTCTCATGAGAACATTAAAGAAATCTGCTAAACGTTTGGTCAACACAGTGTGAACAATACATGCATTAGTTTTTCTGAACATACATTCCGACGATTTTTTTCAGACATTACAGCTGAACATGAGGCTATGCTAGGTAGGCCCAAACCTCGCTAACTTAAGACCTACGATTAATAAGCAAACACATAACATCAAATCATGAACATAACATACTACTACAATTTTCTCTACACATACACATTGAATAATAATTAATATGCATTCTCTAAAAGCATTATGTATTCATGGTGGCCACTCAGGTGGGCACATTTTCCAACTCGCACTTTATTTTCATTATTAGTCTAATGCTATGCAAATTCTTAACTCATAGTATATAAAACTATTAGTAATAAATTCAGCGTTCACATTGCAAGCCTAGCACATCATGTGGCCTGGGCTGCACTAAGGGTGTGACGTCTGACAAGATGCCAGGAGAAAGGGAGGAGCTTCGATCCTCGTGCCCATCTCCAGCCTTCCTGGTCACTGCGTCCCCCATCAGCAGAGTCTCTCATCGGTCTGATCTACCAGCCGCCTGCTGCCTGCTGCAAGTAGCTGCCTGCTGCTTGTGGACAGGCTTTTTCACCTCTATATTGGTTCAATAAGGCAGCAGCAGGTAGAGGGTAGTAGCGGGTTTGACTGCCTGACGATAGAGCTCTATCCTTGGGCCAGGTGTCGGCCTGGGTGTGGGCGGGGAGAGAGGAAGAGCAGAGGAGTAAGTGAACGGGCGGAGGTGGGGGATTGGGACTTTGGGTGGCTTTGAGCGGGGGAGGGGGAAACAGTAAGCTGTAGCTTGCACCCTGCGGAGGTGGCAGGCGTTTGGCCAGTGCAGCTTGCCGGACGAGGCTGCTTTGCTATGCTCTGTTCTGCCTACAGACGTTTCCCCAGTCACCCCCAGGAGTCCTCTATATTTTTGTGCCCCGGACAGTCAAGGCACTCTGCCACAAATAATTGTTGCAGTAGTCCAATAAGCTAAGGACTACAACTTAAATCTGTCACCATTTCAGCATTTCAGCATTTCTAATGTTTACAACGTCTCCAAGTATCTTAAAAAAAAATGTGTGCTTGTGCCCTCCCACAGAGCAATAGTGCCATAGAGCTGTGGACTTTTTGATTGGGGGTGAGGCGGCGCAGAGTGGCCTAGTCTACACGATAAAGAAAGCTTTCTTGTGAGACATCTGCATATGTTCATATTAGCATAATAAGTAGTGCAAGTTACATTATCAAATCCAGCAATTAGTGTAAATTGCATGCTCCTGCCTCTCCCCACTGTCCCCTCATCCCAGACTCATCAATGTTGTTGCATTTACAGCTGAGGGAGTGGCAGCGCAAGTGTCTTTTAAAAAAAGCCTCTAAGCCCCAAAGACCATCCAAGGGCTCGTGAGCTCAATTACAATGACATCTGATCAACGACAACGCAACATAAATTGGTCACCATAATGTAGGAAGCTGGCCTGGTGTGTGGTGAGCACCTATAGTGTTATCACCTTATACCAGGTACAGGTATCCCCTATTAGTGAGATGTAGACAGTGTCTAGGAAGCCAGGGCTCTCTAGAAGTAGCTGTGGATGAGCAGCCAAGACACATCTAGGAGACATGCAAACCTTATGAAATACCATTACAGTCACACAGCACTTAAACACATGAAAGAACCACACAGTGTTACAAAAATAAAGGTAATGTATTAAAGTAACACACATACTAAAATACTGAATAGGCAATACTCCAATAGGAGGTAAGTAAACACGCTATTGTGTACACATTAGAAGTCAGTGATTTGCATAGAATGCAATAGCAAATAGTAAAACAAATAGTAAATAGTGAAGGCCCTAGGGGGAGACCAAACCATTTACTAAGTAAGTGGAATGTGAAAGGGTGTCCCCCACCCAAGGAAGTGCAATCAGTGGAGGGGAGTTAGAGGAACTAGGAACCCCAAGAGGTAAGTACCAGTGTGCCCCCTCCAGCGACCAGGAGAGAAGAGGTAAGTAACTGTTTTTTCCCAAAATCCACTGGAGAATTTTGGAAAAGGACTGTGCAAGACCCAGACAAGACTAGAAGACATCAAAGGTAGATCCTGACAGAAGAGAGGCTTCAAAATAAGGGGACCAAGTCCAGTTGGAGTATCCAGCTGTGGCAGGAGCCACTACCATCCCTTCTGTGAATGCAGGACCAGGTCAACTGTTGATGAAGAAAGGCAGCAGTGCAGCACAGGAGCAGAAGAGGAGTTCCAGAGGTGATGCAAGTGATGTCCAGCGTCGGCATTCATGGTGCAGTCACCCATTGGTACTGGAAAACCAACAACAAGCCTTGGCAAATACAAGAGACAGAGAAGTAGGTTTTGCAAGGCTGAAGAGGACCAGCAAGGCCCAGGGGGCTCGACCCAAGGAGGGGAGTCAAAGGTGACCCTCAGCAGCTGGGAGAGTCACAAGAAGAGGAGGCAGCCCCCACAAGGAACCCATGGGCAGTAGGCACAGGAGCCGCAGTGAGGCCCACTCAGCACACCTGAAGGAGTCCCATGTCGCTGGAGCAGCAGGCAGGAGTCTGTACTTTGCAGGAAAGAGTGCTGGAGTCCGGGGTTTCACATAGCCTGAAGATTCTGTGGGGGAGGACCAAACAAACATTGGTAGGTGCAGGAGCCACAGTTCATTGGGGGTATTGTCCAGCAAGGAGAGGCAAGGGCTCCCTATCTCCCAAGCTGGACAGCTGGTAGCGAGGACCAAAGGGACCACTCTAGACCACCACCCATGATGCAGGATCCACACAGTTCTGGAAGTGACAAGATCCACGCAGCCGGTCATCATTGCAGTTGGTGCCTGTGGATGCAGGGGAGTGACTCCAGGGAGATTCCTTCTTACTTCTTGTGCAGGCTAAAGACTCATTGCCCTCAGAGGATGCACAACCAGGAAAATGCTGCAGTTGCTGGAAGGAGCCGGAGAAACAATGTTGAAAAGCAAAGTAGTCACTGGAGTTACAGATTGTTGGTTCCTGGAGGATCTAGTTGCAGTCTTGGTGGCCAGAAGATGAAGTAAACAATGCAGAGGACTCCTACTGGAATCTTGCATGTCGAATCTGAGGATCCACCTGGGAGGGAGACCTGAAATAGCCCAGGAAGGGAGATTGGTCACAGAGCAGGGTGACCACCTATCAGGAGGGGGGCTGTGATATCACGTGACTGACCAGGCCACTAAGATTCTCCCAGGGGCCTCTGCTCACCTTGGATTCAAGATAGCAGAATCGAGTGGCCACCTGGAGGAGCTCTGGGCACCACCCCTGGGATGGTGATGGACAGGGGAGTGGTCACTCCCCTTTCTATTGTCCAGTTTCATGCCAGAGCAGGGACCAGGGGTTCCTGGACTGGTGCAAACTGGGTTCTGGAGGGAGGACACCAAATGTGCCCTTCAAAGCACATATGTGGCTTGGGAGGTTATCTCTCCAAAGCCATGTAACACATATTTCTAAGGGAGAGGGTGCTACCTTCCTCTCCCACAAGAAATCCTTTGTTCTGCCTTCCTCTGCCTGCGCTGGTCAAGCAGCAGGAGGGCAGAATCCTACCTGAGGGGCGGCAGCAGCGTGGGCTGCCTAGAAAACCCCAGAAGACTAGTAGGAGCAATTCTTGGGGTCCTCTAAGGAGCCCGCAGAGTGCTTGGAATCATACAACCGATACTGGCAACAGTATTGGGGTATGATTCTGACACGTTTGATCCCAAACATGCCCAGGTTCAGAGTTACTATTATGCAGCTGGACACAGGTGGTGTCTTGTGTCCAGCACACAGGTAAAATGGCTTTTCCGTACTTACGAAGTTCAGTGTAATGGGGTTCGTAGGGGTAACTTTGCTCATGCAGGGGTGCTCTCACAAACAGGTATGTGCACCCTACCCTCCTGGCTAGGAGGGCCTACCATAAGGGGAACTTACAGTGACCTGGTGCAGTGACCTGTAGTGAAAGGGTGCATGCACCTTTTCACGCAGGCTGCAATGGCAGGCCTGCAGACACATGTTGCATGGGCTCCCATGGGTGGTACAACATATGTTACAGCCCATGTGGAATCCCTGATGCCCCAATGCCCTGGGTACCTAAGTACCATATACTAGGGACTTACATGGGGGCACCAGTATCCCAATTGTGGGTTGTGCTAAGTCCTAAGCAACCAAATATAGAGGGAGAGAGATCACAGTCGCTGGGGCCCTGGTTAGCAGAATCCCAGTGAACACAGTCAAAACACACCGGCAGCTGGCAAAAAAGTGGGGGTAGCCATGCCAATGAGAGGATACATTCCTACAATCATCAAGCACCGGTAAGAAAAGGGGGAACCTACAATGACCCGGTAGAAGTGGAAGGGCTCTAGCAGGCCTACACATAATAAGGCCGTTACAGTGACAGCAGAAACCAAGACTAATTCTGCTGATCAAGTAGTGGGGCTCTTCCTTCCTCGACTAACGCAGGAAACTACACGCCAAGAGTCATTGGTGAACTTTAGAACCAAGGTTGACCTCTTAAAGGACCCAATGGATACCCTGTTAACTAATAACAAAAATGTAAATGGTCTACAAATCCCTTTCCAACCTCAGTTGCCTAGAGCTCTTGAGTTATGCCCGAAGGTGACGCAGGGCAGCTCAGGGACACAAACATCTATGGGATCTAAGAAAAAGTCTGCTTTCTAAGGGGAGGACTGGGCAAAAAAGAGCATAGAAGATTGGGGAATGAGGCGATCTCGTAGAACAGGCACAACCTTGGGAAGCAGTGGAATTGAGACTTCACAGCCCTTAGTATTTAAAGTTCTGGCAGCATTTGTCAATAGTCTAACCGGTCCAGTGTATACTAACAGTATCCTGGAAACTAACAACTCCCTGGGGAAACATAAGGGCCATAGCGGCAGGGCACCGATATGTAGGTACACCCACCAGTAATTCCCTTTGCAGTGAGTGTGACTACAAGGGATACCTCCCCTGGAAATTCCCAAACCAGAGGCTAGACACCTTTTACCCTGGGACCTACCATAATATGAACCACCTGTTCAAGTAGGCCTCTTTCCCTTCTCCTTACACCTAGCGAGCATGCCTATTAGCTGCCCTATCTAGGGGATCCTAGACCCTGACGAATGCCCCTGACTTTCCAGCACTTAGAGAGGGCAGATACATGTTGGTCCTTGTTTTTTAGACTCTACGAGACATTAATACTCAACTGAGTCCCCATTCCAGCTAGTCCGTAAAGGGAACTCCCTCTTCTGAGACACAACCATAGTTATCCTTTCACGTACACCTCCATCTAGTGTTTATCTACACCTAACTGGTACGAGTATCTGAGGACGCCCTTATCCAGCTGCACCCTCCTCTCCGACTTCACACTTCCAGTGGTTTATGGATTTATTTTTTTTGTTTTTTGTTTTTGTTTTTTTTGCTTTGGGAGTATGTGTGGGGCGGCAGGACTCCCGCCACTCTCTTTTGTGTTTTGAGAAACATAAGGGTCTTCAGGTCACAGTAGCAGCAAATCAGTAGCCTCATAGTGACAACATCATGGCTCAATCTCCAGGAGGACATAGGAGCTAATTTCAGTGGCCTCAGTCTGCGTAACCGATCAGTTAATGGACAAAGGTGCAGTACTTTCAGTCAGGCCAAGGCAAGAAGCAGAAGTGGATCTCTCTCGGTGGAGCCACCAGATGAGGTTTTTCCTGCTTCTTAAGCTAAGTCAGTGGCACTGCAGGTGGAAAGGAAGCCTTCAGTAGACTCCCTTCCATTGGTTAGTCTGACCCCTCCTTCCAGTCAGATCTATTTCAAAGTAATAAACCTGGAAGGGGGGACAAATAAAACATGGGATGTCTTACTCTGCTTATTTCAGGAAGTAGTAATTACTCTAACATATCAGTCAAGCAAATACAATCTACAGGTTGATTTTCTAAACACATTGGCTATTTATGTTACTGCAATTGACTCAAAAATAGGTGCGTTGAACTCACTGATATGGAGGGCCCAAGCTGAAGTACAGTCTTCTGCTACTTGAGCATGCAGCCCGATATTCGATAAATTGGAATGCCTATCAAGCATACTATAGACTGTGTTAACAGATATTAAGCTGCAGCTCAAAAAGGATATCTAGGCAGCTAAAAACCCTACAGCACCTAACCCAGCTATAAGTATTACCAAAGAGCTACAGCAGGATACTTTTGTATGCAATGCTGAACAAAATATGACTATTAGCCACCAGCCCTTGGTGATTTATCAGCCAACTGTGGCTAGTTTTGCAGATAAATTACTAATAACAAAGGTCTCAAGTAACGCTGTCCAACCGAGTGGTGAACATTTGGACTAGCAAGTCAACTGAGCGCCATGGCCATCTACCAGTAAGTCCCTTGAAGAATTTGGAATAGATGTGGAGAGCAAGCAACAAATGCATTTAAACTACAATTTGGGGGCCTAGCGAGCTTGACTCAAACCCCATCTTATCGACCACTTTAGCTGTGGCCCAAAATAAAAATGTAGCTCTCGTCTTGGGGAAAGTGCAAATAGAACAGACTGACCAAGTTTATTCTATCTTTCAGCCGCTGGTGCTGCTCAAAGAGCCTGCCAATGAGTTGGGAGGAGAAGACGTCCAGTTTGGTGAAGTAAATACTGCTATCACTAAGGTAAAGGATAATGTTATTGCAATATATTAAACAAAAGGCACTCCAAACTGCTTTTATTTCATTTGTATCTTGCAGAAATGTCATCTACCCTAAAAAGGGTCAACTCCCATTCACCTACAGTGGCAGGCGTTAATGCATCACATATGCTGTATGCTGGTGATGTGGTTTTAATTAGTTCTACAAAGGTTGGACTGCAGCATTTAATTAATACAACCCCTCAATATGCTGCAGTACATGGGTTAAGAGTTAATCTTAACAAAACATAAACCATGTTAGTGACAAGGGAAGATCATCACCTCCCACATTCTATATTGATGGGTCAGTTTTGGAAATGGTGTCTTAATATAAATATTTGGGAGTGATTTTTTATTTTAGAGGTGCATTTAAAGATCGGTGCTGTGCAATACAAAGAAAAAATTATACATTATTGGCTGCTTTTTCATTCTTACGGTCCCCTTTAAAAGGCCTGTCCCTTCAGCCACTATTACAAGTAATGGTAGCGAAACATGCTCCTTCTCTCTATGGAGTTGAGGCCTTAAGAGAAAAGGTTGCTAAAATATTTGACAATGCAATTGTAGGAACTTATCAATGCCTGTTCAATCTTTCACGCCCGTCTTCGCCAGCCTAAATTCGTTTAGAGTTTGGCCTTAGGAAGCAGTTGATAAGTAACCTGGGGGTTTACTTGAAATTCTGTTACAAACTAAGAAATGTCTCAAGATCTAAATTAGTCTCAATTGTGTGGGAAGCTATATGGGACCCAAGAAATAACATATCTCGCGACTATTTTAATCTGGCCTTAATACCCTTTAAGCCAGAGGAGCTCTGGGGCCAAAGCATCTCACAACTTGCATTTAACAGAGTCATCAATGTCTCAGTGAAAAAAAATTAATCCCTAATAGATAAAGTGGTGTTGGCAAAAAGATCTTATGCATGGATGGTAATAGGAACATACAGACCCCTAAAAGCGTAAGTATACTTAGGATGTTTGTATGGCCGAAAGGCAAAACTAAAATGTCGGCACCTTCAACTCGGAGACTTGCAAACGGATCTCAACTCTCCTGTTTGGAAGAGAAAGGCAGCAGAGCCTTTATGTCGTTTTTGCGCCTACCCCAGGGAAGACATATGTCATATTGTTTCCACTTGTCCAGTGCTAATGACTGAGTAGAAAGGGCTGTTGAGACAGTTTTTTTTTTATAAGAAACTCAATTTGTATGTGCCGGCAAGCAGTAAAAGTTTACCTCCAAGAGGATGATCCAATGTTCTATGGCAAATTTTTTAAGTTTATGTCATTTGTTTAGTCAAAATTAGAAAAGCATGAGTATTAATGGTAATCCAGCTGGGGGTCTTGCATTTCCATTTCAGGCATACAGGTAATTTGCCCCTTTAAAAGGGAAATGGCTGATTAAACTACAATATTGAAACTCAGGATAAGCATACAACATTTTCATTGGCTATTCTCTACTGACTAGTTCTTAATGGCAGCAATATTATCTGTGAGGTTGATTTTAGCTGTTCTATATAAATATAATAATAAGTATAGGGGACTATACTCAAAAACATGATTTTTATCGTAGGTTTTAAACGCAAACGTTTCTAGAAAAATTTGATTGTCATGTTATTTTAGGAAGTTTTAATCTTGTATTTTGGTAACAAAAGAAAAGGTTTTGTGGTCATTAGTATTTGCTCTAAGCACTTTTTTGGGAAATGCACACAGCACATTGCCTTGACCTTTTTGCACTGAGTAGATCTTAATGGTAACTGCGATTCCGGTGAGGTGACCTCATCTGCTGCTAAACAATATTTGAATAAGGGTAGGCCGGCAAAACTCTTGTGCGCTAAAGAACATTTGTTTTTAATATGTGGGGCTAACTTGCACGCTTATAATTTACAGCACGCAGTGTAAGATTTTGTTTTACATGTCTTATGACTAATTACAAAGGCTTTTTTATCTTCTGAGGGTTGAGGAGTAAGATGGCTAAGAAAAAACTGGATATCCACCTCAATGACAAATGTTTTTTATGATGTTATCTATTGAATGTTGTTTTATTAAAAAAATTTAGTGTAACAATATTGTAAGTTTTAAATAAAGTATTTGCTTGCTTGCTTGCCTTGACCTACTCCGGCTTTAGGCAATGTAACCAGTGCCACCACACCGATTAGAACACGGAGCTGGGGAGGGAGTGGGCACCGTGTTTTTAAATGTGTCATGCTTTTCAAAGCACTGCTGCAGAGTTCCTTGTATATCCAGCAATTTTCAGGCAACAATAAACATGTCAAGAAATCTCTGGTGATTAATCTTTCACGTGGCAAGAGATCAGAGTTTTGTGTAGTGCAAGTCTCATCTAGGGTAATATGTCTGCTGCAAAAACGTGTACTATGCAGATCACAGAACTATATTTTATGTGCATAGTTCAGTGGACTACTACTGCGCTTATCACTGAAATAATTTTGTTAGTGTGTATTTCGTAAATTGCAATCATAATCTAGCACAGTGAGCAATGAACTACCATCAAAGAGCGACAGGCAGGCAGACCCCGTGGTACAGAATAGAAAGCTATGATTTTTCCCAACCTTTCCTTATCCTAATGTTACTAAAAAGAATTTGTTTGCACATAAATACATCATTATTAGTAAAGCCAGCTCTAACCAGTGTGTTAACTTCTGAATCCTGAATTTGTGCTCCTCAAGAGCAAGCATTCTTAAAAAATTGGGTGCCTGGATGGATGACATGTGAATCCTGCACCGTATATTCCCCTTGCTCTTATGTAACATTTTCTATACACTGATTTACACACGTATGATTCATTGCCTGTGTGTGTGTGTGTGTGGGTGTGTGATGTAGAGTGCTCCGACAACTTATGACAGGTGATATAAAACAAATGGAACAGATGTGAACAGATGTGAGAGAGGGGCCTTTGAGAGATGAGAGGCATTGTTGGAGGGTGATAGAGAGGGAATCATTGAAGGGCCCCAGAAAAGTTTGTTGCGTCCTGGTGCACTATAAGGTCATCATTTGCTATACTCTTAAAGTTATTTAATTTATCATGGAAAATGTGTTGTAGAATTCCCCAGTTGTACCATTTTTTCCCACATGTTCTTGGGGCATTATAGTGGTCAGGCTCGCTCCTTACAGGAGCTAGTCTGACAACATTTGCCAGGGCTGCTTTCAGTTCCCAGTCCAGCCCTGCTTCAGGCCTACCATTGTAGCCTGGCTGGAGCAGTATGAAAACTGCAAATCAATCTATCAAAATAAACCCTTTTGATAGATCTAAACCTGTCATTAAAATATTAATTTCACCCCTAAGTAGGTCATGCAGCACACATGGCAAAAGCAGAGAATGGTGACATTTATGGCCAGATTTATGAAACGTTAGCACCACCTTTGCATCATTTTTTAATGCAAAAGCGGCATAACCTTAAAAATCTACTTATATTTTGTAAGTTTGCGCCTCTTTTGAGTCAAAAAAGGACACAAAGGCTAACTTTTCATACATTAGGGCCTTAATGTTAAGATGTCTTTATAGTCATTAGCACCCAAAAGCTATTTTCACTGTTGAAAGGCATGCTGGCTGATAGAAGAACACTGGCAATCAATATTAAATGTTGATTTTGCTGTCTCCAGTTAGGTCACAGCTAGAAACATGGTTCTGCAACTATTTTTAATATTAATTAGATATACAACTCAGTTTGAAAGTCGGATTTCTGATCAATATTAGGGAAAAGTAAAAAAAAATTTAAAGTTACCTTTTCCATGCCTGAAACCTTGAAGGCTATTTATTTACATGAGCCTTCCAACTATCCCAGCTGGTGAATGGCCTTGAATTGGATGTGAAAAAGTCTCTCAGAGCAAAGAAAGGCCTGCGTGTGGAGAGGTATTTTGAATTCTCTGAAAGGATGACCATTTGAGCTGTGCCCAGGAACTTCATTTACTGTCAGATTACACCTGGTCAGGCCCTTTCTTTTGCCTTATGAGTCAGGGAGACACCACACCCCCATAGCGAGAGAACTGCCCCAGAACTGCTTTGCAGTATACTACAGAGGAGAGGCTGTTCATCAAGAATTTTACCACCTTGGATTTTAGGAGTTTGAGGCACTGTGGGTTTGTTTGCAGTAGGGCATACAGGACCTGCTGCAACTGTTAGTGCTCCTCCGGGGAACTTTTAATCATTGGATATGGAGGGGCCAGCAGCCCTCCTCACCCACAGCTAGTGTCAGGCATACATGTGGCATCCCCTATTACCCTCATCAGACCACTTTCTGGACCTGAGGACAAACAGAAGACTGAACATGCTGATGTGACCCGAAAGGATTACTGAAGGACTAGACCTGCTCTCACTTGTTCTCGGGACAAAGAAAGGCACATTAAGGGTCAAAAGACTAAACTCCTGGTTAAGCTACACAACAATCTATAAGAGGTCTTTTCTTGCATTTGCCCAGCTGACCAGTTCCAACTTAACCTATCTTGGACCCTGCTGGAGGCCTCTGCTGGAGCAAGTCCTGATTTCCAAGTGCTGTTCATGAAGTCTTATAACCCTCGACTGTGCCTGGCTGGCCTACTTCTACCACTCATGAAAGCCTGGGACCTAGAAAGATTTTCAACTTGAAGACCGCAGGAGGACCGGGACAAATCTGCCAAGATGATCAACCCGAGGTGCATTATCACTGGAGGAAGATTGAGAGCTACTTCAGAGCAGAAAATCTGATTCAGCAGGGCATCGCGGGGCTGCCATACAGTATTGTGCAGTTCTTTCTTGCTACAGTATGCATCTTTCCCTCACTAAAGGATTCCAATCTCTGAAAAAGTGATTAAGGGCCTGATTTAGACTTTGGCAGATAGAGTATGTCCCGACATCATGGCAATATACTTTACTCCTGCAATGACTAGGGTACTCCGCCCAAATTTTTTTTAGAGATGTCCGCCAGGCCAGTGGACATCCCTTACATTTTCACAAACGGCTGTCACAGCAGTTCTTGTAAATGCATTGAAGGTTTGATGGAGGGCTTGGTGAACCAGATGTAGCCAGACGTCAAGCTTTCAACTTTTTATTAACTTTCAAAAACAAAATACCAAAGCAGGATTTCGTTTTTTAAAATATAAAATCAGAGACCCCTCCCCTCACCACTGGAGCTTTCTCCCATCTGTGGGGTTCCTATAAATGTCTTTGCCTTCACAAACCACCACATTTTGTATGGTGGTATGTGAAAGCAAACATTGGCCAGATGTCTGCCCACTCTAAATAGGGTGGTGGACATACACCCAAACCTTTGAAGGCTCTTACTCTGTTAGACTGTCGGAGGTGTATGGAGGCAACAGAGATGGAGTAGCCTTTACTTTCTACATACTGAAGTGCTGTTCGACTCTAACTGACGCGGACAATATTTTGCTTTGAAGGCGAGGGTACTCCAACGCTTTTGAGTACTCTTTCTGCCAAAGTCTAAATCAGGCACTAAGAGTGAATACAGTACCTGGAAATCTGCACGAGGCAAAGGTGCAAAAAGTATCTGTCAGACAAGAGGAATTCCCTAAGTGCAAAATTAGAATGTATCATGCTTGAAGCTTTCTAACCAAAAACCAACAGCTTCACCAACACCATGTCAAATGGCTATCCTATCTCGGGGAATCCTCATTGGCCATAGCCTGCTGCCTTGCCCCACTGAGGATTCTTTACTTTCATTTTGAGACTAAGGGCCCAATTTAAATGTTGGCAGTATGTATACCCTGTCACAACGGAGTATACATACCACCAACAAGAAGGTCTGCCCTCTCAATTTAAAAGCAGGTGGACCTTTTGTTTGGCTACAGAGGTGACTACTTCTCCACCCCCATAGCCAAACCACTCCGACAGAGTGCAAAAAACTTCATTTTGGTCTTGTGTCTTAACTTATGTAGACTTACACTTTTGTTTTGTTTTTAAATAGTTATTCTACATGAAACATACATTAGGATGTCACTATTATCATTTATGACCTACAACCAGGGAAGGGTAACATGAAATGGGCGTACGCATTAATTTATATTGTGAAAGAGTTCTATTGGTTTGTCTTGATGACTGAATATCTTACAATTTAGTAATAGAAGTTAATCCTATTAATGTTTGCATTTGCTTACACTAAGCAATACTGTGTGAAAGTCTACTACTGGTCTTTGTCGCTTATACATTCCATGCACCATTTTTCTGATTACTTCAGGCAAGTATAACTTCTCACACTGTGACGTGATATTCAGCAAGGGAGGTGACAAGGTCAATTCTTAAATTATTAGAGGGTCAGCAGTTTATAATACCATAGGTTTTAGTTGCTCAATGAGCACTATTTTTTATTTGAGGGGTCTCTATGATGTCGATCTTACTGCTCTGCCCAAGTTACCCGAACTGTTACATTACAGTATAGAACTGAAGTAAGTCTTTCATCAAAGATTCTTTATTTTTTACAATTTGGGACAAAGCTCCAAAGTGATCTTCCAGACACGTTTCAACAGAAAGCGGCATCCACAGACAAAGCCAACACCTGTTTCATGTGCGTAAATAATGTGATTGCAGACTTCCTCTAGGCTCATATTAGAATATCTTACATCCTGGGAATCCTAGGGAAAAGTGCCCAATAAGTCATGGCCTAGATTCATGGAAAGACTGGCACAGCATTTAATCTGTCTTATTACATCATGAATATATTGATCAATATGAGAGAACTCCTACTAACTGTTGCTTGCTTTTCTTTGACCCCCCCGGGTGGGCCACATCTCGGGGCAGGATTAAAATTGGGGCGGGGGGCACACCCACGATTTTGGAATCGGGTACCCCGTGCCCCAAGGCACAACCAAAATAGGAATACAGGTAGGGGACAGCGCAGACGACCTTACGGACTGCGTTTAGCCATGGGGACCCCATCCCTTGGTGCCTGGCTATGCATTGGAAAGTGAGGGTGGCCCCACAGCTCCCCCTCCCAGAGCCATTAATGGCCCTGGGGACCCCATCGCCCAGGGCCAGGCTCCTGTTATGTCCCTGGGTGCCTACCCCTAGGACATAGCTGGTTTGCTGTTGCCTGGCGGAAGCAATTATAAAGCTCCTGCCAAGTGGGAGCAAACACTAAGGGCCTGATTTAGAGATTGGCAGATGAGTTACTCCATCACAATCCCACATTAAAGTGGAACTTAATGCAAGTGAGATCAGAAGACCACGGTATCTTTGACAAAAAAAAGGTCTGCTCACTTCTTATAATTCACAAAACATGGTACACTGCCACCTCCACTTTATGTGATGAACCCAGGACATATGCAGTTGTTGCATGTGCAAGCTTGATGCATCCCACCAGGTCACAGAGCAGCTTGTAGAACTTGCGTTTGCATAGACAGGCTGAGCCCCTTCTCCACATGCTATATTAGCATGGTTGCAGGTCCAACAAACAAGTCATGATACCACTTACATAAGGAGTTGGGCACTCAGAGGAATGGTATACCCCGATACCCAGCCCAACACTGGCTAAATTCCTTTATTGAACCGTGTGACTCTGCAAAGTCTAGTCCAGACCATAAGCAGTCACAAACTGCCTTCATCCACTCCCATCCAGTTTTCACAACTCCATCAAACTCTTTTATGCCTACTTCTACAAAATCACAGACAAACACCCTTATTAACAGGCCAGCAGATGCTCACAGTCAAGCATTCCAACCACATAATACTGCTGACTGGTTCTTCAATCAACCATTCTCAATCTAGGACCAACCCACAGATGCTATGATTACCTCTATATCCAACCAGCACCCATAGCTCCTATTCCGAGCCTCAAAGTCCATCCTATCTATTCTGTCAGCCTCCCCACCCTTAAGATGGCCCTCCAACCTTCAACCAATTTCAGACATTCTCTCACCTCATCCTTCCTCTGATGATCGTCAACTCTTATTCCATCTCAACTTGTCTGAGCATTAATAGCTCTGACAGTTCTGAAACCCCTCAAACCACACTGGAATGCCTCCTTAAGATTCACCACCACTGGCCCTCAAACTATTACCCAGTCTGGATTTCATTCCCTCCCACCTCACACCTATAAACACTCGGCACCCACAATATCTTTCTGGCCAGTTCCACTAACTGTCAGACCCTGTATGTTAGTGAAGCTGGCTCTTTGAATCCCATTTCTGGTCTGCTTTCTTACATCAAGTGCCAACAGCTTTTTGAATCAACTTGTGGAGTACATTGGCTCTCACAACCCTCTACACCATTTTCCATTTCAGTTCTAAAAGCACATCTGTACCGCATAGCTCCCTCTACTAGATTTTACAGTCTTCCACTTCCCTGAGAGGCTGTCAGATCTTTATGCAAGTCATCAAGTTCAGTTCTGACAACTGTACCTTTAAGACTTTATATACTACTGTTTGCTAATGCTTTTCTTCTGTTGATTTAAGAGTTCATTCAACCCAATCTATCAGCATTACATTTCAACTGGCCCTCAGATCTTCAGCCATCTCCTTTTTGTCAGTAATCAGAGTTGCTATATCAGTGCACAGACCAATCCACCCAATCATTACATTTCAGTGTCATCTCTTCTGGCCCTCTGAGACACTAACCTGACTCTGAAACTATCATTTTGGACCATACTGAGCTGACCCTCATAACCATTGTGCTAGCCCTGGTTCCCCTCTGCTAGTCTTGGCATTATGACATTATTCTAGCACTCTGTCAGCCTTCACATTGCCCAGCTGGCACTCAGGTATTCAGTTTTTCCAGCTTTCAATTTCCACTGTTTCCCACGACCCCAGCTTTGCTGCCCCTAGACAGTATGATCACCCGTTTGCCAGACCTCACAGAACTAAACTCATCTGTTGCCTGTCGATGATCACAGAACCCCTTCTATGCCTCCCCAACCTCACTATTGTCTTCTGAATACCTTGTTTGTCTTTCCCTAGACCACTTCTGCACTATCTTCTGCATGATCTTTCCTGACCTCACAGCCTTTCTAGCCCTTTCTTCATCAGTCTTAAAATCTCAAAGTCTCTTTTCTGGACTTATAAACACTTTTACCACATATGTATGCCCACGACTCTTCAACTTGCCATTAGAATTTCGTAGACCACTTATTTGGTGTTAAAGCTACCACTTCGGGCCTTGGTTCATAGTACAAATACAGCAGACAATCAGAGCCCTTTGTTTCTCAGAGTCCCTCTGTAGCCATTCTGGGCCCATCTATATGCTGACTTCCTAATGCACTCTTCTGCTTCTCGGAGATTTCTTATGATCCTGAGCTCCCTTTTGCTGAATACCATAACCCTTGGATGCCCTTTGTTAACCACAGACCATTTTTGCTGGCTTCCAACACCTGAGTTTCTCAGAACCTTTCTGTTATCCTCCATAAACCACAACCCTTTAAACTAATTCACCTTTAAACCCTTCTGCTGAATTATAGTCCCTCTGCCTTCTGACCATCAGCATCCTGACAGCATTTGCTATCACTCATAGCTTAAAGTGTAACAGTCCTAGATTTTTATTCACCTTCACATACTCTGATTTTTCAGCTAATATGTACCACTAGTTCTATAAGTGGGCTGGGAAAAGGTGGGGGTTCCAAGGGATGATAGCATAAAATGTATGAGTAAGAGCTATCTACAAGAGGCATATCTTGATACATCTGAGCAAAGATCACATATGTCTATGCCTCTGCATGGTCTTTCTTCTACTCCTAGTCTTTCTATGTCATCTGGTCTGGATCCTGTTCCAAGTTCTCCTGTTCCTCAGTCTGGCCAGGCCCCCCCCATCAGTATTGTACTCCTGGTTCTAGTCCTTTCTGGCCCTGCTTCATCCTGGTAGCTCATGGTCCTGGGCCATCCTTGCATTGGCCCTTCTTAGACTTTCAGGTCCTTGTTCCCTATGCCCTGGCCCTACTGACCCTCCCCATCATGACCCTGCTATTCTGCAGGATCTTTCTCTTCCTGGCCCACTAGTACTGACCTTCATGGATCTGGCACTCCTAATCCTCATACGTTAGGCAAACCTGATCTTTCAGGCCCCCAGCTTTTAGGTCCACCTGGTTCTGTATCCTTGTTCCTCTTGGGCTAGGCCTGGACATCCTAACTCTGTTTTGATCCTCTTGGTTTTCCTGGCTCTTATTATCGTGGACCACAAGGTGCTCACCACCATAGTCCTGCTAACCAAGGCCCTGGTCCTCCTGCTCTACTTGATGATCCAAGTTCTGGTCCCATTGATTCGGGCTCTTCTGGTCCTTCTAACCATCTTCCTGTCTATCATTGTCCTTCTAGCCAACTAATCCTCCTCCTATCTGGTCCCTATCTTACTGGCTCTAGTCCACCTGTTCCTAATGTAACTGGTTATTCTAGTCCTTGTCCATCTGGTCATGATACTTCTGGTCCTGGTTTTCTAGGTCCTTCTGCTTCTTGTTATCCTGGTTCTGCACTAACTCATTCACTTAGTCCTGATCCTCCTTTTTCTGGTCATTGTGTTTCTAGCCTTTGGCTTTGGCACTCTGGTTCATGTGATTCCCTCCCCACTTGTCCTAGCCCTCCTTTCCCTCTTCACCTTGGTCCTCCTTGGCCTGGTATGCCAGGAATGGATTATCGTGGACCTCTGAGTATTTCTTTTTCTGGTACCCCTTGATTATGGTCGGACCAGTGTGCCTTGCCCTAGTCTTCTTAGTTGTTCTCCTTCTTGCTTTGGTGTCTGGTCATTTGCTCCTGATCCTCCAGGTCCTGTTTTCCTAGTCTTCTTCACTACGTCGCTAGCCCTGGCCCTCAAAGTCCTTCTCATTCTGTTTTTGTAACCACTTAGTTTGATCCTTTTGCTTCTGATTCTCTTTTTATCAAGATTTTGTGCCTAGTCACTTTGGTCCTAGCCCTCGTAGCCATTCTTGACCTTACAGACCCACCCCTTTCTCCTAACCCTTCATGTTCCTTCTCTTGAACCTGAACCTCTTGTCATTGACCTGGTCCTTCTGATCCCCAATACTCTGTTCATCTGAATTCTGGTACCTCAGCTCCTGTTCTTGCTGATATCTTTTGTCAGCCTGGAATCTTGTGTCTTGGTACTCCTGTTCTGGCCCTTTTAGTCCTTGTCCTCCTGGTCTTGATTAACTACCCTCGTCCTTTTGGCCTTCTCTTGCCATCATGACCCTTCTGGCACAGCACCCAGTTGTCCTGGCCCTCTTGGTAGTAGTTCCCTTTGTTTGGGTCCTTCCAATGCTAGTTATTTTGCTACTGGTCCCCCTGACCCTCCAGGTTCAGTCCCCTTTGACTGCTTGGTTCTGGCTGTCTTGGTCCTCCTGATCTTCCTCACCCTAATGCTTCTATCTCCAGCTCCTGGTTTGTGCTCCACTTGATACTCTGGGCCCCAGGCCTGTGGTTGTTGTCCCTTTGGCACTACAAGGCCAGTTCACAGCCTTCTTGGTCCTGATCCTTCTAGTACTCCTTGGCCTGATCTTTGGTCTCGGGGTGAGTGTTTCAAAAGTTTCAGCAGTCCGTCCATCATCCTTTTCTGGTGTTAAAGTCGCCATAAGTGGCCAGGGTATGCCCAGATGAGGCTCACTGTGCCACTGGATTCAAGCTAGCCTGCCTAAACAGCAGAGATTATGTACCATTTTTGCAGCAAGTCAGTAAATCGCAGAGAATATGTACTAATTGGCTGGCGGACAAATACATCAACACTTCTAAAGAAGCCCTTTAGGAACACAGCAATGATCACCACAAATGACATAAAAACGTTTTCACCATAGACCACACTACAAACACAAATGCTTCCAAACAAGCACAAACAACAGAGTTGTATGCTATATGTCTGCCAAAACATGTTGGCCTTTTATGAAGAGCTACTTAAATGGAACTGCAATACGATACAATTGATTTTGAATCACGTTTTGGTAGGTCATCATACCTATAGACGAAACTGTGTTGCCAGTATTCGTGTTTTGGAGCTAGTTTCACAAATGAGAGCATATACCTTTCACTATAGAAAAGGTAGATGTTTGTCTCATGGTCTGGCTTGGTCCACACGCTAAGGAGGTGAGCTGCATATGAACTCCAGTGTTCTGCTTGACTATAGAATTTTTAAAGTCCAGTTTTCTGATGCTGTCACCTAATTTATGGTGTAATGATCATATCTTTTTGCCTTCGACATTTAATAGAAATGATGATTGATATAATTTAAGTGCTACATTCAAAGTGTAGCCCCTCTCATGGACGAGAGGGGTTACTGCTCACTCACAGCAGGCAATGGAAGAGCTGAAAGTTGACAGTAGGTGATTCTAGTTTCAGGGGCACAGGCCTTTGAACTTGTACCCTTGAGGGGGAAATTACTGGGCACTCCTTACAAGAGGGTACAGGTAAATTGGGTGCAGTAATACTGTCCTAAGAAATACCACGCACTGCAATTTTCTTTCCTGGTGCACTGTTATCATTCTATTCTGAAGTCCACATCTCAGAATGGGGCACAATGCAGTATTCTCACCATAAGTAACCTGTTCCAATCTGCAAATCGGGTTTTTCGTGCACAATGTTACTCACGTTTTAGCTGGTGAAATGTGCACATAAGTAAAAACAAATTAGCCCAGGGCAACCTTTTCGCGGCCATTTGAACCGGATCTGAATTACCAGAACACTTGCATTGAAGTACACAGTTGTGTTCTGTGTTACATAAGGATTTTGTGTTTCGGCTCGGGAGACTGCTTGAATGGTGAACGATGTGATGGAGACAGTGTGTGCTTTCAAAAATAGGCGGTTCCCTGATAATTGTGTTTGGCCATTAGTGGACATGAAATCCTGCATGTTCTTTATTTCCTGAGCCTCTGCTGTGAAATCCTAAATGTCTACTGGGCTGGAGGAATGAATATCAGTGTTCTACCAAATCTGTGCTGGCTTTTACCCGATCTGACCTCCCCTTTGCCCGATGCTGTGCTGTAGTAAGTAATGGCAAACAATCAGCGAACCATGGCTGGGAATGTTACTGTGCCAGTCACACTATTAATTCAAGGACAGCTTACGGAGGTGGTGGAAAAGAATGGGGGGTACATGCCATCTTTACTGGAAGTGTCGCAAATTTAAAGAAAGATTTTGCTTTGGTTGGCCTTGGCTTCCCACTAGTGCCCGAAGCAAGATAGCTCCTTGAGCCAGTAATGCAACATTGCAGAGACTCTGGCCCAGATTTACTAATATTTTTTGATGGGGTTGCCTCCCTTTTGGCATTTACAAAGCCACGCAAAACCCAATATGCACGATTTTGCGTGACTTTGAAAAAAAGTAAAGCAAGGCAGCACATAGCACTGCCTTGTGTTCCCTTGTGATGTGAAGGCATTACATGGGTGAAGCATGAACATTCTCGTCCATTCACCCATGTATTCTGGCGAAACCCCATATTTACTGAATTCTTAAAATATTGAATTTGCTCCCAAATGGTGCTACCAGAGGCTGGCATAACGAGGCAAAATATTTTTATCCGCAAAGTCAGCACCAGTCTTTTCTATTCTTGGTGACCATGCGGGTTGGCGTAGTAATAACCAGTCACTGCTGAAGCGCTGCACCGGGCTGTCAAAAGCAATGTTTTGGAGCAGCAGTTGGGATTAGGCAAAAGGACAGGGCCCACTCGAAAGATGCCCTTTATGCCCAAAAAGAATCAGCTGACGAACCTCTGCCTCCCCACTATCAGCCTTGATGGCATTGCTTTGAGACAGATCACTATGTGGGCCTTCCACCAAATACTGACTGCTACATTTATTAAGGAACCCTGTTTCCCGCCTCCTGTACACTTCAGTGTATGGGCATGTTCCCTCCATCCAAGAAATCCTTGTATGGAGAGTCTAAACCACTACCTCCATCATGTGCTACGTTGTACTAGTGGTCATCCAACACGGATCACCCTGGTCTGGTCAAACAGACTCACATTTAACATGGAGCCCTGCTTAAAGTACCACATTGTGCATCCACTCTAGATGTAATGTACATGTCCCAGGACACAGTAATTTCTAGACAGCTTGAGGGTACACTTACTATGCCCCTCCAGACCACAGTGGTATGCTAAGGATCTGACAACGTACATGATCACCTGGGCCAGTGTGCACACATGATTGTCATACATGGTAAAGCAAAAGAAACATTTCATGATACTAGATCACATTCAACTGGGCTTCTCAGAGCAGTGATTAGATGTCAGAGCTACCATGCAGGACACATTCCTGGACCAACATCCAGCAATTGTCAAGCCTCCCAGAAGAAAATCGTGCCAAAGGGGAACTGGACCTTTCATTATGGCCAGAACCACAATGCATTCAGAGAACAAGTTACTCACAGTTAGTTACCTTTGGTAATGCTTTTTCCGGTAAAAGCTCTATCTAACAGCAGATTCCTCACCTTCTAAATTCCTCCAGGCCCTTTTAGTCCCCGATTATGCTCTTATGTTAAATTGTTGTATTCTACTTTAACTTCTGTCTGTGTGGCTGGTGCTAGATCAGCTCCATTTCCTATGCAGCGTGGGACGCAGCAGGGTTGTCCCCTGTTCCCCCTGCTGTTTGCTCTTGCTATGGAGCCCCTGGCAGTGTGGGTCAGAATGGATGCCCAGGTATGGGGATTTAAGAGGGAGGGAGGGTCAACAGATAAAATAGCGATGTACGCAGACAACGTCCTTTTCTTCCTGTCCACCCTGGCAGAATCCGGTCCCCATGTTCTGCAGATCCTATGTGGCTTTGGGGAGACATCGGGCCTTTGCAGTGCTTAATTTGTGCTTGTTGTTTCTGGTGCTGAGCACGGGCACTTATTTTTGAGGGTCAGGGCTTATTCTTCTGCCTCAAGCATTTGCTGCGAGCAAAATACACATATGGGAAAGACAGAGGAAGGGAAAAACGAAAAAGCGTCACAAAGGGAGAAAGTAGAAATCTACAAGAGTGAGCTGAAGGGGTACGGAGTGGCTTTATATGGATTGAAGAGGCCCGAGATGGGTTCAGGATTGCGCCGCCTCAGTATTCTGTGTTCCGAAATTTATTTTCAGCAGCCTCGTGTAAGAGGAGGGCTTTGGGCACCGGCACGTTTTTATTTACAAATTAAGCACTGGACCTTTGCATCAAGTTATCTAAATCAACGGCTGTCTCCATTTCTTTATCAGCTACAGAACTACCTTTCCAATATTCAGCGACAATGGCTCCGCCAACTGAACACTATCCTTAGTACATTCCTCTGGAATGGTGGTACCAAACATACCACACTAAGCAAGTGTTCTCAATCGACCTACTGTGGGGGAATCGTCACAGCGGATATTGACTCTTATTACCAGGCCTCACATTCATTGGTAATTAATGAATGGTGGTATGGTATCCAAGACAATCCCACCTATGCATCTGAGAAGTGGGTAAAGGTACTTGTATTCTTCTGCACTGGATTGGGTGTGGAGACAGGAAATGCCTTCCACCAGCGACAAGGGTGGTCTTCAACCTATGGCGCTCCTCCCTCCAACAGATGGGGTGGTGAAAAAAATCAACAGAATGTACACCTCTATGGAGGGGTAGGCAGCTTTGCAGGCAGATTCACTGCAGGGGTTCCATCAATGGGTCCTCACTGGCATTTCTATATTGGGGGCTGTAATGCATGAAACAGGTTTAAAGTACTTTCAAACTCTCCAAACTGACTATCAACTGCATTAGTCAATTTCATACCTATGTCCAGCTCGGCCATGCTCTGAACCTTTACACAGCAGACCTAGAGGTCCTGTCTAAGTTCAATCCACTGTAGGGTAAAATACTCTTGGGCTACCTGGGGGACCACAAGATTGCACAGATATACCAAACACTTGTATCCAATCAATTTGATGCATTCCAGGCCCTCCGGACTCCCTGGGAGGCAGATGTTGGAGGTCTTGAGAACGAGGACTGGACAAAGGTGATGGAGATGCCAGGTAAAGGCCCAATAGTGGTTCTACTTCAGCTCATTCAACTCAAATATATCCATAGAATATATTATATGTGACAAAGACTCTGGTGCATGGGTCTGATAGCATCTCCGACTTGTCTCCAGTGTGGCTTAGAGGACGGTACATTTTTACAGACAGTATGCAGCTGTCCGGCTCTACAGAAATTCTGGTGTGGAGTGACGGCCTGCTTGGGCAGGGTTCTTTCCTGGACATTCACCTTACACCTTAAACTTACTCTTCTGTGCCTTACCAATGACTTAGGTAGCAAACTGTCACTCTTATAATTAGGCCTAACTCTGGCTAAGCGGAACATAACACGAGATTGGAAAGCAGCGACACCTCCATCGCTGGCAGTATGGAAGTACAGTATAGTATGGATCATTGTATGGGGATGGAGGTGGCAGTATATGACACTAGAGGATGCCCCCAGAAACACTGAAGATCTGGCAAGCATGGGCAGATTGTAGGGTATGGAACTGGAACCTATCTGACCAATGTTTTCTGTGCTGGATGATGAAATCAGGGTGTCTAGGAGTTGAGAGTGGCCGAGGTGATTGTGAGGTATTGAATTCTACTCCTGGATTCACAACCTTTTCGATTGGTAGAGGATGGGTAGGGGGATCGGAGGATATGTTTGTGCACCCACGTGTCATTTCCTTGGACTTTTCAGTTGTTTGTAATTGGTTATTTGTTGCCCTCTGAGTCCTTGTTTTTAGCCTAAACTTCAAAATCAAAATACTATGTTTAAAAAATCCTCCAGGCCCCACACTGGATCTGGAGAATTGTAACAGCAATTACCTTGCGTGTCAGTGGGTGTTGCTGTGTAGTTCCATGTTGGATTAGTCCCTCCCCAGATGTGACATCTGAGCCACTGTATTTGTGCCACCTTTGTGCGCTGATCTTTTATGATCTCTGTCCATGCCATCAGATGTGGAGCCCATAGAAATTAATTAGACCAGGGCGCAGATCTCTAGATTGCAATGTTATTAATGAACTGTCCCAAGCCATTCCACAGATGGAGGAGGGTAGGTTTGTGAGAAAGCTGAGGTTAGATAGAGTCTCCAGCAGAAAAAGCATTATTGAAGGTAAGTGTATTGATCTTTTGATAGAGACTTCCAAATGAACAAGTTATTTACTTTCAGTAAAACTTTATCTGGTAGGCACAATATCTAGCTGCAGATTCCTTCCCTATGAATGTCCCAGGCATCAGAATGGATCCGGTAGATTTTTGTATGTGCAATAGCCCTGCGTGCCAGAAGGTGATGCTGAATGGCTCCGTGTGGTGTTGTCGTCTGTGCCGGAGGTGAGGTCGCGATAACCTACAGAGGAGCCACCTCAGCATGCTGACATCGGTTACTTTTTCATGACTTTCCACATCAGGAGTGTGTAGATTCTTGAAGTGCACTGACATTGGTGTGTCAAAACTAGGGCCCTGAAAGGGAGTATCCTTAGCCCTAGAAATATGTCCGTAGTGTGGGGAGGATGGGTGGGTCGGTAAGGAATCTGTAGCTAGTTATTGTCTCTACCAGATAATATGTTACCAAAGGTAAGTAACTTATTCTTCTGAGAGAGTCATCCAGCCACAGATTTCTAACCTTTGAATAGATTCTCAAGCAATACAGTCCCCTGCAGTGAGCTGTTGGCAAATTCTAATCTAAGAAGTCCTACAGGACCGAACAGCTGTAATGGCCATCCCTGCAGACCTGTCTGTCCAGGCGGTAGTGTCTTCTGAACGTGTGTAGAAAAGTACATGTTGCTACCTGGCAGATGTCCAAGACTGGTACTCCATTTGCCAACACAGTGGTCTCAGCTGTAGCCAGGGTGGAAATTAGCCCTTAAGCCCTCAGGAGGCTGCTTTTTGGGCAGTGTGTAGCAGATTTTAACGCAGAGAACGTCCCATTATGAAATGGTTTGTTTCTACGCTGCCCAACCTTTCTTTGCTCCAACATACTCCACAAAGCCAGGAGACAACACAAAAAATAATTAGAAAAAACATCAAAAAAAGCCTGCCAAAAATGACAGAGGGGTATCCTGCATCAGCACTAACTGGCGCAGAAAAAAAACCTGACGTGGCGCCTACATTGGTGACCACAACATCACTTCAGGCGAGGATGACACCACTCAGAGCCAATCGATGCCACCTACCGATACTGCTCATGTAAAAATCTTCCAGATCCAGTCTGACGCCTGGGAAATTTAAAGGTAAGGAATTTGCAGCTACATGTCTCTATCAGATACATTTTCCTCACCTTGTGAATAGACCAAGGCCGTGCCTCCCCACATTGTGGGCCTGTGGAATGGTTAAGACAAAGAAATCCTGCAGGACAGATTGGGTGAACTGCTGTCTGTAATGCTTCACTAAAGTGTGGAGGAATGTCAACAAGGCAGCCTGGCAATTGTCTAGAAATGGCACAGTTTGGCAAGCGCAGTGGTCACAGCCTTTGCTCTGGTTGAATGAGTGTGCAAACTTTACAGGGACTGCTTCTTGGCCAGCCCATAGCAAATCTTGATACATAACACAATCAATTGGGGGAGGTTTCCCTTTTGTATCACTTTGGCAATTGTTACTCCAGAGAAACTGACAAAAATTTGGTGGTCTCTGGTCTGATGTATTTAGAAACTAAGGGCCTTTCCAGGGTTCTTTCTCATTGGAGGGGTAAGGAAGAGCATAGAAGGCTTGCAAGGCGATGGATTGCCCTGTGCAGAAGGGCATGACTACCTTTAGCAGGAATGTCACTTTTGTGTGGAGGACCAGTTTGTCCAGGAACAATGAGATATGTTTGAGGAAGAATGAGGTACATGCTTGATGTACATACAAAGCCTGACGCTTGCTGACTTGCTTGGCAAATGTTATGATGACAAGAAATACTGTCTTGATGGTCCGCAGGCAGAGAGGGCAGTTTTGCATCGGTCCAAAGGGATTGCACATCAGGTAGGTAAGAATCTAATTAAGGTCCAATGGCGGTACCACAAAAGGTGTTGGTGGAACATGTGAATCAGCCCCTTCAAGAAAGCATTACCATAGTTGATTTGAAAATGAATAGGCATATCTGGCAAACATATGAAGACTGATAGAGCATAAAGATGACATTTAACTACAGCCACAGCAAAGCTTTGAGGGCCAATGAGAGAAAAACAAGAGAACATCTGACAACTTTGTAATCAAAGGTTCAGAAATAGAAAAATTCACTCAGACTCCTGCATAAATAGATTTGGTAGATGGATGCCTGGCTGCCAAGATGGCACCAATCAATTCAGGAGGAAGATCAAAAGCCATCAACTGTTGCCTTTCAGTGTCCACACATGGAGGTGTCGGTTGTGCAAGTCCCAGTCCTTCTGTTGGGACAGATGGTCCTCCCAAAGGGGCAGCCAGATCAGAGGAATGTGCTCAAGGTCAGAAGTTATGGGCACCACACTATCCTCACCCAGTCCAGGGTCACTAGGACGACTTGGGCACAATCTTTCTTGGCCCTTTTCAGAACATTGGGCAGGAGAGGTAGAAGCACAAAAGTGTGCAGGAGTCCTGACCTCCAGCTCAGTGCTCAAAAGTATTGACAATTCACATCCAGGCATGATACCCAAGCACCACGCTGGTCCAAATTGTTATACCCAGACAGCAAGTGGTGTCCAAGCAAGAGTGAATGTAGTACTTTGCTTCTTCCTTGCCATCCTGGATGAGAGATGTTTTCAACTCTGTTTTTTTAACAGTGATTCTTTATTGATGTATAAAGCATACATGTCACAACAATAGAGCAGATACACTGGATACATCAACAAAGATGTTTGTTGGACATAGGTAGGGTAAAATGCATAAGTTCTTTTTATGGCAACATTTACCTTCCAGTGGCTTTGTGAACAACCCAATTTGTTTTGATGTATCCCTCTGATAAATATGGACTATGTGTAGGTCGGTCAAAAAGAGTTCATTATTAATAACCTGTAGTAGTGCCCAACAGGGGCTTAAACTGCATATTAATGTGTTCATGGAGCTAGTCCAGCATCTCCTACAGGGAAGGTACCAAACTTAACAGCTTTCCTGAGGACTGTTGTGGTGTGGGGTATACCAGTGCAGTGTGAAGGAGGATGGTGGTATCAACTCTTTGAAAGGACCCGTGGGCCAGGCCTGGTATGATGCTCCATCTATGTCAGTGGTTTTCAAACATTTTAATGCCACCGACCGCCAGTAAGAAAAACCCCAAAACATGGTCCCTCTTCTAATTTTTCACAATTATTCTATTAATTTGGCAACGTTTAAATATGTCTACACGTATTTAAACATTGCAATTAAGTTCTGTTACTGTTTTAAAATACAATCAAATATGTGATGCCAAAAATACTATTCTGGAGGCCTTACTAATTTGAAAAAGTATTCACAGCATGTTTATTAGAAGTGAGGGTGGGGCTTTTGAAGAGTATTTGGAGTTCATTCCCTTTTGACACCTACTCCTGGCTTGGATATAAATGACAAAACATGTTAGTGATGGCCCATTACAGAGCCGTTGACTACTGCTCATATTTTTCAGCTTAAACAAAGCCCAGTTAATAACATGATACCTCATTTGCCCACACCCTGCGTTCCCCTGGATCACCAGTTTGAAGAACGCTGCTCTATGTTGTCAAAGTGTGGAGGGGCTTTGTCATTGTTTCAGCGGTCCCATGGGTGGAAGAGATTGCAGTCACTCACAGTGGTCTGTTGTCTGTCTTCACTCTCAATTTTTCCAGGTATCTGTACCACGCATCCTAGTGCAGTGTCTCCCCATGTCAATGTGCTAGCGAGTACCAAACCGTGACCTCTGTGGTTGTAGATTTGGACATGTCTCTCAGACAAAATTGTATGGGGTGGGGAGACATAAGGAATTTCAAAGCCATTGTTATACGGCGTTTTGTAAACACAAATGCTATATTGATAATTGTGGGACATATTTATTCTTGAGTGTGTGCATTAGGATCCCTAGATCCATGCCCCCCTTAGCTGGGGGTTGATGGTTAATGTCTGTCCAGTTAATTCTGACAGTAACAATAACCCTGCAGTGCAAAATTGGCCAATAACTGGACAGGTTAATACCATATAATGGGAGTCCGCTTTCAGCTGTGGGCAACATGGGCATTTGGGAACAATCGCAGGGAACATACAGTGGATGTGCATGGGTGTGAGGTAGATCAGATATAAGTAGGAAAAATGGGGGCGTGGAGCTTGCCTGATTGCAAGATGGCCACGCGCTAACCGAAGTCAGCTGGTCACCAGCCATCCGAGCACGGTCCTGCAGCCTGTAACATCGTAGATCCCCTTTGTTGTGCACCCCTGGAGACTCCCGCACACGAGGGGCAAACTGATGCATCTTTGAAGATCCTGTGGCCGCTGGGACCCGAGGTACGAGGCGCGGAGACCCAGAGAGAGGCCTAGAGAGGGTGAGGCCCTGCTGCGATTGAAACGGGAGGGACCAGTAAGTGCCTCAGCGGATCCTGGGGGGTACGAGGGTGCCCTGGATATGTGAGCCGGCTAGGACTTGGGTGGAGGGGGCGTTCTCCAGGATTGGGCTGGCCCACCCCCTGAGAGACGAAAACGATGCTGAAGTGGCCTGCTAGAGCAGAGGAAGGGCCCCACTTGCTGCAGTCCTGGGTGTTGCCGGATGCACATGAGGCAGAGACAGCAGGAGGGTTGAGAGGACATGGAGCATCCTGAGGAGAGTGGAGCAAAATCCGAGAGTGGCATCTGGAGTCAGCTGCTGCTGCTTGAGCAGCCTACTGATGTGAGGAAGCACTAGCCAGGCCCTTACAATAACACACCGGTAGTTGCTCTCTCTTGCCTAGATGGTTGCAGAGATGCCTAGCCCCCTGCAATCATGGCAAAAGTGACAAGAACCAACCCCAGCTCCATTTCAATCAACGCAGAACCAATAAAGCACAGGAGGACAAACTAGACGCCCCGGGCCCTAGTGCAGGCTCACCAAATACAGAAGCAGAGCCAGAACTGAAGCAGATACCAGCAGCTATGAAGAAAAGCTTGGCCACAATCAATGGCAAAGTCAATTTGCTGTCCTTCAGGATCAATAGAATGACTGAAAGGCTTGATAAACATGCGAAGTGACTTGACATGATGGAGAGACGCATATCGAATAGGCAAGATGACCGTACAACTCTGACATCCAACCAATCTACCATGGAAAAAATGCTAGCAGCTTTGCAGATGAAAGGTGAAGATTTGGAGGCCCGCTCTCGACGCAACAATCTACACGTAGTGGGTATTGCAGAATCCACTTCCACTGACAACATGGAGAATTATATTGAGGTCCTGCTCATTCAGCTGTTGGGTCGCCAAACTATTTCAGACATGTTTGTGGTGGAAAGAGCACACTGATCGCTGGTGAAACATCCCCCCGGGGGCACCGCCTAGACCAGTAATAGCCAAATTGTTAAACTATAGGGATCGGGATGCCGCTCTGCGGCAAGAGAGGGACCTAAAGACATTACCACATGAAGGAATAGACATCGCTCTCTATCCTGATTTCATGCAGCAGGTCCAGGATGTGAGACGCCAATTCATCCCGGCGAAACACCAATTGAGGGAACTGCATATGGACTACCACATTCTGGATCCAGCCAAGCTGTGGGTAGTAGTGGACGGCAAACCAGTGCTATTTACTGACTACAAGCTGCTATCTCAGTTTTTGAGGCTCACTAAAGGAGGGCAACATGATTCAACCGCCATGTCCCCCCCATGGCAGTGGTGGAGAAAAAAGATTTTGAGTAACAATACTGATGTTCATATTGGAGGGATCTCTTAGAGATGCAGGTAGTCTCTCTGCGTGGCCCATGAAGTCACTCAGATAAGTTTAAAGGGCAAGATGTTCATGTAAATTTGAAATACAGCTGGCATCATGGATATATGAGTCTCCAGCTACTGATAGCACTGCTGATGCGGGGTAGCTGGGAGGGGAAAAAAATTACCTATAGACATACACACCTCGTAGTTCAGGGGGGGTAATTTCTCCACATGAAAAGGCATACTAAATGTGAAGGTGGCCGACTGGATATGGAAGAAGGGAAGGTCAGGCAGCATCCACCCCAACATGTATTCCACTTGTCCTAGGGTTTGACTACATAACGGGATAATGTGTGGGAAGGGGAAGGTACACACATATGGAGACGGGCAAATTGGGGAACCGCCTGTTGTGGGTGGGGGGCGGGATACATTTGTTAAGTTACCAAGGGGGTATGTTGGGGTATTGCAACAGTTATTGACTCACAGCAGGAACGAGAAGCTAATAAAACATGGTACATCATGCATAACATGACCGACCAAGCACCAGGGGCTGCTGATCCGGTGGGGGCCAACGGCATGAGGTTGTTACCATGGAATGTTAGCGGGTTGAATGATAGCAGGAAAGTGAGGAAGGTAGTAGCCTACCTTCAGTGACATGGAGTGGATCTAGCAATACCACAGGAAACACATCTAGCCCCAGATAGCAAGGTTCTCACCTTCAAGGGATGGCAAGGTCTGATTTTGGCAGCTGGGTTCACTTTGCACACCTGAGGAATAATGAAATGGGTGGCTAAACATTCTGGCATACACCTGCAGGAACCCCAGGGTAGATACATCATGGTTCGCTGCAACAGAGGTGAACTCACTTTCCTACTAGTTGGGCTTTCTGGCCCCAACCACGATGACCCTCTGTTTTATTAGACCTAGCGACGAAAGCTGCTGCGTGGAGGAGCCTGCCACAAATATGGGGAGGTGATTTTTATTGCACACTAGACCAGGCGATAGTTTGGTCGGGGGCACACATAGAGGACCGGCTGCCACGGTGAGAGCGGTGACCGCCATTGCCACAGATACTGGATTAGTGGATATTTGGAGACACAGACACCATGATGGGGGGTATACTCACTACTCAACAGTGCACGATCTACAAACACATTTCAACCTGTGGTTGGTGTCTAGGAGCCTGGTCTCTAGAATACACACACAGGAACCATGTCCCAAAACATACTCAGGTCACTCACCAGTCCCCCTCTTAGTTGAGGTCGGGCCACGTTGGGCCGCCCCCTTCATGTGGCGCATCCCACCATATTCCGTAATGAATATAGCATTCAGCGATGACCTAGCAAAATCAATCAAAGAATACTTCCAAGTAAATATAGGCTTGGTCCCTAAATTTGGTACGGTGTGGGAAGTGTTCACAGTATATATCCGTGGGATCGCAATAGCTAAGCAGGCAGGGGTTCTGAAATCATTACGTAACCGGCTGGCCCTATTGGAGTGGGAGATAGCACAGTTGGAGAGGGAACATTTGGCAAGAGAAGACAAGCAACTACTAGGTCAGATTCATGAGAATCTAATAGAATTCAACGACATAGCACAAAGCGAGGTCCAACACATGGGAAAATATGTGTCAGCACGCATTTACGGGGAGGGCGAATGCCCTGGCATGACACTGGCAGGCATGATCTGCTCCAATAGAGAGAGAGAGAGAGACACAATCCTAGAGGTATAGGACGAAGACAGTAGCCACATTAAATACCCAGTGAAGAGAGTTAACCGGTTCCGCAAATATTATGCTGCGATGTATACCACAAAGACAACCCCAGACATAGATGCAATTGCAGACTACCTGACAAAGATCACCATGCCGTGGTTGACAAATACTGACAGAGAATATTCAATGGCACCGCTACATCCAGGGGAAGTACGTAGGGCCTTCAAAAATATGGCTGAAGGGAAGGCCCCAAGCCCAGATGGGCTTACGGTGTCCTTTCACAAGGCTTACCAAAACTTGTTGGTCCCACATTTGATGACACTGTATGAGGAAATGGCAGGTGCTAATGAAATGCCACTTTCTATATCAGAAGCACTACTTAAGCCAGGTAAATCCCCATGTACAGTGCTCCTCATATTGGCCACTGTTCTGATTGATGTGGACACTAAAGTTTATGCTAAAATCCTTCTAGCTTCCCTACTTCTGCAAAAAATGTCCAATAGGTAAATTAGGTGGTAATGAAGAATGTCTAGAATCTCCAGATCCCCAGCGTTTGGCATTCTACAGATTTATTTAGTCAATATTCGAAGCTCCTCTTTGGACCAGATACAAGAGTTTATCACCAATTGAAACTGGCTTATGTAGTTTTTCGCAACATTAAATGGGAGGGCTTGAGATAGGTAGAGGATTCTCAGGAGTGTATTCGTTTTGACAACAGCTATTCTACTTAGACAGAAGAAGTGTTGAAGATTTCACTTTACCAAGCTTCTTTTAAGCACTTTAAGCATAGCAGAATAGGTCGAGTGTACAACTTGAACAATAGAAGAGCATAATTTAGCCCCCTAGTAAGTGATCAGTTGCAAATGAAATGGTGATTGGCAGTATCATTCCAAGTTGCTGCAGTAGTGGATGCAGCAATAGTGCCCCTGCTTTTTCCAAGTTAGTTTTAAACCTTGCTATACGTCTGTAGTGGAACACAGTCCCGAGTCCCTTCAACCAAAGAAAACAAACTTGCTATGATAGGTGCAGCTGAGACAGGGTCTTTCACCTTTCAGAATGCCTATAACAACTAATCTGTTTGGTCCTGGATAAACCTTCCTAGCCTCCCTTTTTTCTGACTTTGTACCCAAATTTCGTTTTTTTCCTGCGTCCTTACTTGGAAACAGGAATTTCTCTGGTCCTTACTTTCCAGTTTGGAACCAGTCTTTTAAGGGTTCCTCTGTCCCTTTGACTTCGAGGCATGCTATTTCAGCACTTTGTTAGCCACTTGTAAGCCTACACTGCATGCTTTTGTGAATCCCTCTCTATAACGTGAATCGGGTACTGTCTGCATAGGGCAGAGCACTCCTCCTTCAGTCACTCTGCGATCATTGACTGGTTAAGGGCATGTAAATACTTGGCCTCCATCCCTGTCACTCACTCAATCCAATAGTGTGATGCACTATGAATCTTATTTTCAAACAGAACACCATTCCCTCTCTTGCTTTTTTTGAATATCTGAAGGAACTGAGCTAGCTTCAGCCCAAACTGTCTCATCACAGCTTCATTTATTTACTCATAGTTCATTTGGACTGTTACAAGGATTCTCCCAATAACTAGCATCCCATCTATGGACAAGGGATTAATTAAATGTGCTGCCTTATTCACATCATTGAACACCTGGGCTCTACAAGCAATCTTAAAACTCAAAAACCATTCCAAAATATACTGGTTTTCCACATACATGTGTGTGTAAGCTGTTAAAATACTTGCAGGTACACCTGCAGAGGTAGATATGGAATTGCTGGTTCCAAATGTAGCTGTCTCTGTTGCCACCATGAGTTTTCCCTTCTCTTACATTATTCCCTTTCCAATTCTCTTTTTCTAGTCTTTTGTAGTACCTTTGCCTGCCTTTTTATTTCCATTTTCCTCTCTCTCTCACGCCCTCTCTCTCTTTTTCTTTCATCACAGTTCATTCTTCCAGTCTCCTGCTTTGTCTTGTTCCTGGTGTTCTTCATCTTGTACTCCATTGCATTCTCCTCTCCCTCAGGTGTAGTTGTCAGCAGTGCCAAATGCAAGTTCAAGGCATCCGTCAGACTTAACTCATCCAAGTGAATAACTTTTGGAGCTGGTGACGGTTTGGGATGAAGGAAATACTGGAAAGCAACGTTGAGAACGCACACATGGTTTGCATGGGAAATACCTGACATCATAATACTAATTTCCTGGGTTCCCATCATGGTACTCACATCAAGGTCTACCCCATATTCTTTTCCTATCACCACTTTCTGTAACTGGCTCTATTCAAAACTGTGAATAATCTCCTTATCCTTGTTTCTAAAAGCTCTCCTCCTTTTCTCCTAACACAGATTCCCTCAAATGTTCCAAGGACTGGGTGATAAAATCTATTCCCACTAACCCTGTGTCTGCCACTGTACTGTGCAGGCAATGCTGTGCTCAAGATATACTTATACTGTTCTGTTCAAGAACACTGGAACTGAAAATTGCAGATCTCACTGCTCACTGACAACTGTTCGATCCCTTTTGGAGGTCCACAGTGCAGAGATGAGCTACTGCGCACCAGTGGTTGTAGTTCAGATCATTTGTCACTTGTGTCCGAGGGCCCATCCTACGATGACTTTACAAACTGTGCCAAAAATAACCCTTTCTGTATGTGACTCTGAAGGTAGTACCTCATGATTCCCTCCCCAATGGTTTACCCTATCACTGCAGTCTTCCAGATTTTAGCAGAGGTAGAAATTAGGCACAGGTGCAGAGCAGGTCACTCAGTGAAAAGCGCAATTCAGCCAATAAGTCATTCTACAGACTTATTTTGGTCAGAAGATCTCCAGTCCACTCCAGGTCAACTTCTCCTGAGCTTTGTGTTTTGCTCTGGTCAAAGGTACAAATTAGGCACATGTGCAGAGCAGGTCACGCAGTGAAAAGCGCAATTCAGTCAATAAGTCATTCTACAGACTTATTTTGGTCAGAAGATCTCCAGTCCACTCCAGCTCAACTTCTCCTGAGGTTTGTGTTTTGCTCCGGGCATGGCTGAAGTCTTCATGTGACTACATAAATAGCCAACTTCCTACATGCTCCAGATAGGGTGCATGTGCAATGCTGGTTATCCATGTAGTGCGTCAATGCATGGGGATACTATGCAGATAGTCCAGGCAACCCTTATTGGTTTACAAGGTTACAAATGACAATCCCAAAAGCTCTCTTTTGTGGTGATGTGGGTGAGCAGTTAGACTTATCAGAGGGTTGTGCTAAGCATTTGTTGTACTCACAGAGGCAATAAATGAGACACACACTCAAGAAGGAACTCAAAACCAATTGTTAGAAAAATAGTTATTTTGTTTATATTATGTTTCAATACCAGAATAATTTTACAAAAAAAACTATACTTGGAGTGTCTCTAATGTGGTAATGTAATCCTATGAAGAAAAACACATACCCTGCATGCGGGTACTCACCAGTGACTTACAGGACCAATAATCTGGAGTTAAGGTAAGCACGGGGCACTGTGCAAGGCTGCACCAACAGGTCACCTCGAGGAGCTCTGGGGCATCCGGTTGCAGGGGTGCTTTAAAACGTCACGTGCCCTGTTGGTTTCAATGGGAAATGGTGCTTGAGAAAAGAAGCTGCAGGTACAGAATTGGGGAGTGAGGCAGTTCAGCTGAACCAACAGGGAGGCTCAGGTCTTGCGAAGCCTGAAAGCATAGGGACACCTTTGGTTCTCTCCTTGGTTAAAGCTCGCTGAGCACAGAAGTCTTGTGAGGCGTAGGGTCTTTGTTACTGTAGGCAGTCACAGTAGAGGGGGCTGCACAAAGAGGTTACAGGCGGTGTTGGTAAGTCAACAGGTGAGAAACTCAAGGTAGGCTTGTGTCCTGGAGGGCCTGGGGACCACACTGGCACTTCTAACCCATTTCAACCCAGGCTAGGGGGTACGGGTGCAGTGGTGCTTTTTCGGTGTCAGGTTTTTGATGTTCAGGAGTCCTCAACGGTCTTCTTGGGTGCCGACAGCTCCTCTACTACTCAGGAGATCCTGGGTGCTTTTTGAAGTGGTGGCAGTCCTCCCAGGCTTCTGGAGGCAGTAAAGTTGCAGGACGAGTCATCTTTGGTGCAATTGTCAAAGCCAAATTAGTTGCTGCTCTTCAGTTCTTGCTTTTCACCGCTCTTTGGTGTTCTTCTTCTTCCTGGGTCTAGTGAATATGTTTCTGGTGTCAGGGAATGACCACTTCCTGTGGGGAGTGGACATATTCCTGTTCCAGATGGCCTAGTTCAAATCAAAAACAAGATAGTGGAATCCTTCCTCGAGTGTCCAGCTTGTACAGCCACCCTTAGGGGGTGTGTCTAGTCCAGAGGTGGAACACGCCCACTGACCAACTATTTTTCACACCTGTCCTGGTGCCAAATGGGCCTCAGTGCAGCAGAGGAGGCTACACCAAGGTCTAGGGAAGCCGGGGAGTGCCTACCAAAGGTGGCAGGGCCTTTGAAGTCCCTGGCCTTGGTATGCAGATCTGCTAGCCATCCTACTGGAGTGGGTGACAACAATCTTCTCCAAAGCAGGCTTTTCTTCTGACCTCACACCTCCATGGGGTCAGAAACCTGTCTGTGGCAGCAGGCTGGTTGAGACCAATGAGCCAGCACAGTCAGAGACTAGTGAGGTTCAGGGGGCACATTTAGGGTGCCCTCTGGGCTCATGTCATAATAAATCCAAGGCTGACATCAGTCTGGATTTATTAAGATGAGGTTTTTGATACCAAACAACCTAGGTTTCCGTGAAGCTGTTATGTGACTTGGTTGCTCATAGGGCATCTCAGGGTCATTTCTGCTTGTGCAGATAGGACCACACATCAAATATAATGCACCTTACCTTAGAGCTCCAAGGGCTGCTGTAGGGGTGACTTACATATACTTAGATGCAGTGATGGTAACATGGCGTGCCATGTTATGTTTTCTCCTGGCTTGCACCAGGACACACAGACTGCAATGGCATATGTGTGAATCTTGTTTTTAGCGGGTCCCTGAGGTTGGCACCATATGTCCTGCTCTACCTCTGTTCATGTCGGCACCACTTTATAGGGACTTACACAGGTAGAGGAGTTCACCAATTGTATACATTATTACCTGCTTTTAGGGAAAGAGCACTGGCACCGGGGACCTGTTTAGCAGGGACACAGTGCACCTCTGTCGAAAAAAACTCAGTACCAGTGGCACACAACGGGTGTATCAAGTTGTGTTTTCTCCTGGCCTGCACTAGGTCACACAGAGTGCAATGGCATATGTGTGCATCTTGTTTTTAGGGGGTCCCTGAAGGTAGCACAATATGTGCTGCAGCCCTTAGGGAGTCTCTCCTCTACTTATGCCCTAGGTACCAGTGTTACCACTTACTAGGGACTTACACAGAGGATTGCACCAATTGTACACAGTTCACCCCAGTCGAAAAACCTCAGTACCAGTGGCAAAACGTAAGGGGTGACAATGTCAAAAGGGGCACTTTTCTTTACCCCCCCACCCCTCAAATGAAAGGGAATGAGTCTAGCCTTTCCAAAGTGAATCTTTATTGTCTAAGTTGAAAAAATGGGAAAGGCCATCTGCATTAGCATGGTCAGTCCCTGGTCTGTTCTCCACTGTAAGGTCCATACCCTATAGGGAGATGGACCACCTCAACAGTTTAGAATTTTACTCTTTCATTTGAATCAGCCACCTGGGAGGCCTGTGGCCAGTTTGAACAATGAAGTGAGTCCAAAACAAGTATGACCTCAGCTTCCTCAGGTACCAGACTATAGCAAATGCTTCCCTCTCAATGGCACTCCAATGCTGCTCTCTGGGGAGTAACTTCCTGCTAATGAAAGCAACATGTTGGTCACCGGCATCATCGGTGGTCTGAGGTAGGACCACTTCTGTCCCATGTGCAGAGGCAGCTATGTGCACAATGAACTGTTTGGTATAGTCTGAAGCCTTCAGAATGGGAGTTGAACACAAAGCCTCCTTTAGGGTGTCAAAAGCCTATTGACAACTAAGGGCCTGATTACGACTTCGGCGGAGGGGATTACTCCGTCCCAAATATGACGGATATCCTGCATGCGGTATTACGAGTTTCATAGGATATAATGGACTCGTAATTCGGCGGGCGGGATATCTGTCACATTTGGGACGGAGTAATCCCCTCTGCTGAAGTCGTAATCATGCCCTAAGTGGCCAGTTCACTTGCTTTGGTTGTTTCTTGAAGGTGAGTTCTGTGAGGGGTGCCACAATGGTTCCATACCCAACCACAAACCTCCTGTAGTGCTCAGTCAAGCCAAGGAATGCCCTGACTTCCGTCTGGGTTGTTGGAGCCTCCCAATCCAGAATTGACTGCATCTTGTGTCGTAAGGGTTGCACTTGGCATCCACCTACAAGGTTACCCAAGTATACAACTGTGGCTGCCCCTATCTGGCACTTACTGGCCTTGATAATGGGGCCTGCCTGCTGCAGAGCTTCAAGGACTTTTTCCAGGTGGATTGGGTGATCCTGCCAAGTAGAGCTATAGGCAGCAATATCATCTAGATATGCTACACTAAAAGACTTAGGCCCTCATTACGACCCTGGCGGTTTGTAACCGCCAGGGCCGCGGCACGCGGGAGCACCGCCGACAGGCCGGCGGTGCCCCGCGGGGCATTCTGACCGCGGCGGCTTAGCCGCGGTCAGAGAAGGGAAACCGGCGGTCTCCCGCCGGTTTCCCGCTGCCCCCAAGGAATCCTCCAAGGATTCCGACTCCCCCTCCCGCCATCCAGTTCCTGGCGGTTCTCCCGCCGGGAACCGGATGGCGGGAGGGGGAGTCGCGGGGCCCCTGGGGGCCCCTGCAGTGCCCATGCCAACAGCATGGGCACTGCAGGGGCCCCCGTAAGAGGACCCCAAAATGTATTTCACTGTCTGCCTTGCAGACAGTGAAATACGCGACGGGTGCAGTAGCACCCGTCGAACCTTCCCACTCCGCCGGCTCGATTACGAGCCGGCATCCTCGTGAGAAGGGAGTTTTTCCCTGGGCTGGCGGGCGGTCTTTTGGAGACCGCCCGCCAGCCCAGGGAAAAACTCATAATACCCTCCGCGGTCTTCTGACCGCGGAGCGGTATTATGGAGGGCGGAATCCTGGCGGGCGGCCTCCGCCGCCCGCCAGGGTCGTAATGAGGGCCTTAATCCAGCAAGGACTGTGTTTACCAACCTTTGGAAGGAGGCAGGGGCATTCTTTAATCCAAAGGGCATCAGAGTAAACTGGAAGTCCCCATTTAGAGAAGAGAATGCTGTTTTCTCTTTGGCTCCTGGGGTTAGCCCAATCTGCCAATACCTTGACGTCAAATCAAAAGTACTGAGAAACTTGGTGTAGGAAAGTACCCTCTTTTTGGCATGTTACCCCCAATTTCTGCCTGATGTCAGTGTGTTTTTGACAGTGTCACTGGGATCCTGCTAGCCAGGACTCCAGGGCTTATGGTTTTAGTGACTCCATATTTCACTCCAAATTGGCACACTGGACCCCACTTGTAAGTCCCTAATATATGGTACATAGGTATCCAGGGGATTGGGGTTCCATGGAATCCTTAAGGGCTGCAGCATATTTTTTGCCATCAATAAGGAGACCATACAAACTCTTCTTCAGGACTGCCATTGCAGACTGTGTGAAATAGTGCATGAACTATTTCACAGCCATTTCCACTGCACCAGGTCACTTATAAGTCACCTATATGTCTAATTTTCAAACCCTGAAGGCTAGGTGCATTGTACCTATATGTGAGGGCTGCCCTGCACTAGCAAAGGTGTCCCCACATTGTCCAGGCTCATTTTCCCAGACTTTGTGAGTGCGGGGACGCCATTATAAGTGTGCACTACATATAGGTCAATACATATATGTAGCTTCACAATGGTAACTCTGAATATGGCCATGTAAGGTGTCTAAAAACTGGGAGTTGTACCATGCCCCCCAGTACTGCCAAACCAGCCTTCTGAGGTTTCCACTGCAGCCCTGGCTGCTGTCATCTCACAGACAGGCTTCTGCCCTCCTGGGGCTTGAGCAGCTCAATCCCAGGAATGCAGAGCAATGCATTTCCTTTAGGAAAGGGGTGTTACACCCTCTCCCTTAGGAAATAGGTATTACAGGCATGGGAGGGGTATCCTCCCAGAGCCACTGGAAATGCTGTGAAGGGCACAGATGGTGCCCTCCTTGCATAATCCAGTCTACACCAGTTGAGTGACTCCCAATCCCTGCTCTGGTGTGAAACTGGACAAAGGAAAAGAGAGTGACCACTCCCCTGTACATTGCCACCCCAGGGGCGGTGCCCAGAGCTCCTCCTGAGTGTCCCTGGGTTCTGCCATCTTGTTTTCAGGATGGTCAGGGAACTCTGGGAGCATCTGAGTGGCCAGTGCCAGCAGGTGACATCAGAGACCCCTCTTGCTAGGTGCTTACCTGGTTAGGTGACCAATCCCTCCCCCTCTCAGGGCTATTTAGGGTCTCTCCTCTGGGTGTTTCTTCAGATTCGGATTGCAAGACTCCAGCAGGAATCCTCTGCATCCTTTACTTCATCTTCTACCGACGGATCAATCACTGACTGCTCCAGGAACTCTACAAAACTGCAACAAAGAAGCTAAGATGAATTTTGCAACCTTGTAACTTCAGCTCCTGCCAGCAACTGCAACAGTTACCAGGTTGTGCATCCTCCGAGGACTGCCTGTCTTCAGCCTGCACCAGCAGAACCGAAGGAATCTCCTGTGGAGTGACGGAGTCACTTTCCTGCTTCAGCAGGCACCTCTCTACAGTGACAACTGGTGGCTTGGGTCCCCTCTACAGACAACAGGGGTGGATCCAGTGACATGGGTGGTGGACTAAAGTGACTCCAGCAGCCCCAAAGACCGGCTGTCCAATTTTGGTGGAGGTAAGACTTGCCTCCCCAAGCAAGACAGTACCCCATGCACCGCGTGACTTGCAGTTGCCAAGGCTTGTGTGTGACCTTCCCAGTAGTTCTTCATGCACAGCACAGCTTAGGCCCCAGCACTCCATCCTGTGACGCACAGCTTCCTAAATGGTTCTTCGGAGGCATGGGAATCCTCTGTGTCATGCTGCGTGGGCCTCAATTTGCACCTTCTTTGTCCCCGTGCTGTGGGACTTCTGAACGTACTGCCTAGGGCTCTTTGAGTTGCTGAGACCCCCCTCTGTCTCCCTCTCCTCGGTAGAGGCCACCAGATCCCTCCTGGTCCAAAACAGTGCCATTTTACGCTAACTGCGAGCTTTGCTTTTACCAAGGCTTTTTGGCGGAATCCAGCAACGCAAACCAGACTGCATTCATCCTTACGGCGTGGGACATCTTCTGGATCAACCAGGAACCCACATCTGTCTTCTTAGGTGCAATTCTGACTTTGTCTTCTCACCTGTGGTTCCACTTTTGTACCTTCATCCGGATAGTAGGGGCTCCTGTTCTCCCTGGACTCTTCAGTGCTTCTTGGACCCCTTCTTCCACAGGTCTTCAGGTCCAGGAATCTATTGTTGGTGTCTTGCTGTCTCTTCTGGTTCTTGCATTTCCTTCTATCCCAACTTCTAGTGTGTTTTAGGAAACTTGCTGTGTTTACCCTTGCTTTCCTGGGCTCTGTGGTGTGGTATTTTACTTTCCTTTGGTGTTTTTTTACACTCCCAGCACCCCTCTACGCACTACACTCGCCTAGGTGGGAAACCAACTTTCGCATTCCACTATTTTAGCATATGGTCTGTGTTTCCCCTAGGCCCATTGCAACCTATGGTATTTTTCACTATTTTCACTATTTTCCTACTGTGTACTTACCTGTTTCTGGTTACTAGCGTACACATTGTGTGATTTACTTACCTCCTAAGGGAGTATAGCCTACAAATAATTTTTGGCATTGTGTGACTAAAATTAAGTACCTTTATTTTTTAAACACTGAGTATTGTCTTTCATGTGTGCAATTACTGTGTGCTCTGTGACTACAGTGGTACTGCAAGCACTTTGCATGTCTCCTAGTTCAGCCTTGGCTGCTCTGCCTACAGCTACCTCTAGACAGCCTGGCTTCTAGACACTGACTACATTTCACTGATAAGGGATAACTGGACATGGTATAAGGTGTAAGTACCTTTGGTACCTATTACAAACCAGGCCAGCCTCCTTCACTTGGCTGCACCCAGCCTGTCAATTAATTCATCAGCCCTTGGAATAGGGTGAGCACCTGTCTTGATGACATATTGAGGCCCCTGTAGTCCACAGAAAACCTCCCTTGGAATGAGATTTGGTGACTTTCAGATGGCTCAATCGCCCCAAGTTCCGGCATCTTGCTTACTTCATCTCTGATGCTATCCCTGAATTGATCAGACTGTCTGTAGATTTTGATCTTGACAGGCATGGTGTCTCCAGTGTCCGCATCAAGGGTACACCAGGTAGTCTGACCAGGGTCAAAGAAAAGAGTCCAGCATATGGTCTCAGGACTTGCTTGCAGTCAGTTTGCTGTTGGGCAGTGAGGGTGTCCAAAAAGACCACTCCTTGAACTGAACCATCTGCAGGATTGTGAGATAGGAGGTCAGGGAGAGAGGTTCACTCTATTCATCCCGGCCCTCATCAGTGACCATCAGCATGGTCACATCAGCCCTGTCATAGTAGGGTTTAAGGCAGTTCGCATAGATGTCCCTGTAAGGGCTCCTGGGAGTGCCAAGGGCTACTAGATAGGTGACCTCTCCTTTTCTTTCAAGAATAGGGTAGGGCCCACTCCATTTCTCCTGGAGGGCCCTGGGAGCCACAGGCTTCAACATCCCCATACCATCTGCCCTGGTTGGTACTCCAACAGTGTAGCCTTTTGGCCCAACCATTGCTTCTTGAGGGCTTGGCTAGCCTTAAGGTTTTTGTTTGCTCTTCCATGTAGTCAGCCATCCTTGAATGTAGTCCAAGCACATCGTCCATGATGTCTTGTTTGGGCTCTTTGAGAGGCATCTCCCAGCCTTCCCTCACCAGACTCAGTGGTCTCCTAACATGATGCACAAAGAAAGGTTCAAAGGGTCTAAAGCCCACTCCCTTCCGAGGCACCTTCCTGTACGCAAAAAGCAGACATGGCCAGAGAACATCCCATCTCCTTCTGAGGTTGTCAGGGAGCCCCATGATCATACCTTTCATGGTTTTGTCGAACCTTTTAACTAAGCCATTTGTTTTGGGGTGGTAAGAGGTTGTGAACTTATAAATCACACCACATTCCTTCAACGTTGCTTTGAGGTAAGCAGACATGAAGTTTAAGCCTCTTTCTAAAACCACCTCCTTAGGAAAGCCCAACCTAGTAAAGATACTGATGAGGGCACTGCCAACATCAGGGGGAGTGGCAGTCCCAGGGGCATTGTTTCAAAGTACCTGGTAGAATGATCCACTACCACCAGTATAAATCTCTACCCTGAGGCTGTTTGAGGGTCCGGGGAGGGCAACTAAAGTGGAATGAAGGGGGCCTTTGGTTTGCCACCTTTCTTGCCACTGGCCTGAGAGGTGACACAGGAGTTGCAAAACTCCTTCAATTTCTGGGACGTACTTGGCCAGTAGAAGTGGTTCACCAACCTTCTCTAAATTTTGGTCAGGACAAGATGTCCAGTTAGGGGGATGCCATGGGCCAATATGAGTAAGAACCCCCTGTACTGCTGAGGCACTACCACTCTCCTAGTGTCACTAGGTGTAGGGTCTCTTTCCTCAGTGTAAAGGAGTCCATCCTCCCAACAAGTCCTGTAAGCGCTACTGACATCTCTTTTCCTGGTCAGTAGATTGCTGTCTCAGGTTTTCAAGAGTGGGACAGGACCTCTGTCCCCGGAAAAAATCTTCCCTAGAGGGTCCCCCTGGGCCTATGAGTTATGCTATGTATGGCCTAAGTTCCTGGGGTGCTATGTATGGCCTAAGTTCCTGGGGCTCAGTTCCTCTCCCTGAGGAGAGGGGACCCGATCTTGTGTCTCCTTATAAGTTGGTTTCCCAGTCTTATCATTTCTTTTGGAAGGTTAGGCCATTATTCCAGACTCCAACATTTCTTTTTCACCCTGGACACAACTACCTTCTTCTGGCCAGTTATCCCTCCCCACTCGCTTATCACCATGACCCAAGGATGCACTTTCATAATGTTGTCAGCATTGATAACTGGATACATTTGTGCAGCTATATATTGGTCTGAGGATACAGTTTTTCAGTCAACATAGTGGCACTTGCACCTGTATCCCTCGGTGTAAGTGACTTTTGTTTGTACTTCTTAAGGTTACTGGGCCATACAGCTAAGGTAGCTACATCCACCCCACCCGCTGAGAATAAGGTTGCTTCTGTGTCTTCTCTGACTAGGTCAGAGTCCACCAAGGATCCTATCTGGAGACTCAGCACCCTAGCCGTAGCTGGCGGAGCACTAGAGAGGGACTTCTTGGGACAAGCAGAGTCCCAGTTCGGTGTCCATTGGCCTTACAATTGAGACACTAACCCTTTTTGTGATCCTAGTTCTTATCCTGTCACCCACTCTTTGACTGGGAAGAGTCTTGAAAACCACTCTCCTAAGAAGAGTTTTTGGGGCCTTTAGAACACTCTTTGGGTTTTCCCCTTTGAGCCCACTGTCTCTTCCCTGGGGAGGATTAGCAACCCCTTTCTTTTGGTCACCCCACCATGGGTCTTCCTGGACACCCTTGATTTGGCCGAGTGGTCTGCCTTCTTCTCCAGCTCATGGGGAGAGAGCAGTCCTAGGTCTACTATGTACTGCTGTAATTTTTCTGAGGTATAGTTACTCAATAGATGCTCCTTCATAATTAAAGTATACATCCCTTCATAATCATGCACCTTAATTTCTTTCAACTAGCCTGCCAGTGTTTTAACTGAAAATCTCCAAAATATACCTAGGACTGCTTAGTGGTTTTGTGAGCCTCCCTGAACTTAATCCTGTACTCCCAAGTTGTGAGTCCAAAGCCCTCAATCAGAGTATCCTTCATGTGGTCATAGGGCTCAGCCTCTTTCTCACTCAGTGTCAGTAGTCTATTCTTGCACTTACCTGAGAAAAGCTCCCAAAGTAGAGAGCCCCAATACCTTTAGAGAAACTATCGTATTTTACAGGCTTTAAACCATTTTGTGATGCCATCTCCCTCGATAAATTTTGGGACAATCCCTTTGAGGGCTTTGGGATCAAAAGTCTCCTCTCTCTCTCTAGTTTTTTGCTGCCACCACTTAGGGTTTTAACCCCACTTCAGCCCTTTTCTTTCATTATAGCCTAGATTTTGGCTTCTAGAGCTGCCCCCCCCAGACTAGTCTTTCAAGGATGACTTCCTCATCATCTAGGTCCTCTATGTCCCTGGGAAACCTGCCCTATCCTCAGGCGGAGGAGGCACTCTGGGCATAATCTTAGTGTATAGGTGTGAGGGTGCCTCATTGTTGGACCTGACAGCCTTAGGGTGGTCTTCCCCCAACTTTTTGCCTACCTCCCTCCATTTTCCTGACCTCATTTTGCTGGTGGTAGGACTCTGCACACTTAACCACTGCTGACCAAGGCTAAAGGGTTTTTGCTCTTTCCCCAAAACATGGTAATATTGGTTCCTACCCAATTGGCATATTAAATGTTTACCTATAATCCCTAGTAAAGTGCACTCAATGTGCCAAGGGCCTGTAAATTAAGTACTACTAGTGGCCCTGCAGCACTGATTTGCCACCCATATGCGGAGCCCATTAACCATGTCTCAGGCCTGCCCTTGCAAGGCCTGTGTGTGCAGTTTTACTGCCATTTCGACTTGGCATTTAACACTACTTGCCAAGCCTTAAATTCCCCTTTTCTTACATATACGTCTCCCCTAAGGTAGGCTCTTGCTAGGTAGCCCAGAGGGCAGGGGGCTATGAAGGTAAAAGGCAGGCCATGTAAGTTTTACATGTCCTGGTAGTGAAAAACTCCCAGTCATTTTTTACTACTGTGAAATGTCCGCTCCTCTCATGGGCCAGCATCAGGGTTTCCCCCATATACTTTTAAGTGGTAAATTCGGATCGGAGTGGAGTTTTCATATTTGATATGGCTGGAATGATACTAAGAAATCCTACTTACTGGTGAAGTTGGATTTTATATTACTATTTCAGAAATGCCACTTTTGGAAAGTAGGCCTTTCCCTGCACTTACTGCCATTTGTGCCTCACTGCCTGTCTCCAATCCACGTCTGGTCTGTGCTTGTTCACAGCTTCCCTTGTGCATTCCACCCAGACACCCATAAACACAGGACACTTAGCTGCATCTGCATTCATCTGCATACAAATGGGTTTCCCGAGGCAGGAAGGCTGGAGGGGCTCTCACTTACAATTGAAAGGTCAGTGGCCTGCCCTCGCACAAAGAACTGATAACCCCCCATGGGTTTCCTGGCACACAGAGCTGAGTTGAAAGGGGATCTTGTGCACTTCAAAACAGGTCTTTGATGTTTCCTCCACTTCAAAGGCACTTTTGGGTATATATACTACTCCTCCTCCGAGGCCCTGTGCGTTGTTATTTTTGACACATCCCAGGTACTGTGTGTTACAAGGATACAACCACAGATTCTTAGGGATTCAGGCTGATTTACACCTTTACAAAGTGATATCTTGAGTTGCGCATATTGAATTTTTGTTGTTTTGGGCTTATTTTATTTAGATAAATATTATCTATTTTCTTAAACTCGTGTGGAGTACTTTTTGTTGTGTATTCATTGTGTTACTGTATGAGTTTCTGCACAAATACTTTACACATTGTCTTCTAAGCTAAGCCTGCCTGCTCTGTGCCAAGCTACCAGACAGTGACCACAGGATAATTTAAGTTGTGTGGTGACTTACCCTACCTAGGATTGTGGCCCCTACTTGCACAAGAGTGTATACCTCTGCCAACTAGAGTCCTAATTTCTAACTCTCATCACTTCCCCTGTCCAGTTGTGGGGGCTATCCCACTTTCTTGATCACTGTCCACCTCTCCATCTAGGGTGATGTCAAGACCATCATTTATGTGGAGGACATCAAACTTTGCAAGTAGCTCATGGAGATTGGCCTTGGTAGGGTTTGAGCCAGTTGCAGGTAAGGTGTTTACTTGAGCTTCACCATTCCATCCTTTGTGCCAGACATCTTTTAAGCTAGTTGGGACCTTTTTAGTTCTTTAGGAAAAAAATACTAAGCAGTTTTACAGGCCTAACTAACAAGAAAAACTTTTCAAAAAATATATTTTTATTAAACAGTAGCTCGGTAAACAACAGACACAGCGGTGGATCATGCGCATAATATACAGATGAAGGAAAATGGACAAAATCATAGTTATCAAAATACACACTAATACACATTGTAAAAGTTCAGCAAACCAAGAAGGAACATTCTCTCCTAGTGTAGCAGATCTCCAAAAATATGCTACTCCCAACCCCAAGCGCAGTTGCCCTACCAGTTAGTAATCTCTGCACAGACGCCACCCCTCCCAGACCTTGCCCCATTTCGTGGGACAAACCCTACTTTGATACATGACCTGCTCAGTCAGGCGACACCTGTACATGTCTAACACCCTGTCAGAAACATTTTGAGTTGTGGCTGCACCCCTGGCCCTTGCCACATTATGTTTAACCATCATCCCGGCCACCACCAACAAGATTTTCTTATAGCAGGGCCAGACCTCCTCCCCCATGATGCTTAGAAGATGCCACCTAGCCGAGAGGGGGACAGCCAAATCAGTGACCTGAGCCATTATCCTGGTTACTCCCTACGAATAACCCTGTATCTCAAGGCAATCCCACATTATATGATTATATGTGATCCGCAGACTGTCCCAATTCCACAGTAACTGTTGGAGTTCGTGACATGTTCTTAATAAAATTTCAACAGGACTTTATAAGGAGTATTTTGCAGGACATATAGCAACCGGGGGAGGGTCATCATCTTAAAAAGGGTCACTCTTCCTATCAAGGATAAAGGCAGAATTCTCCGGTGAGCAACATCGCTGTGAAGGCGTCACAGCTGTGGGAACATGTTGGATTCTAAAAATGCTGTAGGGTCCCGCATAACACTGATACCAAGGTATTTGAAGCCATTATGCTCAACTGAGGCCGTGCAGCTCTATGGAAGTCTAGGGGACCTACCCACCAACAGAAACATGAGAGACTTGTCCCAATTAACCTGGTATCCAGAATAGTCCCCAAAGATATGGAGGATTCTACTCACTGTGTGTAGGGTTGCGTACTGTAACATAGAATGTTGTCTGCATATAAAGAGACAAGCTCTCCCCAGCTGCCATACATGTCCATTCCTCGAATGAGAGGATCCTGTTGATCCCAGGCAGGTAGGGGCTCAAGTGCCAATGCAAAAATCATGGGAGAGAGCAGACACCTCTGAGGCATGCCCTTATGTAGGGCAAAAGTCTGAGACAGTGTGCCTTTGACCCGTACCCTAACCTTCAGGCCCACTGTATAGGAGCTGAACCCACCTGCAAAATCTGGGGTCTTGCATCTAAAGAGAGAAGGACAGCTGGTTTGGAGCCCGGCGCCACCATAACATAGATCACCCCATTTGGCCAATGCAGATTCAGCCTGGTCCCCCTATGAGGCATAAAACCCGATTGTTTAGGGTGGACCACCTCTGAGATCACCCTCCACAACCTGATTTCCAGCACCTTCGCAAGCACCTTAGCTTCTACGTTCAGGAGCAAAATAGGTCTATAGGAGCTCCATTCATCAGGTGGCTTACCTTTCTTTGGAATCACCTTGATTGTGGCAACCCTTTGATCCACCAGTAATGATCTCTCATCTAGGGAATCACTAAGAATGTCAAGCATATGAGGTGCCACTTTGTCAGTCAGCCATTTAAATAGTTCTACCGGCAGAGGATTAGGTCCCGCCGCCTTCCCTGACTGCAACTTTTGGAGGGCCCCAGCTACTTCAATTGTTAAGCAACCTTCCAGGGCAGCCCTGGAAGGTTGCTTAACAATTGAGCCCTGGAAGATGGCACATCTTTGAGAAGGTTAGCACAGTCCTCCTCAGATCTAACAGTCTTGGTGGTGTGCACACTCTCATAATACTCAGCAAATGCTTCTACTATCTTAGCGCTGCTTGACCAGGGTGTTCCTACAGTGTCACAATCCTCCAGAACCTAGCTCCGCTCTTAGTTTCTCCTTCCCAGCCATGGCAGTAATTTGTTGGCCTTCTTATCCCCTATATCATACAGGCACTGCTGACCAGCCAAGGCATGGGCACGTTCTCTGCCCTCTACTAAGTTGCAAAACTTGTTTAAACCTAAGTTAATGACACAGATGTAGACTACCCCACCTCTCACAGGACCCTGTTCTCCAAGTTGGCAATCTCCTGCTCAAGGGTCTCAGCGCCTAGTCTCATGTCCTTTTTTCCTGACTCAGATCATGGCCTGGATATGGCCACGAATAACTGCCTTAAAGGCCTCCCATTGTACATGTACACTTGCTGAGCCCACTATACCCTCATATTCCTGAAAGTACTGGTCAGCTCAAACTTGTAGTTTGTCTCTAACAGTTCTGTCTTTAAGGTGCTAGGGATCTATTCGAGGAGGTACAAGAGCATCCTTATAGGTGCTGTGAAGGATCACTTCCACTAAGGAAAGATTCAATATGATGTGGGGTTTGTGTACCGCACCTCTAAACCTGCTCACATGCAGCTGTTGCATGAAAACGTAGTTGAGTCTGGAGTAGCTCCTGTGTGCAGCTGACAAGTACGTGTATTGCCTAGCTTGAGGATTGAGTGTGCGCCATATGTCAGCCAGACCTAGGATACCAACCCCTTTGGAATCTGCCATTAGGCCCGCATGGGCCAGGAGAACATACCCAAATTGATTTAGCGATTTATAGTAGTTGCCTCACAAATGTGTCTCTTGTATAAGAACCAGATCTGGAGCATGTCTCCGGAGGTATTGGAGCATTATTGTACGCTTGACTCTACTACCCAGGTCATTCATTTTCCAAGTGATGATCTTCAAGCCCTGTACCGTGGTAGAGCCCATATTGTAAGACAAGTCAGGAGGGGTTGCTAGCATGGCCTACTGGATCCCAGGCCTATCTCCTCCCTGTCCCCTAGTGGTTCATGAGCCAGCGTATGTCTGTGAAGAATGACTGAGCTAAAACAGGGGAAAGAACTTAACCTAGCATATGGGCAACATAAATGCATTACCCAACACAGAAACTCCCCCCCCTCCCCTCTCCCTGCTACTCTGCATCACAGGCTCGAAACTGCCCACCTCCCCAACATGCCGAGAGCCTGTCGCCCAAACTGTGACACAAAATGAGAATGTTACTTGAAACGCTGACAAATACCAGGTGCCAATCAATACATCCCCCTGTAAAACAAGTACTGTGGCAGCCTGCATGGCTCATAGCAGTTTCAGACAGTGTTCATAGAGAAAAGACAGCTCAATAGTTCAATGGGTACCCCTCACCAAGGACGGGTGTCTCAGATAGAACTCTTGTCACCTCAGTGTCATTCCCTACACGCTTGATCTTCCTCCAAGGAGCGCCAGCTATCCATCCACCTGTTCTTCTTCGTGGGGTTTATGCTTCACTTCCCTGCAACCTGCCAGCCCTCCAGCCAGTCCCATGCCTCCTCCAGGAAACTGAAGTACCAGGCTTTACCTTCAGCAATGACCCGGAGTCTGGCTGGGAATAACATCATGTACTTCAGGTCTGCTTCAGATTGTTGCATGTTCAAATTGAATGTCTCCCCTCACTGAGCCACCTGGAAGTTATTATCTTGATCCCTTGGTAGAACAACCTTGTGATGATGGTTCTCGGTGCCGACCCGATTTTGGTGGGGGGATCATTGCTCTGTGTGCCCTTTCTATTGTGAAGACGTGGGAGAGCCTCTTCGGTCTAAGTTGTTTAGTGATATGCTCCTCCAAGAAGAGCTCAAAGTTTGGGCCCTTTGCTCTGTCTGGCACTCACACCTCACAAATATTGTTTTGCCTGGCCCTCCCTTCCTGGTTGTTCAGCTTAGTTGCCAATTGACTGTTGTCCTTCACCAAGCACTGGACTCTCTCCTCCAGCCACTTCGTGACCGCTTGTAGAAATGTGATATTGGATATTGGACTCAGCCGCGGTCACTTTCTCTGACATCTTTTATTAGTCCACCCAGAGGAGGGCGACATAAATAGTGACAGCATCAAATTTCAGTTCCAGTGTACCTTTCAAGTCTTGTATGGCTTCAATTATTTCCCGTAATTTGGGCTCAATGCTAGGCATGTCCTCCTTCTCTTGCACATCCACTGCAGGGCCATCTACCTGCCCCAGCACCAGGGGCTGGGCGTGCCACTACATATTTATCCATTTTTTTTTATTGCGTGGGATGCCCTCTGTGGCCGCCCACCATGTTAGTAGAGGATGAAAAACGCCCTGTCCTTCCATTTTCTGCAGTGTACATCGTGGAACCAGGGCCTGTCCCTAAGGAGCACGTTTGCTGTAATGGGGCCTGGGCTTAAACACCACAAGTAGTTAGAAGCTGAGCCACAATAGCCAAGTCTCAGTGTGTTCCTCTCTAGATCTAACATCCTCCTCTCTTAAATCAGGCAAAAAGAGTGTGGTTAAGAGTGAAGATATTCTCTATAACTTCTCCAGGCCGCTGAAATCTACATCCAGGGGCAGCAGCATTTTGTAGTCCCCGGGGGCCAGCCACCACTTAACACTGTATTAGATCTGCTGATATGGTGGAATTGTCGCTACTGCGCCTCCGATTTTCATGCTATCCCCACAAATGGGGCACTGGTAGTGGATGAGTGGTGCAGGTATGGTTGTGGTCCACTCAGCACCTCCAAAGAGACATTAGGTGCCGGTGAGGGTAAATCTTCACCTCTGAATCCTCTATGCAGGTGGCATCACCTACTATGCAGTGCTGATGATGTGAAAAGCATGTAGGTCACTCCTCACCCACCTAGCACCTCAAAATAGCTGCAGATGTGGCTGGTGCCTCACCAAACCTAAGCCCAGAGTCAGAAGCTACCAGGCCTCAGATCCAGCGCTCCCTGCTTGTGTAATATGCCGCCAAGGAGTGTCAATGCCTGATCAGTGAGAGGGTTCAGCCAGAAACAATGAGTGGCAACCAATCGCCCAGATCAGAATTCTCGGCCCGCTGCCTTGCCGCAACCTCACAGGACCAACCTAAGCCCACCTCCCTCCGTCATCACCACTGCGTAGCCTGTCCTCGTCTCTGCTCTCTCCAGGTCTGGTGGGCTCATCTTGGTCGCATGTGCGACCTGAGCCACACCAATGCCAAAAGTACCTCAGAACCGCCCGCTATAGCCAAGATGGGTGGGGAAGCAGTCACCACTGCTGCTGCTCACAAACTGCGGCTGGATGGAGGATGCACTTGAAATCGGCTTCAGAGCTGAACTAGGCTGCTGCCACTTTTGTCAGCATCAAGCCACTCCCCCTGAAAAAAACTTTTAAAACTTCTCTGTAGTTGTTGGGATTTCACACGAGGCCCTACAAGTCAGATTATACATTTAAAAAAATCGACAGAGAATAAGCAAATACTTTAAAAGTTAAAGCCAGTTATGACTTTCTTCATGGAAACACCTACTGACAGTGTGGTATAAGCAAATGCAAAGACTTCTATCCCACCGCTGAACCAGCAATGAAAAAAGTTGGCTATCTATGTAGTGCATCAATGTATGGGAGCACTATGCAACTAGTCCAGGCAACCCTTATTGATTTACAAAGTTATAAGTGACAATCCCAGAAGCTCTCTTTTGTGGCAGTGTGGGTGAGCAGTTAGGCTTATCAGAGGGTAGTAGTGCTAAGCATTTGTTGTACTCACAGAGGCAATGAATGAGACATACACTCAAGAAGGAACTCAAGACCAATTATTAGAAAAATACTTACCTTGTTTATATTATGTTTCAACACCAGAACTTTTTTACGAAAATAGATACTGATGCACTTTGAAGAAAACAGGCAATATACTTGAAGTGTCTCTAATGTGGTAATGCAATCCTATGAGGAAAAACACAGATACTGGATAAGGGTACTCAACAGTGACTTAGAGGAACAATCTTCTGGAGTTATGGTAAGAATGAGGCACTGTCCAAGGCAGCACCAACGGGTCACATCGGCGAGCTTTGGGGTGTCGGGGTGCAGAAGTGCTTTCTGATATTGGGCGCCCATTTGGTTTCAATGGGAAACGGTCCAGGGGAAAGGAAGCTACAGGAGGGGACTTGGGGGAGAGTCCGGCTGAACCAAGAGTGAGGCTCAGGTCTTGCAATGCTCGAGGACGTAGGGACACCTTTGTTCCTCTTCTCCTTAGGTGTTGTGAGGAATCGGGCCTTTGTCACTGGAGGCAGTCGCAGTAGAGGGGGCCTGCACAAAGTGGCTGCAGGTGGCATCAGGAAGCCCACAGGTGAGAAAGTAAAGTTGGGCTTGTGTCCTGCAGGGCCTGAGGACCACACTGACATCGTTGACCTACTTCGACTAGGGCTAGGAGGCACAATAGCAATGGTGCTCTCGGTGTCGGGTTTTTGGCTGTCCAGGGTCCTCAAGGGTCTTCTTGGATGCCTGCAGGGATCCTGAAAGCAGCTCCACTACTCCACAGGAGATCCTGGGAGCGTTTCTAAGTGCTGGCAGTCCTCCCTTGCTTCTGAAGGCAGAACAGCTGCAGGATGAGTCATCACTGGGGCAATTGTCATGGCAGACTCGGGCCAGTTCAGCAGCTGCTCTGTTCTCGCTTTTCGAGGCTCTAAAGTGTCCTTCTTGTTCTTGGGGTCAGAAAACAGTCTTCTGGTGTCAGAGAGCCACCTAAATACTCAATTTGTGAGTGTTTAGGGTTGTAGCCAGTGGGCAACTTACCCTTGGGGGGCCTACACCCCTTCTCTGACCGCTTCCTGTGGGGAGTGGGCATATTCCTATTCCAGAAGGCCTACTCCAATTAACAACAAGATGGTAGAACCCTTCCTCAAGTATCCATCTTGGGTAGCCCACCTTAGGGGTGTGCTTAGCCCAGAGGTGGTAAATGCCTACAGACTATCTGATTTTCCCACCTGCCCTGGTGCCAAATGGGTCTCAGGGCAGGGTGGGCTACACCCACGTCTGGGAAAGCTGGAGTTTGCATATCAAAATTTGCAGGACCTTTGAAGCTCCTAGCCTTGGTATGCAGATCTGCTAGCCATCCTGCTGGAGTGGGAGACAACACCCTTGTCCAGAGCTGGTTTTGTTTCTAACCTTTGAGAGTGCAGACTCTCACCTCCAAGGGGTCAGAAACCTGTTTCTGGTGGCAAGCTGGTCAAGACCAGTCAGCTAACACACTCAGAGACCAGTGGGGTTCAGGGGGCACCTCTAAGGGTCCCCTTGGGTGCATGTCTTAATAAATCCAAGGCTGGCATCAGTCTGGATTTATTAAGACTGGATTTATTAAGACAAGGTGTTTGATACCAAACACTGCAGGTTCAGTGAAGCCATTATGTGATTGTGATGACAAGTGCCCAGCACATACCTTAGATGGCCCTGTTCACTTGCAATGCTCAGCCATGGGGCTGGGCATCACAGGGTCATATCTGCTCGTGCAGATAGGACCACACATCAAATGTGCTGCACTGTCATGTGCTACGTTTGTAGGCCCAGACCCTGCCAAAGTGAAGGACATCCATGGAGCCCCTGTCCCCACCTCTTTCTCTAGAGTCAGAACACATACTGTGGACGGTTTATAAGGAACTTATCAGACATCACTGGACCATTGCAGTATCTGACCAAAACCAACCACCCCTGGATGTGGGGCCCAGACCAGGAGCACGTGTTCGAGAACACAAAGAGCGCTCTCTCTGCGGACACCACCCTGGCTGATTTCGACCCTCAACGAGAATCCCGGCTAGCAGTTGATGCCAGCCTAACAGGTTTTGGGCGCAATCCTGGCCTAAAAGCAAGACTGTGAAGAGTGGGTGCCCATCACATATGCCAGCAGGACCCTGACACCCACGGAGCAGAGTTACTCCCAGATAGAACGGGAAGCCATTGCCATCCACTGAGGGTGCCGGCATTTTCACCTGTACCTGTATGGCAAGGGGTTCTCCACCGTTACTTACCACAAGCCACTCCTCCCGCTCTTCAACTAATGTCCTCCAAGCCACCACCACGGATTCAAAAATGGATACTAAAACTATAAGAGTTCAATCTCACAGTGGAGTATCAGCCTGGGACCCGGAACCCAGCTGACTTCCTGCCGCGCCATGCGTGGCCAGCCACCATCCGAGAAGTCGAAGAAGCAACTGAGACGGGAGTATGTCAGTTTGATGCTGGATAGAGCTAGACCACTCCCCATACCTCTCGCAGAGGTAGTGGAAGCCACCGGTTAAGACAACTGTTTGCAAATGGCCATTGAAGCTGCGACTGGCGCCCTCTGCAACACCCAGTGACTTTCTGCACTACTAAGGCCTAAGACAGGCTACAAGCCCTTTACCACGTCCACTACAGTCTCCCTGTAAGTGAAGAAGGCTGTCTACTGCGTGGTCCCTATCGCTTGTCTGAGTCATTGGGCTGTCCTTCCAGCACATGTAGCTCTCCAAGGCATTGTGAAATCAAAGAACTAGCTTCAGAGCAAGGTCTGGTTCCCAGGACTGGACGAACAGGTGGAAGATGTGGTCAGAGGATGCCTTGTCTGCCAAGCGAGTGGGATGCCGGATCCACCCGCACTGGTTATCGCCGAGGAGGGTGCCACAGCCCCATGGAAGAGAAGCAGTGCTGACTTCAGGAGCCTTCCAGATGGATTCCACATGCTGGTAGTAAAAGATCACACCTCTGCATCAGTGGTCATACCCAAGATAGAGAAAATGATGATCACTCACAGCCTTTTTGGTGAGATCAGCACCGACAATGGCCTCCCATCTAACAACTGTGAGTGGTTAGAGTTCCTAAGAGCCTGAAACACCAAACACCGGCGGATCACGCAGAGGTGGCCCCAAGTCAACGGGGAAGTCAAAAGGTTTGTGAAAACATTGCCAAAGACTATTCGCATTGTCGTAGCTGAGTGCCAGAATGTTCAGAGCGCTATCTACACATTTCTCAGTGAATGCCCCATGTTACTGTTTTGGAAGTACAGTAACAGACACCATCCCACACCACCCTCTGTGGCTCACACAACTGTGCCCTCTGAGCCGATCCACTGCACAGAGATCCTGTAACAACGCCTGTGCTTCCCGGAAGCTGACAGCCCTGGAGGGCACCAGCCAGGTGGGGGACGTGGTATTGGTTAAGGACTGTCATGCAGGAGGGAAGTATAGGTTACCTCTGAGACAGAGTCGTGGATGGTAATGGCTGTCAAAGGATCCATAGTAACAGAGGAAAAGAGCGTTGAGAAATTCACGAGGAACATATCACAGTTCAAAAAGTTCTCTATGTCCTTATCCTCCGAGGGCAGGGACGGTGGTTGTACGAGCGAGGGTCCCATGAGTGACAATGAGGACTTTACCCTCCCCACCAAGTCTCCATTGGGTGGGGCACTCTGCCACAGAGACAGACAAGGTTCCAGACGTCTGGCTACACACAGACCCCCCACTTCGACAACTGTTGAGGCCTTAGATCTGGGAGTGAGGGTGCCAGTCGCCAGAGGGACTCTTTAACCACTGTCCGGCAGGACGGTATAGTCTGTGGTCCAACACTCATCCATCCAGGAGGTATGCTGACTTTATGACTGAGTAGATAGGTGCCCTCACGGGGGTCTCTCCTGTGCCTAACCCCAGGCTGTTTGGCCCCTATGTCCTGGTTGGTGTAGTAGCAAGTTCCTGAATGGGTTTTTGTTGTTGTTCATTTTTTTTTATCCAAAGTTGGGGAGGAATGTAGTGTCATATGTAGGTGGGTGATCTCATGTGGTGATCCCACGTAGGGAAAACTACCCGACTCCCCTTTGGGAGCAGGTATATTGGTCAGACCGACGTGGCGGAGACCAACAAAGTATATAATGCCCGTGATGTAGATGGGCGGGGATGTAATGAAGTAATAAAGTGTGTGTGCCACAATAACTCAGCTCCTTATTGTCTATTGCGGCACACAAAATATGCCATCCATCCAAATCCTGTTGTCACTGCACCTACTCCCCCCACTATGAGCCTCATTTATGTGTCTGGGCCTCCGAAAGGGCTTCTGGGAACATAAACAGTGCAGCGACAGCCCTGAGAGGCAACAAAGGAAGCCTTGAGGCCATCAAGACAGCAGTTAAATGGCAGCAGCTGCAGCACACTGAACACAAAGGTCTAATATATTCTAGTCCAGGACCCTTGCACAGACACACGCAGAAAGCAAACACACAAGAGGCCGCATGGGGTTCACCACGGCTCCTGCAACAACAGACTTTGTCTGCCCGAACACCTACCATCCCACTTCCCGTTTCACCTCAGAAGCAGAGTGGCCTGAGTGAACGCTGAGCCTTATGCATGCCATCCAGCGGAGGTAAGGTCCGCGCCGGGGAGGTGGTCACTAAGAGGATGGTAAAACCAGATCCTCAGGACCATACACTGCCTGCAACTCCACTAGAAAACAACAGTGGAGCAACTCTGAAGCAGTAGGCTAACAAAGACCCCTGCAGCCCCTGCATTGCCTGGGGGCCCTCGAGCCCCAGGAGGCCCCTTCAGCACAGTACTCTGACCCGAGAGCTCCTGTGAGTTCAAAGGGGGCCCTCCCCAAGTATTTTGCAGGGGGGCCCTCTCAAGTTTAGTTACAACAGTGTCCTAAAGCCCTGTGGCAGCGCTATGGGGCATGCCCCCAGCCGAAGTTGGGCACCCCTCAAAGACACCGGAAGAGTGCTGGCAGTAACAGACCAGCTGACAAGAGCATGCCATCGGACAGATTAGCCCAGGTCCCCTGCAACCTGCCAGCAAGGCACCATTCACCCACTAAATGGGTGACTACAGGTGAGAGACCCTCAGCTGCTCATGCTATCTCCTTCATACCTGCGATATAAACTTGCTGGGGGATGGTTAACAGCTGCCTCTAGACTTCTGGAAGAAAGAGGCTCCCAGATGCACATCCAATCACAAATGAACAAATATGCCACTCCCCACAAAGCCTTCTAAATCTTCAACTGCCATCTCCCCGGCCAGGGGCATTTGGATTCTAAATAAGTGGTGAAGATCTTGCAGGCCATTCAAACCTCTTGTGAGGCTGTTGAAACAAATATTGGAGAGGTGGGGCTGATGTCTCACTCCTCCACTAGGACCTTTGGAATGTGGCTGGGCAAATTACGAGCACTGAAGGGAGAGGTCCCACCTTGAAAGAAAACATGACTGAAATTAAAGCCAAAATGAGCAGATTGATATCCACCACCCAATCTCTTACATCACAGATCCCCGAAAACTGGTCTTGTCACAATAATTTTCACTTTGTTGGACTCCCTGAAGGGACCGAAACCCCATCTCCAGAAGTATTCCCCAAGGTTTGGATTAGATCTTGGATCCCAGAAGGTGCTCTGTAACCATGGTTTGTGGTGGAGAGTGCACATAGGTCCTTCACCCTGCAACCCCACGAGGGGCGCCACCCTAGCCTATCATTGCAAAGATACTAAACTACTGGTACTGCAACAGAATTTTATGTGAAGCACGTAAATTGAGAACTCTCCATTTCTAGTCAAAGTGCATCATGGTGTTCCCAGATTAAACTAAGGCGATTCAGAAACAGCTAGTCCTTTTGCGTGGTCAAACTGAAACTGAGAGAGATGTCCCTGCAATATATGTTGATTTTCCAGGCAAAACTTAAGGTGGTCTACAGCTTCTAGCCCGTTTTCTTTGAGACCTCTGAGGAGGCCTGGGAATGTGACATAACGAGGACACATCACAATTTTCTAACGAAAACTGACCTGTTTTCTACAAAGTGCCTAGCTGCTGACTTTGGCCTCTAGCTCATTTGGCACCTAGAGAAACCTAGCAAACCTGTCCATTTTTTAAAACTAGACACCTAGGGGAATCCAGGATGGAGTGACTTGTGTGGCTCTCACTGGTTTCTGTTACCCAGAATCCTTTGCAAACCTCAAAATGTGGCTAAAAAACACTTTTTCCTCAGCAAAGTTCTAGAATCTGAGGGGAGTCACAAACTACCTTCCATCCAGCATTCCCCAACATCTCTCAATAAAAATGATACCTCACTTGTTTGGGTAGGCCTAGTGCCCGCAATAGGGAAGGGTCCAAAACACAACATGGATACATCAAAATTATCTATTACAAAACTACCTTGCAAGGGGTGCACCTCTGTTTTTGGTTCTGTAATAGGCTTATTGATATGCTACATACTGGCCTTATTATGAAAGTGAACAATGGTTTGCAATAAAAGGGTCCAACTTTTGAATACCCTACAGTACAAGGAGCTGGCATTCTGCACTACCTCTTTGGAGGCTCATCATGAATTCTTTTTGACCACATCAACATCACTTCAGCCACTAGGGGTGTGTTTAATAGAGTGTTCAACATACTTGCAAATTATCCTCCCATGTATCCATTCTGTTTACTAGGAAGCTCTTTGCTTATTATGCCTCTATGATGTCTTCTGTAGATTCATGGAGTCATCTTCTGTAAACAGCAGAGTCTCTGCCTTCAGCAGAGGCCTTTAGCAGAGGAAGGTGAAACACTACTGCTAACCTAACTGTTCGTAAAGGATGTCCACAGCAGAAACCTGAGAACATGGTGAAATGTTATTAATTTCAGGAAGAATCAAATGCTAAATTTATCTTGACCCCAACTGAGGACTTCAATCTCATGAAGTCATTTTATGCAGTCAACTTTCTGTATCTGGGTTTAGCTTCCAGCTTATGGGCCAGTGTCTCAGGGAAGAACACAGAACATTTGGGCTACCTATCTCCAATTGACCCGGGGGATTTGTTGGTAGCTGAGTTCAGGCTGGGTGATAAAGGTCTTAGAATGAGTTTCTCTGGGTGTTGTAGCTCAGATAGAGAAGAGTTTTTAAAGTTGTTTTTCACTGAAATTATGAAACGGTTCAGCGGGAGTGTTCAAGACTTTTCTTACAGGTATGAGAATTGGACGACAATAACTTAGGGAGCATGAAAGCATGGCAACCTCAAAAAGTGAATTTTCTTATGTGCAGAGAACCTTAGCTCAGATGATGCAGAGGGATAGGTTATTCTTTACTAGGTATGGAAGATTTTAGCTTGAATAGTTCAGATGGATATGCTCATCCTTAGATGTGGTTTTGTGAACAAGCTTAAATAGAGCACATGGGCAAGGATGCCTTGGGGCTTCTTTTTTGTGGTTGGTTTCAAATTACTTAAAATCAATACACATAATCCACTTTTAATTGTCTGCCCAGCTGCACCAGCCCACTTTCTGGCTTTTTTAGTTGGGTACATTATGTTTCTTTTTGGGAAATCCCAGACTCACACCCCACTCACATCATTACCTTGGCTACACCCCAGCTTCCCGGCCTTTTTAGTTGGGTACATCATGTATCTTGTTGGGAAATCTCAGACTCACCCGCCCCCCCATTCCCTTAGTTACACCCCTGTCCATCTAGCCATACCCCATGCAAAGGTATCCCTATACCAAGGCATTAGTAGAGCTCACACATGCTCTTATATACCGCTATTGCAATTTCCATTATAAACTATTCAACTAGAATTGGGACATTTTCAGAGCACTCCAATCCGACTTGTTGCATAGCACTGAATTCCAAGTCCCTAAACATCTACAGAGCTCATATTATTCCTCTAACCTCACCTTTGTGTACACTAATAGAAATGATACAAGGTTGATACAGATCAAAAATGTTACAGCCTTAATCCTTACACATCTCACGCCATCTTCCCACTGCCATCATCACCTAATCTGAAAACAAACTATTGATTATGGGAAATACTGTGTGTCTCAGTAATACAGTAATATTTATTTGTTGTTGTATTTTGTTTTTTCTTATATATCATTTGCCACTATTCAACATTATGTTTCTGAATTGTCTGTGCTTCATAGGTATGTTTTTAATCATGGCCTTCCAGCTGCTATGTTGCTCCATGCCATGTGGGGCACTTTCAGCCAGTCCTAGATCTGTATCCATAGCCCTTTACGTGCTGTTAATTTTTAAGAGTATGCTCTATAATGGCAGAAATTAGCCACAAGTCAAATTTCGATTACGTCGGCATAATTAGCTGAATTTCCGGTGTTATTTTTTTTGTTGCAAATTTATACCATTACATCACATGCAGTAATTGGGGATAATTTGGGTAAAAAGTATTATTTTAGCAACACAGGAACAAAACAGATAGATATAATGAAAGCAGATTCTGGTCACAGCACTTGTGCTTCTGGAGCTATTTCTTGGCACAAAAAAATCAATTTTAGAGCCGGGTATGCTCTTTGTGCTGAAAACTAGTGCAAAAATACCAGATTTGCATTTCATGAGATGTTTCCGAACTTTCACATAATTATGCAAATTTAAAGTATGCAAATTTTGCCCACCGGTATGAAATTGTAAGTTTCAGAATGCAAACTGTGCTACATAAAAAAACCAGGCTTAATGGGATAAACACACATTATTTTCTGCTTGTAAGTTTAAAGTAGTTTCAGCACCATACTTCATCACTGAGTATTGTTATGAGGCAAGACCAATAAACGTCACACTCAAAAAACGTGCACAACTATTACGTTGATGGAAGTGGTAGGTTGGCAATGCCATTCAAGTACCAACAGAGTGAATTTTCAGGCATTGGACTGCCATGTGATAAAGCCACAGTTCCAACTTCACGTTCAACCTCACAAATGAAATGTTATATACAAATACAAAGAAATACTCACGAGGTGGGAAAGACGCTCATTTTCAGCTTTTGATCTTTCCAACTGCATTTTTGGGAAAAATGTGAAAAGAACAAATTAGCTTGTGTGGTGATTGCCTTGCTCAGTTCAGTATGACATGTCACATTGTTGCAAGTTAGAATCTTAAAATATATTTGTAAAAATTCAATCAACTTTACATACTGGGAAGGCATCTGAGGGTGAGTCATGTCAGCTAAAAGGCCAGCCACACTGGTCCTTTAACACGTGACTGTTGCATTAACTCTTTGTCCATTTTCTTCAGCACAATCATTCTATGATTAGGATATGCAGAGTTGTGCCAATTCTTTGACCAACAACCATCAGTAGTTGCCCACAACTCAAGTCCTTTTGTGTATACGGGCTCTAAAGCATCATTTGATATGTTACACAATCGTCTGCAAATGAATGAAATCATTGTCTATAGAGGACTGCCAGTGACACTCAACCTTTGAGATCATGAAGACGGCCAACTGCAGAAAGGCAATGTTTCTAATAGACTATAATATAATGAAGAAATAGAACACCCAAACTGAAACCTGCAGAGACAGCAGGCCATATCATCACAAATATAGTCTGTCTTCCAGTCGTGATAATGGCTAAAAGACGCCCAGGGGCTGCAAGAGGCGAAAGAGCAGTGAAGGACATAAACTTTATTTTTTTTAATGTTTACTTAGTCAATTTCCAAAAAAATACAACTACATGCAGCGCTTAATTTAAAAAAGAAAGAGTGCCAGTGCCCAAAGATCTGCTCAGAAACTCTTGGCGAGCCAAATATCACGAATGATAGTTTTAAAAACCCCTTGTGCCTTCTTAATTGACTACCACATACTTCTTTGCATCTCTCTTGAAGGCTGCTTCTTTCTTTATTCATGACGGTTTGGGTGTTTTTCTCTTCCTCCGTCATTCTGATCTGGGTGTTTCCCTGCTCTTCAGCGTGTTAAATATCTGATGCAGAAAAATAAGGGCCAGTCCCCTAACATAAATGCTGGTGCCCCCACTGGCAACCACCGGCTCAAATTAAACATTGCATATTTGCAACCCACAATTTCTCCAATACAATTAACCGTTGCATACAGAAAAAAGGAATTAGAATCACCATTCCATAGCATTAGCCACAAGCTCTGGATAGCGGAGTGACACAAAGTAGCCTAAAGCGTGGGTTAGTCATCACACATATCCTATCACAAATACACATTGTTATGGCAAATCAGGTCTGCTTACCACAGGAGTTATGCTTGGTCATCCTGCTACTCCAAGGTGTGATTGCACCGTATGTTAACAAGTATCCTTGTAGCAGACCTATGATATTTCTGGGTCTGCTGGCCTGTGGAATTGTGGAGTAGTAGAATTAACTGGTTGTTGCAGTATATCAAATCTTTTAGCCATGTTTGTACAGCAAGCAACGAGTTCCTTCCCCAAGGTCAAATCACCTACCTCTTCACCAGCTGTGGAGGTGAACCATCATACACTACATGGAGTTTTAATGGTATTTCCCAACAGGGCCATCTCTGGGAATGGAAACATGGCATCTCAAACAGTCATTTTTGAGAGGGTTTCGAGCAACCCACACTAGTATTGACTAATCATTGGGCAGAACCTAACAAGATAAATAAAGTACGCATATCAGAGGGGTTTCCAGGTGCTGTTTTGGTGCTGCATGATTTGTTTGGCTGGCGGAGGTGGGGGTCGACGAGCCAGGTCTTGAACTGTTTTCTGAAGTCCATCAGGGAGGGGGGCTGTGCAGAGGTGGATGGGGAGGTTGATCAAGGACTTGGCGGCAAGGTGGGAGAATGAAGGTCCTCCGAAGCATGCGCGGTGGATGCATGGGGTGTGAGCGAAGACAAGAGTGGTTGAGCAGAGCTCCCTGGGAGGTCAGTGAAATGAGAGGCAGTTGTTGATGTAGGTGGGTCCGGTCTTGTGGAGGGCCTTGTATGCATGCGTGAGGAGTTTGAAGAGGCATCTTTGCTGTACAGGGAGCCAGTGGAGAGCCCCGAGGTGGAGAGAGATGGTCCTTCTGGGGAGGTTGAGGATGAGTCATCCTGCAGAGTTTTGGATGATCTACAGGTGATTTATAAGCTGTTTGGTGGTTCAGACATTGAGCGACTTGCTGTAGTCGAGGCGGCTAGAGATGAGTGCTTGGGTGACTGTCTTCCTGGTGGAGACAGGTATCTAGCAAAACATCTTGCAGAGCATGTGAAGGATGTTGAAACAGGATGTGGAGACATAGTTGATTTGTTGCTTCATGGTCAGCTGGGTATCCAGGATGATCCCAATGTTGCATGTATGGCTGGTGGGTGTGGGTGGAGGACCGAAGGTGGTGGGCCACAACGAGTCATCCCAGGGGAAAATTTTGTTTCCCAAGAGGAGGATTGCCATCTTGTCTGAGTTTCACTTGAGGAAGTTGGACCTCATCTAGATGACGATGTCTGTCATGGTGTCCTGTAAGTTGGTTAGTGGGGAAATGAGGTTGTCTGAGAGGAATAGGACCAGCTCGGTGTCATTGGGATATGCGATACTTTGGAGTCCGTGAGTATGGGCAATGTTAGCTAGTGGGGTCATGTAGGTGTTGAAGAGCTTGGGGCTGAGAAAGGAGGTCTGGGAGAAGCCACAGATGATGTTTTTTGGGACGGTGTCAGAGTCACCAGATCCTCGGGGTCTGTGCACGTTCCCAACACTTCCACCACAAGACAGCTCCAATACCCTGATTAGAATTGTCACAGAGTCTACGAGAGTCCAAGTGGGGAAAAGGGGATTAGGAAGGGAACAGCTGGGAAGGAGACCTGTAGGAAGCAAAAGGTTAAAACACACAATATCAAGATTATATCATATTAATCAATACTAGGCTATGACTCTAAGCATTGTCATTCTGAAGACATGGACAACCTAAGCATAGACTTAAAATGACTAGGCTTCAAGATGACTGGATACCTTTGAGGGAATCAAGAAAGGTTAAATGCAACTTTCAAATTCAAGTATTATCTTTTGCATGAGGATCAGGAAATAATCTGAATGATTTCTAAACCATCATATGAATCGTGTTTGAGAAACTTATTATGTACACACAACATTACAATCTAGAACTCTAGCTTTTTTGCTCTCTCAAAATTGCCGGAACATGAATTGGGCACATTGCAGATTTGTACAAAGGTTGTAAATACCATGGAATGATTGTACACCATGAATAACATGAATTAGACTCGAGAAATAAATTACGCGTCTTGCCAACTCGAAAGCCACCAAGTAAATGCTTTAAAATGGTAGCGCATAATGAACATCGTGATTTTAAACACAGAAAGGAATCGCGCGGCTTGCCGTTTCGAATGTCACCATATGAATGTCAGAAAATTGTAGCGTACAATGACACACAAGAAATGAATCGCGCGTCTTGCTGATTCTAATGCGACCCTGTAACTGCCAAGGAATGGTAGCGCACAATGAATATCAAGGGTTAAAGCACGAGAAATGAATTGTGCGTCTTGCCGATTCGAGTGCCACAATGTAACTGCCAATGAATGGTAGCGAACAATGAATAACATGAATTAAGCACAAGAAATGAATTGCGCGTCTTGCCGATTCGAATGCTACCTTGTAAATGCCATAAAATGATAGCGCACAATGAATATCAAGAGTTACACACAAGCAAAGAATCGGCCGTCTTGGCGATTCGAGTATCAGCATGTAAATGCCATGAAAAAAACATGCACACATTCACACGCACAAGAGTAAAATTGTTTATCATACAAAATTAGGCCCAAGAACTCGAAAGCCTTCGAGAACGGGATCAGGGGCCTAGCCCGACCTCTGTCCTACCGCCCTGATCAAGGATCACCAACAAATTGAAGGGCAAGGCCTGTAAGATGAAAGTAGGCCACCGGAACAGGAGCTCAGGAAGTTGCTGCTGCTCTGCACCTGGACCTCTGAATAGTGAGCACGTGGAGCTGGGCTGGCTCCCTTTTATAGAGTCTTAGCCCAGCCCACCAACCACACCCAGGCATGCTGCAGGGAAGGCTTCTAGAAGGCCCTGGAAGGGGACCACACCCTGACACAGTCTGAAAGCCTGCAGCAGTACCTTACATGTGAACAGTATTTATATGCATGCTGAACTTAAGTCTTCAGGATTAAACTCTGCAATGCAAAAGGTTAAACAACATCATATCAGCACAATGCATAAATTATGTTAGTTTGAAATTGTTAGGTTTTTGCATTCTAGTCGCCCGTAGAGCGCGCACTGCCCTGATGTTGACAGACGGTCACAAATGGTAGGAGAAGGATCCTCTGCATTCAGCCGGTGAGGAAGGAGTAGATCCATTTGAGTGCTTTATCTTGGATGCCGATGGTGTGGAGTCTGGTGATAAGTGTGTGGTGGCAGACAGTGCTGAACACAGCATAAAGGTCGAGGGGGATGAGGGCCGCAGCTCCTCTGAGATTGAGGAGGATTCTTATGTTGTAGATGGCTGCGATCAGGGCGGTCTCAGTGCTGTTATTGGGCCGGAAACCAGATTTGGAGGTGTTGAGTAAGTTGTTGGGTACGAGGTAGTCCGTTAGTTGGCGGTTGATGGCTTTTTACATGACTTTGATGGGGAATGGGAGGAGGGAGATCGGTTGGTAATTTTTGAGCTCATTGAGATTGGCTGATGGTTTTTTAAGTAGCGTCTTGACCTTGGCATGTTTCCAGGCATTGGGGACTGTGGCCGTGGTGATGGAGATGCTGAGGATTTCCGTGAAGGCTGCTTCTTTTACATCTTTTCCTAGGTTGTACAGATGGTGCAGGCAGGGGTCTGCAGGGGAGCCAGAGTAGATGGAGGTCATGATGGTGGTGGTTTCTTCCATAGTGACCTGGTTCAATTTGGAGCTTTGTGGGAGTGTAGCGTGAGTTTTGGTGCGGGGGAGGTCGAGGTTGATGGGCTGAGTCTCAAAGATGCTATAGATGTCCTAGATTTTGTTGCGGAAGTAGTCCGATAGCTTGATGCAGAGGTCTAGGATGGAGTGAACTGTGTTTGTAGCGGCAGAGGGGCAGAAGAATTCTCTGATGATGTTGAAGAGTTCCCTGATGTAGTTGATGCGGGCTTTGATGCGGGTAATGAGTGCTTATTTCTTGGTTTCCTTGCTTCGGAGGTGGTATGTTTTGAGGGAGGATAGGAATGCATTGAGGTTGGGAGGGGTCTTGTGGGTGCACCAGTGTCTCTCTAGCTTCCTGGAATGTTGTTTGAGAGCCCAGAGGTCTGGGGTGAACCATGTGGCTTGCTTGGTGGGTTTGTTGCTGGTGGGGCTTTTCAGGAGGGCTACAGTGTCAGAGGCTAATGCTAGCCAGTTAGAGAGGTTCTGGATGTTGAGTTCAAGAGTGTCCGTGGGGCTGGGTCTGATGTATTTGAGGGAGGTGATCCAGGGGATTTCCGAGACTTTTTCCTGGTTGATGCAGGTGGGACCCATTGGGATGTCCTGTAGGAGGTCAATGGTGAATTGTACAATGTTGTGGTTGGAATTCTGTGGTGTGGGAGAATTTGACTTGGGAGCTGGTGGGGGAGATGGGGTCTAGTCTGTGTCCTGTGCTGTGGGTGGGGGCGGTGACCAGCTATTTGAAGCCAATGGCATTCATGCTTTCGATGAATGTAGTGGAGTTGGAGTTGTTCGGGTCTTGTAGGTGGGAAGTTCAGGTCCTGAAGGAAGATGTAGTGGTTGGAGTCAACTGCTAAGGGGCCAATGAAGTTCATATGACGTTGCAGGAGTTGGGATGGGGGACCGGAGGTCTGTAGGCGAGGGTTCCTATTATGGTGGTGTTGGGGTCCGGTCTGATCTGGAAGTTGAGGTGTTTTATGATGAGTGTAGTGTTGTCGTCTAAAGGCTTACAGGGAGTCCTTGTGTATGATGGTGATGCCTCCAACGTGTTTGTTGGGAAGGTCGCAGTGGATCATCTTGTATCCGGAGGGTGTCACGGTGGCAAGGTATGGAGAGGATGTGGGGGTGATCCAGGTTTCCATGATGAATGTTAGGTCGGAGAGAGGGTATTGATGGTGTCCCAGATCTCTGTGGTGTTTGCAGATTGATGGGACGTTGAGTAGGGCACATTGGAGTTGTGGTTTGATGCTGGGGGTCCGTTGGGTAGTAGTTACACAGCTTTCCACATTGCAGGGGAAGCGGCAGTTGCATCAGGATAAGGGGGGCCTTTTGTGGATCGAGGAGTGGCGGTTTAGCATGTGATGTTCAGGGCTTTCAGCATGAGGTTTCGGACTTCATCAGAGAGTATCTGCGTCGGGCTGTAGATTCGGGGGTCCTGGCGCTGGGGGCGTCCAGGCGCAGAGAAGCTTGCAATTGGCACACCAAAGGTGGGCCCGTGGCACACCCGCCATTAAGTAGCTCGTGGGAGTGGGAAATAGCTGGAAAACAGGCGGTTGGGGCTCTGGGCACCACAGGGTTGCAACAAGAGCACTGAGTGCAGGAGAGGGGCGGCTGTGTCAGAACCAATTAAGACAGTGCTACAAATAGAGGGCTATCTACAAGACACGTGGAGACAAGCAATACAATACCCAATAAGCAGTGACAGAAGGGGACTACAGGAGAGGCCGAGACAAGTAATACAGTACCATAAAGCAATTACTACATGACACTCCAAGACAAGTAAAACAGTTCCAAACAAGCAATGATAGAACAGGAAATGCACAGACTAGCACTACAATACGGAACAAGTAATGAACAGAAAGGGGCAACTGTTAAGCAAGCCAAGCCAAGGCAAGCAATACCAACAGCAGAACTAGCATGGGCAAGCAGATGGGGGATAATACAACAGCGCTACAGTGGAATCCCAGTAGGTGGGATACTGCCAGGGGTAGCGAGAGTGGGGAGCTCAGACTGAGCAACAGCAGCGATGGGAGCAGGGGTCAGTACCTGCTCAGTGGGGTCTCTCTACGACCGCCATTAAGTAGGTCCCGGGGGTGGGGCGGTCATTGTGAGACGCATTGCGGGAGTGGGAAATGGCAGAGAAAGAGGAGGTGGGGGCTGGGGGCACTACACTGCAGCAATGAGGGCATAGAGTGCAGGAGAGGTTCGACAGCGTAAGAACCAATTCAGGCGGTGCTACAAACAGAAGGGCTATCTACAAGACATGGTTAGACAAGTAATACAATACCCAATAAGCAGTGACAGAAGGGGATAACTAACAGGATACGCTGAGACAAGTAATACAGTACCAAAAAGCAATAACAGAACAGGACACGCACAGACTAGCACTACAATACGGAACAAGTAATGAGTAGAAAGGGGCAACTGTTAAGGAAGCCATGCCAAGAGAAGCAATACCAACAGCAGAATGAGCACAGGCAAGCAGACGGGGTATAGGACAACAGCACTACAGCGCTACAGTGGAATCCCAGCAGATGGGATACTGCCAGGGGCAGCAAGAGTGGGGGGCTCAGACAGAGCGAGAGCAGCGAGGGAAGCAGAGGTCAGGCACGCAACATCTTGTATAGCGAGAGTTTGCCATCAATATGAACAGTTTCAATGCGGTGTGGTAGATATGATGTAGGAATTTAAAATGTAGCAGGTGGAGCTGGCTATTAAGGGCAAGATTACCAATCTGACCCAAGCAGTACAATGATTCATTGTCTGAGATAACGCTACCCAGGCCCTCTTCCCATTGTGCCCTGACATTGGGCACCACAACTAGAGCCTTATCTTGCATTGTGGAATAGGGCTTGGACAGAATATGCTTACTAGACTGGGCAGTAATAGGCAGCATTAATATTTTTCAGGAAAAGGGTTCCTGAGGAAAGTCCAGGTATGACTCCTTATATAATGCCAGGAGTGCAGAGATATCCTCTCTACCCATGACATAGAGGGTTAGTTGATTCCACTGTGGACATGTTCTTTTACCTTTGCCATAGTCTACTCATAGTTGTAGGCATTAGCTGTGGATTTGTCCCAACTAATCCACACTCCAAGGTATTTGACTGATGTTGAGCTGCAAGGAAAGGGGAATCAAGTACACAGACCTGCATGCCTTGTGTTAGCGGTAAGGCCATGGCTTCATTTTAGTTTATCAGAATGTCCAACAGTGCTTTGAATGGTGTGAGAAATTGGGTTGTTGGTTGACTGAGGTGTGAGCCCTGTTCAAGTAACAGCCACAATCCCTTGCAGGGTGAACCACAAAAGACACTAAATTAGCATTGCTGAGCCCTGGGTAGCTTGGCACAAAAAGGAGTCAGGCCTAACTTAAAGGCAACGTGTAGGTTATTTATGCAGCGTACAAACAGTACTAAAGGTAAAACACAATACAAGAAAAATCCCACACCAATTTTGAAACATAGAGTAAAACAAACAAGCACCTAAAAGAGCAAAGCACCAATGCAGACATCTGGGGCCTGAATCACAAAGGTAAACTTAGACCAAAAGTCTAAGGCTCATATTTATGGAAGGTTTGCGCAGAGTTATTGTCATTTTTTTTTACGTTAAAACTGTGCTAACCTAACTCCATATTTATATTTTGACGCTACATCTGTCTAGCCTAAAAATATTGAAGTTAGCATTTTCATTTTCAGGATGAACGAACCCACTTTGCATCAATGAGGTGCAAGGTAGCCGTTCCTGTCCTGAAAACGACCCTAATTCCCTAGCACCATATTTAACTCCCTTTTAAGAAACGACACATGGGTGGGTGGTGGACCTAAATAATAATGCTAAGGCTGCTTAGGGCCATCAGACCAGGCGCTAAGGTCCAGGTAGGCCCAGTTCTATGGGGAAACACTTGGAATGGGCACAAAGATGCCCACCCTAAGCCCCAGAAACACCACCAGTCACATCACAGGGACAGTACTGGAGGAGGGAGCCCATCAAAGGTAAGTTGTAGGTACGTTTTTTTTAAGTGTGTTGTGTGCCACTGGGGAGCCCTTACATGGGGCCCCCTGCATGGCACAAGGTATGTTGGGCATGCCCTGGGGACACTGGTCCCCTGTGGTGGTAATGCCTCCTGTATATACTTAGACAGGAGTCATTTAATGGGTGCTAGTGCATTGAAAAATTACGCTAGGCTGATTTGTGGCAATAATTTTGTCACAAACCAGTCTAGTGTCATTTTTCACCCACTAATACCATTTCCCCTCACGCCATTCTGGCCAGGATAGCGTCATTGTCTTTGACACTAGCCAGTCCTTAGCACCATCCTGTGTCATATCTTAAATATGGCACATGGATGGCGCTATGAATGGCGTTAGCCAGCTCTAAAAAAATCTGACGGACAACTGTGCACCATTTTTAAAATATATGGGCCTACGTTTAGACCATTTACTCATAGTAAAGTTAGACCTTTGGTTTAGACCCAAAGTTTAAACTTAGACCAAAAGTCTAACTTTACCATGAGTAAGGTTAGACTTTTCTTCTAAGTTTACACCTTTGGTCTAAACTTAGACTTTCTGTCTAAGTTTACCTATGTGAATCAGGCCCCTAGTCGTGTGAGACTGGGTCAAAAATATCTTAAATATGGCACATGGATGGCGCTATGAATGGCGTTAGCCAGCTCTAAAAAAATGTGATGGGCAACTGTGCACCATTTTTTAAATATATGGGCCTAAGTTTAGACCATTTACTCATAGTAAAGTTAGACCTTTGGTTTAGACCCAAAGTTTAAACTTAGACCAAAAGTCTAACTTTACCATGAGTAAGGTTAGACTTTTCTTCTAAGTTTACACCTTTGGTCTAAACTTAGACTTTCTGTCTAAGTTTACCTATGTGAATCAGGCCCCTAGTCGTGTGAGACTGGGTCAAAAATCTAAAATGTGGCCTACTGCAATAGAATACGGTTCGGATTCAAGAAGTGGATTGGGCTCGGAAAGCCCTTAGCTTTGGACTTAGAAGAAAGTCTGGGGAAAATGTTCTGAGAAGGTTATTTTCAGGAGGGCAAGGCTACAGACAGGGTCCAAGGAGGAGCCATTGTTATTGGGGGACTTGTGTCAAAGTTGGGATGAACATTTCTACACTCGAACTCAGCCTCTTTTTTTGGAAGGCGAAAATCTCCAACAGAACAAAGCAGTAGGCTATAACCGAAGACAGTTCCAGGGAAATGCATACCCCTTTGGTGAAGAACAGCTGAACAGGATTTACTGCTGCAGAGAAAAATATAGCTGGAGAAGCCATGAAGTCAGGCCGACTGATGGTTTACCATGGGCGAATGGACAAGCAGGTTGGTGCCGGTCCCGCCTCAGTCCTCAGAGCAGTTTTTTTGTTAAAAAATGCATAAGTCCTCAGATTTGTATTATGGCTATCTGGGCAAATGTAGCACTACAACCAGGGGCCAGGACAGGTGGGACACACTCAGACACGTGACTTAAGACAGGCTGCAGGGACAAAAGGACCATGGGAAGGAAAATACCAACTTTCTAAAAGTGACGTTTTCAAAATTGTAATGTAAAAATCTGACTTTACCATTAAAGTTGATTTGTCATTTCAATTTCATAGACACCATACGTGAAGTGGCTACCTGGTTCCAATAACAAGTTAGCAGCCATTAAATGTAATAAGGTAACCCACCGTTGTCCTATTGGACAGGTAGTGCTCACAGTAGGGAAAAACACATTTAGGAGTTTTTAACTACCAAACATCTAAAACTTTAAAGTACATTTCCCTACTTTTATTTACAATGCACCCTGCTCAATGGGTTACCTAGGACTTACCTTAGGAGTGACCTAAAGGGGACTTTAAGGCTTGCCAAGGGGGGTTATAATTCCAAGTCGAATTGGCAGCTTAAAGCTGCATTCAGGCTGCAATGGCAAGTCTGGGGCATGTTTTTAAATGCTACTTATGTGGGTGGCACATTAAGTGCTTCAGGCCTACTACTAGCATTTCATTTACAGGCACTGGGTATATGGTATACCACTCTGAAAGGGACTTATAAGTAAAGTAAGCGTGCCAGTCAGGTGTAAACCAATTGTACCATGTTTAGCGGAAACAGCACAAACACTTTACGTGCACAGAGTCCTAAGGCCAACAAAAACAAATTCAGCAAAAAAGTGGAGGGTAAAGGCAAAACATTTGGGACTGACCCTGGGCAGAGGGCCAGATTCAACAAATGGCATACATTCCCTAATGACTGGGTTAAGGTTTTGGGTTGCACAAATATAGGGTAACATCACCTGTGCATACGGATACTATGAGATTTCAGTGACAAAGGCTTTGTCGGTGGCTTTGTAGTTGATGAATTACACATGCTAGAGTTACTGTCTCCAGGGCATACACTAGGGAGATAGCGGGCAGCCCTGCCAGAGGCCCCTCCCTATTGGAAAAGGCTCAGAAAGAAGTAGACCAATGAGATGGATCCTAGACGATGGTCTCATGTTGAGCAGGCAGCCCTGGTTTATGAAACTCACAGACAGACCTATTCTGGTTAGTACTGCAAATAAGAAACTTCATTCAAGAAAATCAAAAGCCTTTGTGGCATCAAAAAAGACCCCCACAGCCTTCAGATCAGAGTTTAATTGGTGTATTAAGGCACTTGAGCTAAGGACCTTAGTATCTGTACTGATGAGGGAGAGTGGCCGGTACTAGTTGCTTTGGCCGGGAGGCTTGTCGGCATGAGGAGTGTAATAAGGGGTGTTTCTCTGAATGAGGCTGCCTTTCGCTATTGCTCCATTGTATACCTGCAAGAAATTGTCTGCAAGGGTCCCCCACCCATGCAAGGTCTCTGCGGTCAAAGGATTTAGAATAATTTACAGATGACCTACAGTTATGAATTGTGTATAACTTAGAATGGTATTGAACAACTTCCCCAAGTATTCTGTTAGTCTTATATATAGTCTCATCATTTTCACTTTCCAGCTGTGTTATGTCCTTAGGTGTATGCATGATGCATTAGTGCAGCAAGAGGCCTGTTGGTCACTCTGCTTCTCCATATGTCTTTGCTTGAGCATATTTATGGAGGTGTTTCACTTCCATGTCCACTGTGTTAATGAATTTAGGACTTGATTTAGGTTTTGGCAGAGGAAAATACTCCATCACAAACGTGACCAATCTCCCCTCTGCCGTTATACGTTCCCATTATTTCCTTTGGGGATCTTAATATGGCAGACGGGATATCTGTGATGTTTGTGACCGAGTTGTCCCTCTGCCAAAACCTAAATCAGGCCCTTAGTCAGTTTTGTTTTAAGCAGTGCCAATGTGTGTGCAGTGGAGTTATGTCTATAGTGTGTGGCAAGTGTTCTAATCTCCTGCTCACGTTTATCAAGTCTGTTTCAGAAATGCCTATGGGCACCATGTGTGATGATACAGATCCCTGGCATATATGCCTTAAAGAACATAGTGTGCCCAGTGATTGTGCAGAGGATTTGTTGAATGGGGTACCATGTAGGACCAGGAGGGCAGTCCCTCTGTTATAAGAAGAGTAGTAAACCAGTGATCTGTGACTGCTAATTGGGAAACAATGAGAATGCCAAGATGTGTCTCCTTGCTGAGTGCTACATCTATTTTATGGTGATTAATGTATGCAAGGATATGTTGGGCTTTGCAGTGACTATTTAACCACATATATTTTATATAAAAAAATGGATGGGTGCAGAGCTATTATTTTTCTGGGCCATGGGGTGACATATGATCCAATCATAATCATGAGCAGTATCCCATTTTGTGCTTCATTGAGGGTTTTGCTGAATGACCTGCAACCAGCACATAGGGCTGTTAAACTATGTGTAAGGTTCCCTATATATAACAAGTTTTATCTTACCCATAAACCCTGCTCTATACCCACACCGGCCAGCCACCCAAACCTGCCAGTTAATTGTTCCCATGTAACCAAATCAAACCAATTCAAACTTGACAACAAAAGATTATCAAACATTACAAACACGTTTTCCCACTGCAAGGACTTACCACTGGAGGAGTGCAGCATGCCGAGCAACCAATACCATCAAACAGATGGGTTTATGCCGAGTACATATGCAGTGATAGGTAGCAACAGGTGCAACAGATGCTAGAATTCCAGTTGTAATGACACAATTAAATTCCTACAGATAGTATCTTGGGAATAACTCCAAAGACAACTGACAGTCTAACATGTGACCAGTGGGAGTCTGAAACATTGACATATTATGTACAAGTATACATCTCCAACCTTCATGCAAGCATGTCAACTGTCGGAACTCCCTCCGCCCTTGGTTGAGTAACAGCATGTATCTTTCCTCCTTGTCAGTGAGCTCCATTTAAGAAGAGGGTCACTAGGTTAGAAGAATGTTGAATAATATGACCACGTGTAAACAGAATATATACTTGATAGATGGACCCATATTTCAGTTTCACTTTTCACCACTTAGGCGCTTCACGGATGAACTGGTACAATGGAATGATGCAGTGTTTGACTTGGCAATGGTGCTGTTTCATAAATGGTGTGGAACTTAGCAGACTAGAGCATACATGAGGATTGTTGCAGTGAGTGATTTTGTGGCACACCAGATATATCATATAGCGTAGCATCTTGTACACTTGCCTGATGCAGCTTCCATTTGACAGGCAGGAACTCACAGCGCACTTCTTAGACTGCCAAAGTGAATAAGGAAATATGGAAAGAGTATTTACATCAGGCACCAGAGTCTGTTTTTCCCTTGCCAGATGTAGCACTGTGTCGCAATCTCTATAGTTGAATAATCTTGCAATGACTGGTTGGTGGGTTGCACCTAATGGGGGCATGGGTCCTCCGGAGTGATGGGCATGCTCCACAACAAACAGAGGAAAGAAACTATCAGCACCAAAAGAGGAGTCTTTCAACATAGTCTGCCATCTTACCTACGTCTGCCTATTCAGGGAGACCCACTAAATATAGATTTTTACATCTTGATCTGACGTCCAAGTCCTCATTCTTGGTTTTGATCATGCTTAGTACTTTGGCTATATTCAGTAGTTGTCCAGAAGTTGCCTGCATTGTCATCTTCCAGGGTGGATATTCAGGTGTCTGCCATGGTAAATGTATTTCTTGTTTACTGAGTGTGGTTTTCATCTTGTCCACTCTAGGTGAGAATGTATCTAGCTTGTTGTCAATGGAAGCTATGCTTCTCTTCGTGTGGAATAGTAGTGTTTTGTGCTCAATGGAAAACATTTGAGAGATAGTTGCTCTATCCAAAGATTGGGCCCTCCCGGCTCCCAGCAATTCGCATTGTAGCTTGGCCTGCTTGGGATATCCCTTCATCATCACTGCCACTGAGACAGGATTCCATGCCCCAAGCCATCTGGGGTCACGCCCTGCTGTCAGATGTCTGAGCCTGTAAGATCTGTCTAACCTGAGTGATAGTTCAAAGGCTCACGTTTAGAACAGTCCTGAAACTTGAGGAGTTGATAAATGAGCCTATAAATTATCTGTAACTTATGGCATTAGGTTCTTTGTGAAGTTTGAGTGTACGTTGAAATTTGTGTAACCTGAGACACTATTTGTCTGTTGAAAATGGGAACATATTTCATGGGAGTAATGTGGCAGAGCTCATTATTTTTATGCAGAGCCTGCTCTCTCCCCAAGTAGCTTTACCTAAAAAAAAGTAGAGAATTCAGATGTTTAGGAAATGTGTGCGCTTAGCATAAAATATTCTGGGAAAGACTTCAATACACCTTGAATCTTCCTTAAATAAATGATATTCTTTAACAAAACTTCTTATGCCATTTCTTCTTTTTAAGTTTATTGATGGCTATGGTGTTTGACAAACTACGGTTGTAGTTCTTGTAAGCTGGGGTGCTTTTAGAACTTATGGTTCTTCTTTACTCAGGAATTCATATGTTGAAATGAATCTTGGATATGGATAAGGCTAAAATGTTGAAATTAGCATCCAAAAATATGTTAATTCTTAGGGATCTAATAACCCTCAAGGTAACACTGTCAGAACATGTTCAGGAGGACATGTAGTGGATAGGGTGAGGCCTCTTACCACTGCTGTCCCAGGGACATCTCTACAATGGCTTTGTAAACTGGGCCAAGTACAACCTTTTCCACAATTGATTCTCAGTAATAGCATAGTCAAGCAGTCACAGGCTTCTTAGGGAGGTCAATATGGGGGTTACACAGGCTCAATAATCAATGCCACCCTCCCAGCAGTGCAATAAGATCAATGCTAAAATCAGTGCTTTGTAGAAAAGTAAAATACTTTTTAACTATGCATCATTTAAAGACTAATTTCCCTATCAACTGATACGACAGGCTTCATCCTGTAATCCTAGCCATCTACAATCAGAGCCATTACATCCCTATGTGTTAGAAACGGCTCTGGTACTGCTAAGAAATGCCTGTCTCCTCTTCCCTCACCATAATGTGTGCTGCTCCCCCCTCCTTTCCAGGCGTTGACGGCAATACACATATGTTTTCTGGAGAAATCAACCTCTCCTCCCTCCTGTACTCAGGAATAGGCTGAGTGTTAGAAATGGGGTCTTTGGATTGGCAGTTAGGTTACCCTCTGTCCAAGCAAGGACCCACACTCTAGTCAGGGTAAAAGAGAATCACCTTCAGCTAACCCCTACTTACTCCCTTGGTAGCTTGGCACGAGCAGTAGGCTTAACATCAGAGCACTAGGTGTAAAGTATTTGTACCAACACACACACAGTAACTTAAGGAAAACACAACAAAATGACACAACACAGATTTAGAAAAATAGGAAATATTTATCTAAACAAAACAAGACCAAAACGACAAAAATCCACAATGCAAAGTCAAGTTATCAATTAAAAAGCAAAAAGAGACTTTCTGTAGTTTAAAACACACACTAACACTGTTGGCATGAGAATGTACCTTGGGTGCGTCAAAAATAAACCCCGCACGGGCTAGTGTGCTTCAAAAAGGGCTTGTGATGTGTCAATTTCACTCACGAGCGAGAATTTGAGACATTTCTTCTTTCTTCGGGTCGGGGCACATAGTTTCTTCTCTCCGCAGGAGAGCAATGCGTTGATCTGGTCAGCACTCTCAGATCAGGGCAGGCCTTGCGTTGTTTTTACACGCGCAGCGGTGCTTGAGTCAGAAATCCAGCCGCACGATGACCCGAAAACCACGCAGCGAGGGTTGCGATCTGTCAGCCTCCGTCAGTGATGTTGCGCGTCGTTTCTCTAGCTCCGTGCGTCGATTCTTTGGTTGCGTTTCCAGCGAGCGTTGATTTTCAGCCGCAGAGCCGGCGGCGCGTCGTTTCTTCACCCAGAGATCAGAGTTGCGTCAATCTTTTCCCCGCACGGCGCTCTGTGCGTGGATTTCCTCCTCTCAGGCTGACAGCTTCTCTTTTCAGGGTCCCAGGAACAGGATGGGCACCACAGCGCAGATTAGGAGTCTCTCCAGAGACTCCAGGTGCTGGCAGAGAGAAGTCTTTGCTGTCCCTGAGACTTCAAACAACAGGAGGCAAGCTCTAAATCAAGCCCTTGGAGATTTCTTCTCAAGATGGGAGGCACACAAAGTCCAGTCTTTGCCCTCTTACTCTGGCAGAAGCAGCAAATGCAGGTTAGCTCCACAAAGCACAGTCACAGGCAGGGCAACTCTTCTTCCTCAGCTATTCAGCTCTTCTCCAGGCTGAGGTTCCTCTTGGTTCCAGAAGTGTTCTAAAGTCTGTGGTTTTGGGTGCCCTTCTTATACCCAATTTCTCCTTTGAAGTAGGCCTACTCCAAAGCAAAGTGGCTCTTGAATGTGAAATCCTGCCTTGCCCAGGCCAGGCCAAAGACACTCACCAGGGGGTTGGAGACTGCATTGTGTGAAGGCAGGCACAGCCCTTTCAGGTGTGAGTGACCACTCCTGCCCTCCCTCCTAGCACAGATGGCCCATCATGAAATGCAGGCTACACCCCAGCCCCCTTTGTGTCACTGTCTAATGTGAGGTGCAACCAGCCCAACTGTCAAACTGACCCAGACGGGGAATCCACAAACAGGCAGAGTCACAGAAATGGAATAAGCAAGTAATGCTTATTGTGAGCTCAGAGACCCCAAACTCCACATGTCCATCCGCCCTCAAAGGGAATCTACACTTTAATCAGCCCACATTGTGTAGCCCACATTTTAACCTATAAGAGGGACAGGCCTTGCAACAGTGAAAAACAAATTTAGCAATATTTCACTGTTAGGACATACAAAACACATTACTATGGGGGTTATTCCAACTTTGGAGGAGGTGTTAATCTGTCCCAAAAGTGATGGAAAAGTGACGGATTTACCACCAGCCGTATTACGAGTCCATTATATCCTATGGAACTCGTAATACGGCTGGTGGTATATCCGTCACTTTACCGTCACTTTTGGGACGGATTAACACCTCCTCCAAAGTTGGAATAACCCCCTATATGTCCTACCTTAACCATACACTGCACCCTGACCTTGGGGCTACCTAGGGCCTACCTTAGGGGGGTTTGACATGTAAGAAAAGGGAAAGTTTAGGCCTGGCAAGTGGGTACACTTGCCAAGTCGGATTTACAGTTAAAACTCACACACACACACTGCAATGGCAGGTTTGAGCCATGATTACAGAGCTACTTATGTGGGTGGCACAACCAGTGCTGCAGGCCCACTAGTAGCATTTGCTTTACAGGCCCTGGGCACCTCTAGTGCACTGTACTAGGGACTTATTAATACATCAAATATGCCAATCATGGATAAACCAATTGCATACACATTTTGTAAAGGAGCACTTGCACTTTGGCACTGGTTAGCAGTGGTAAAGCACCCGGAGTAACAAAAACAGCAAAATCAGAGTCCTGCACACATCAACAACCTGGCGAACAGAGACAAAAAGTTAAGGGAGACCACGCCAAGGATAAAAAGTCTAACACTGAGGCTTCTAAAATTTAACCTGGAGGCCTGCATCACTAGAAAGGCCATACACTGGTCAATAACACAGCATGTCACTACCAAACTCAAGTAGCCCAGTTTCAGTCCTGTGCTTTGTTCTGATTCCAGGCTAAATGAGGGCAGGTCAGAAAGAATATCTAGAAAATGGTGAACTTTAAACAAAACTTTTATAAGGAATGGCAAAGTTGCAAAGTGACACAATGGCTGGAAAATGGCTGGCTGAGATATGTGTAGGCTGGGCCTTTTATTTTGCATTACATACTCTTTAAGTAGTTTTTGACAACTGACTCTTGGAGGGACCAGTTCTTTTGGTTCAGATTAATAAATCATAACAGATTAGAATATTATTGGAGCATGGTTTCTCAAAGAGGCCCTGGGCTTTAGGTGCTTCAGAAAACTATTGATTTGTACTAAGGTAGCATGGAGAAGCTTATATAGGGGGTTAGGAAATGACTGTCGAGGAAGGGACATGTGGTAGTTTAGTACTAATAGATACAAGGCAAATTATGCAACGGGTTAAATAAAGACACACAGTCCAATGTTTATGAAGATCTAAGGAAACACATCCACAAACCTGGTGTGGGCAAAACTCACACCCAAGATGCAACAAGTATAACACCTACAACATGCACACAAAGCACAAGTCATTTTTAATAAAATAGACATAGTTGAATGTTCCCATATATCGAAAGAAAAACAGCAACAAACCTGGCACATCATCACAGTCATACCTTCAATATATACACAAAGCGAGATATGTAGTTATATTGGGTCCAATCAAGACATGCATACTCTGATATTTCCAGAAATGGGTCTACATTTCTAGATATTCCCAGATGTGCACCTACAAGTTACACTCACAGCGTAAGTTCTATAGGATTAAGTAGAGGAACAGTTGCATGTTTAAGAACTTCTACAGAAACTCATCCAAACATTCAGCATGAGTGATGCCAATACCTTTACTTTCCAAATAGAGATACTTACAGCACATACACACAGTTGCAATTAAACTACACAGTACTAAGTTCAACAAACTCAGTGAAGCACTTTTCTTGCACTGGCTGTTCCTAGTTCCACAGAATCAACATACATAAACATACAGCATAAGTTACATTTTCATTAAAGACACAAAGACCAATGTTGATGAACACATCAGGAAGCAAATCAGTCAACAAAGTTTACTTGAACAAATTCCAGTCCTTGATAGCCCCAAGAGGCATACCAACAGTCCATGCATACATGCTGAACTGGTGTCCCAGTCTCACAACTACCACCTACAAATACTCAATGGAAGCTATATTTGATCAAACAACAAATATGTTCTAATCTTCCCAAATTTTTAAGGAAATAAATACAACTTATTTATTTGTTTGTTTGTGTGTTTATTAAAGAGTTTTATATAGCTTACCTTCAACACCACGTGTACTAGAGTGCTTTACAGGTAGATTTTTTTTAGTCCATTACAGCAAAACAGGAGTACACTGAGTAAACATAATAACTATGTAAGAGTAGATCCTGGGTACGTGAAAGCACAGGAGGGGACAGATTACATCAAGTATTAGTGAAATCTAAGAAACTTTAATGTTCATGACTAGTAATGAAAAACATCATCAAACACTGCACTGTTAAAGTCCATACCCTCCCAATTCAAAGTGCCAAATATAATATCTACATACACAAACCAATATATACAGAGTTATATAAAAACACATAGGCCCTCATTACAACCCTGGCGGTCAGAGATAAAAGCGGCGGTAATACTGCAAACAGGCTGGCAGACAATTAAATGGGATCACAACTACGGCGGAAACCGCCATCATAGACACCCACTTCAACACTCCGATCACCAGGGCGGTAGCAACAAACACTGCCAATAGCCAGGCGGAAGACAATGTACCGTCCACTGTATTATGAGAGGCCAATCCGCCCGCTTTTCCGAAGCGGTGCCAACGACATCAAAAGCACAGCGGAAACAGTACCCAGAAGGGGAACCACTCACCTTTCGACACTCAACGAAGAACCAGGATGCCATGGAGCCCGAACTGCAGGTCCTCCCCATGCTGGTGTATCTACTAATACACCAGGAATTTGAAAGAAGGCGGCGGCAACGACGATGGTGAGTACTGCACCTAGCACACAGGGGACAGGGGAGGAAAAAGAGAGTGACACACACACGCACGCAACACCCCCACCCCCCACCCTCATCCACAAGCCATACACACTAACACATCCAACAACATTACAGATACACCCCGTAACCCTCTGGAAGATCGCAAGGACAAAATGAATTGAGTCAAATCTGTGATATTTTGAAATGCATATAAAGTGAACGATTGAAAACAACAGTTTCTACAAATATGTATAGTATGACAGAGAGCCGTACACTGTCCATTGCAAATGTCCGTGGACCAGTGGCCCAAAAAATCATGGGCGAAGCCCACACTTGACTCCTGCCTCAAAACGGAGAGAACACTTCAGGGGCATCAGGTCGAAAACACACAGGCACCTCAGGAGGAAGGGGAGGGTGGCACCTCAGCCGGAAGATGGTACTACGCCATTGCTCCTTGAGGGGGCAACATGCCCACAGCAATGTCCTGGGGAGTTGTAAGACACAGTCTCTCAAGTCTCTCAAGCTGGTGGGTTGCCCACTGCTTGGTCCTGGGGAGTGCAAAGCCACAGTCTCTCAAGTGGGTGGTTTGCCCACTGCTTGCTCCTGGGGAGTGCAAAGCCACAGCCTCTCAAGTATCTCAAGTGGGTGGTTTGCCCACTGCTTGCTCCTGGGGAGTGCAAACCCACAGCCTCTCAAGTCTCTCAAGTGGGTGGTTTGCCCACTGCTTGCTCCTGGGGAGTGCAAAGCTGCAGTCTCTCAAGTCTCTCAAGTGGGTGGTTTGCCCACTGCTTGCTCCTGTGGGGAGTGCAAAGCCACAGTCTCTCAAGTCTCACAAGTGGGTGCTTTACCTACTGCTTGGTCCTGGAGAGTGCAAAGCCACAGTCTCTCAAGTCCATCAAGTGGGTGGTTTGCCCAGTGCTTGGTCCTGGGGAGTGCAACGCCACAGTCTCTCAAGTGGGTGACATGTTCCACTGGTTCTGGAGGGGGCCTTGTGCCCAGTCTGCTTCATCCTACCAAGGATTGGGTGAGTGGATGGATCTCTCCACTGGTTCTGGAGGGGGCCTTGTGCCCAGTCTGCTTCATCCTGCCAAGGATTGGGTGAGTGGATGTATTTCTCCACTGGTTCTGGAGGGGGCCTTGTGCCCGGTCTGCTTCATCCTGCCAAGGATTGGGTGAGTGGATGCATCTCTCCACTGGTTCTGGAGGGGGCCTTGTGCCCAGTGATGCTTCACCTGGGGTGTGGCAGTTCACATTCCCTCACCTGGGTGTCTGAGGCACGGGATGTGCAGGGAACAGGTAGTATGATACTCCATGGAGCCAGAGCCACACTCCATCCTGTGGCGACTTAGGCTGCAAACTGCTGGTAGTACTAGTGCTGGTGGTGGTGCCTCAAGTGGTGTGTGCAGGCTCCAGGATGTCTCCTGCAGCCCCGGACGGCTGCCCACTGGGGATGCTGCTGATGTCCGAAGTAGTGGCACCGGCTGGGCATGTGGCAGTGCATATGGAGGTGCAGGTGGCAGTGCCTGCGGCAGTGTCTGCAGCGGAGATGCTGCCGGTGCTGCCTGTGGTGCGAGGGCTTGCAGTAGTGGAGGGAGACACCAGGCCATCTCCAGCAGCCTCAGACGGCTGCCCACTGGGGATGATGCTGGTGACTGTCGTTGTGGCAGCAGCGGTGCAGGGGGTGGTGCAGATGGCGGGGCAGGTGGCGGGGCAGGTGGCGGTCGTTGCGGCGGTGCTTACCGTGGTACAGGTTGCTGGCCTGTCAGGACAAATGGTGGTCACCAGTCCCTCACCTGGAGGCTCCAAACCCTGAAGTGACTTGCCCTTGCTTTTATGTCCCTTCCCCACCTTGGTACACACTGCTCGGACCTTGGCACTGTCTTCTTTTGTTTTGGATGAGGCCTTATTGGGTGGGTGGTGCTTCTTGTCCGTGCTGCGTGACGGCCCCTTCTTAACCTTGGCAGGTGGCAGAATCGGGTGGTCTTTAGCATCGATAGGTAGCACACTGCCAGCCCTGACGGGTGCCCCCTTTGATCCTTTTGGACTTGCAGTGACCATAGTGGATGCTGACTTGGTGGCTGAGGTGCTGGTCTGGGATCTAGACATCCTGGCCCTAGGGGAAGGACATGGGAGGGGAGGCGTAGGGAAGAGGTCAACGCTAGCCAGGAAAAGTTTTATTGACACACTGGGATGGGAAGATGGAGGGGGTGTGGGAGTGGAGGAAGAGGTAGTGGTTGTAGGAGGTGTACGTCTGCTGAGTTTAGGTGAAGGTGCATTGGCTGGAGGCCGTAGTGAGGTGGATGGCTGTTGAGTGGGTGTGTGCCTGTGTTTATGTACTTTGGGAGTAGGGCTCACAGACACACTGGGAGAGGACATAGGGGACGTGTGCAGGGCTGTGGGGGTGGTGATTGCTCGTGAGGGGTGTGTTGTGATGGGCATGCTGGTGATGGAGGCAGTGGCTGATGATGTAGTGCATGCAGGTGTGAGTGGAGATGCTACTGGGAGGGAGGTGGACGAAAAGGAGGAGGGGGACACAGTGGAGGAAGTGGATGTTGATATGTGTGCATGGGTATGCTGCTTGTGTGAGTGACTGTGTGATGATGTGTGGTGCTTATGTTTTCCTGAGCCACTTTTGTGTGTTGATGCACGCTGGTCTGAAGGTGTGCTTGGGATAGGGTGAGGTAGAGGGGTTTGGGTCTGGGTAGTGGAAGTTGGAGGGGGGAGGCTGGACACAGAAACAATGGCTGCCATCAGTGCTGAGGCCAGAACCTGAAATGCTCTGTCGGGCCGCCACGCCAGAATGAATGCCCTCCAGATATGAATTTGTTTGTTGCAATGCCTCTCGACACCCTGGTTGGCATTTAGAATGTTTGACTGCCCAACAGTGAGGGATCTCAGGAGGTCAATAGCCTCCTCACTGAGGGCAGCAGGGCTGACTGGATTAGAGCCTGAGGTGCCTTGGGCGAAGGAGATGCCCACCCTCCTGGGTGAGCGGGCACGGGAAACGCGCTGAGGGGCTGCTGGAATGGTGGTGCTTGGGGGGGGTGGTGGCTGTACCTGTTGTTGGGGTGGGCACAGGTGTCCCCCACGGCCAGGGAGGTTCCATCGGAGGAGGAGTCGCTGTCACTGGTATCCCCTCCTGTCCCCATCGTGGAGCTCCTCTCGCCCTCCATCCCACTGGTGCCTTCACCCTCAGTGGATTCGCCCTCATGGGCCATGTGGGATGCAGCTCCCTCCGTCACCGGTGGCTCTGCACCTCCGCCAGATGATGCTAATGCACATAAGGACAGGGTGACAAAACAAGAAGGGGGGATAGGCAGAGGATAAACATGGTCAATGCCAGCAACACCACTACCGTTGGCGTACACAACACACAGTGAGCTGCCCTATGCACTAGGCCATGCCCAACCAGTCACTAACTTAGTCACCAGCCCATGGGGTACAATGCCTAACACCAGCATCTGCACACATGATACCCACAGGACCCTGCCCACTAGTAGCCGGCCACTTGTACCACTGGGGTAGGGGTGCTTCAGAGCCTGCAAACAAGGGACCTACCCTGCCCATGATCGCGCTGGCCTAGGGGCACCCACATTCTCCATCCAGCTAGTTCCTAAAGCGTGCAAAGTAAGCTTTCTGAAACTGTACTCACCCCCTTGTGGCTGCTGTGATGCCCCCAAGCGCCCATCCAACTCCAGATAGACCACCGCCAGGATGCGGAACATCAGGGGGGTCATGGTGCGATGGGCAACCCTTCCACGTTGTGAGGCCAGCCCCAGCTGGGCCTCCACGGTCTTCTTGGTCCAGCAGCGCAGGTCCTCTTATCTCTTGCGGCAGTGGGTGCTCCGCCTGTGATAGACCCCCAGGGTCCGCACCTCCTTGATGATGGCACGCTAAATACCCTTTTTCTGGTGGGCGCTGACCTAGAGAGAAATTACAGCGGAAATTGTAATTACTCACCTGTCCGGATCATCATACTCATTGCCCACCAGTTCCCACCCATGCCCCGATGCACATACACTGACCTCTTCTCATGCAGCATTCAGGCCTGGACACCTTAGCACCCCCAACATGTGGCTTACACACACACCAATTAATACATCCCTGGCCCACGCATCATGCTCACAGTGTACTCACCTGTTTGCCTGGAGGACAGTATAGTAACGTGTACTGGGGGAGGACCCCATCCACCAGTTTTTCCAACTCCTCCTCAGTGAAGGCAGGGGCCCTTTCTCCAGACACTCTAGCCATTGTCTCTTCCAGACTCAGGTCACAGCAGCACTTGCAGTGTAGGTCCTTTCCTGTTGATGGTCAGGTAGCAAGTGAGTGAATAGAAAGAAAATGGCGGTGACGTCCGCGGCGGTGCGAACCGTCACCACCGGTGTACATCGCCATTAGCTCCTGGGACCCATAGGGCCCAATGATAACCAATGCAGAGTTGCGCGGCGGTCATCGACCGCCTACCGTGACGCAGCACAATGCCAGCGCAGTTACCTCATTTCCCCTTGACCCTCCTCACAGGTCAGGCAGCCGTCATTTCAGCGGGGTACATGGCATGGCACCTAACTGCGTCACAGCACATATTGGCACATATACTAACTCTTGAAGTCAAACACTCCTTCTGTGACATTAATTCAAACACAGTTGTGCTATCTATGTGGCAAATTACCTTCTGCTCAGCGTTCTCTTCCATAGGCTACAACAGCTGAGGCAGACGATGAGATGGCAGCATCCTCCAGTGGACCTGTCGGCAATGGAGGACAGACACATTATCATCACATACAGACTTGATTGTGCCACAATCCAAGAACTGTGTGCCTAATTGGAGCCAGACCTGATGTCAGCTATCCACCAGCCTACAGGAATACCCCCTCTAATGTAGGTCCTGTCAGTGCTCCATTTCCTGGCAAGTGGCTCCTTTCAAACAACAGTGGCCATGGCATCAGGGATGCCTCGGCCAATATTCTCCAATGTGTTGACCAGAGTGTTGTCTGCCCTGCTGAAACACATGCGCAGCTACATCGCATTCCCCCAGGTGGAGGATTTGGCCACAGTGAAAGCTGACTTCTATGCCCTGGGACATATCCCCAACATCATTGGTGCTAATGATGGTACACATGTGGCATTTACCCTCAGCAGAAATGAACAGGTATATAGGAATAGAAAAAGCTATCATTCGATGAATGTGCAAATGGTGTGTTTGGCGGACCAGTACATCGCATATGTGAATGCCAAATATCCTGGCTCATTGCATGACGCCTATATCCTGAGGAATAGCAGCATCCCTTACGTGATGGGCCAACTCCAGAGGCACTGGTTGTGGCTAATAGGTGAGCCCAAGGTCCCCCTCCTACTATGAGTAGGTGTCTGGGTATGGGGTTGTCCCTAAGGGTTAGTGTGTGTCTAACAGGTATCCCTCGATATTTACAGGTGACTCTGGCTACTCCAACCTCTCGTGGCTACTGACCCCACTGAGGAACCCCAGGACAAGGTCAGAGGAATGTTACAATGAGGCAAATGGGCGAACAAGGAGGATTATTGAGAGGACCTTCGGCCTCCTGAAGGCCAGGTTCTGGTGCCTCCATCTGACTGGTGGATCCCTGTACTACTCACCCAAGGAGGTGTGCCAGATCATCGTGGCATGCTGTATGTTGCAAAACCTGGCCTTGAGACGCCAGGTGACTTTTCTGCTGGAGGATGAGCTTGGTGATGGCCTTGTGGCGCCTGTGGAGAGTGAGGAAGAGGAGACAGATGAAGAAGATGTGGACAACAGAACAAACATTATACAGAAGTACTTCCAGTGAGATACAGGTAAGAGGCTGTAACTCCCCTTCACATTTCAGCATACTTTTGGACATTGTACATGGCAGCCTCTTAACCTCTGTCTATGCCCACTGACTGTTCCCTTTGGATTCCCTTTTTTCAGATATGTGTATCCCATTCTGGCTCCTGCTATGTGTACTGCTGCCCCCCAACTGTCATACATTGGTATAATTCAATGAACATAGACGTTGCAATGCTTTGAGAATGTTGTAAGAATACATCTTTCCAATTATTGCCCTGACTATAGTATGGTTTATATCTCAATGGTGTTTATTTTTTATGCTAAATCGTATGGGGGTAAGGGCTGGGGTGATGGTGGAGGAAGGTCCATGGTAGAGTCCAGTCTCTTGGTATCACAGATGCATTGTCCAATGGGGCATAGGAAGGGGAGTAATGGCAGGTCAAGGTGGACAGGGTGAAAGAGTGGGACAGAAGGGTGACAATCAGGAGAGTCTTATTTCCTGGCGGGGTATTGGCAATGATCTCTGTCTTCTGCCTGGATCGCAGAGCCGTTTGCGGGGTGGTTCTCCTTCTGCAGGGGGTGAGGTGCTGTTGGCCTGTTGGTCCTGTGGCAGGGCCTCCTGTCCACTAGTGCCGGTGGAGGTGGAAGGCTGTTCCTCGGTCTGGCTTGTGTCAGAGGCCCTTTGTTGTGCCACTGCCTCCTTCATGGTCTTGCCCATGTCAGCCAGCACCCCTGCTATGGTGACCAGGATGGTGTAGATTTTTGTGAGGTCTTCCCTGATCCCCAGGTACTGTCCCTCCTGCAGCCGCTGGGTCTCTTGTAACTTGGCCAGTACCATGCCCATGGTCTCCTGGGAATGGTGGTATGCTCCCATGATGTTGGAGGGTGCCTCATGGAGGGTTGGTTCCCTGGGCCTGTCCTTCCCCTGTCGCCCAGGAGTCCTCCCAGCTTCCCTGTTGTCCTGTGCCTCTGTCCCCTGAACCGTGTGCTTTCTGCCACTGACCCCAGGTCCCTGATCATCCTGAGTTAGCGGGATTGCCTGAAGTCCCTGTAGTGGTGGACACACTGCTGATTGATGTGTCCTGGGGACAGAGGGATGGGCCCGCTGGGTGGGTGCTGTAGTGGTGTTTCCTGAGGGGGAGGCTCTGTGGTGGGTTGGGACTGTCCAGAGGTCCCGGATGGGCCAGGTTGGTCATCATGATCCAGGCGTGCAGCTGTGCAGAGCTGCTGTCATCACTGTGAGCCTCTTTTGGGGGGGGACTGGGTGTTGGTGGCACCTCCTCTCCGGTGATGTTGGGTAAGGATGCTGTTGGGATGCAAATGCATTGTTATTGTATTTGCGTGTGCCATCTTGTGCAGTGGGTGTGTTTCCCTGTATAATTGTGCTTTCCCTGTTGCCTTGGCCTTGTGTGACTGCTGATTGTGTGGGCTGGGTGAGTCTCTGTACTGGGCATGCTCTGGTGATGGGTGTCCATGCAGGTCTGTGATGGGTGTTCATGCATTGGTGTTGCATGCAGGGCTTGGTATTGGGATGTGTGGGTTGTGATGGTGGGGTATATGTGAGGTGATGGAGTGATGGGAGTGAGGGTATGGGTGGGGGCATGTGTTGGCATGCTGGTAGGATGGGGGATATAATGGTAAAGATTTGCCTTACCAGAGTCCAGTCCTCCTGCTACTCCTGCGAGGCCCTCAGGATGCATGATTGTCAAGACTTGCTCCTCCCATGTTGTTAGCTGTGGGGGAGAAAGTGGGGGTCCACCGCCAGACCTCTGTACAACAATCTGGTGTCTTGAAACCACGGAACGCACCTTCCCCTGTAGGTCATTCCACCTCTTCCTGATGTCATCCCTGGTTCTTGGATGATGTCCCACAGCGTTGACCCTGTCGACGATTCTCCGACATAGCTCCATCTTCCTTGCAATGGACGTCTGCTGAACCTCTGATCCGAATAGCTGTGGCTCTACCTGGATGATTTCCTCTACCATGATCCTTAGCTCCTTCTCAGAAAACCTGGGGTATCTTTGGGGTGCCATGAATGTGGTGTGAGAGATATGTGTGTGGATGTGCAAGGTGAAGTGTGGGGTGATGTGTTGGGGTATATACTGTGATGTGCATGGATGGTGTATGAGTGATGGTGTTCTGTGCCTCTGATTGAGTGTGTGCTCTTTGCTTGTCTCTCTGTGCTTGGTCTCTTTTTTTCATCGTAAGGGGTTGTGGGTAGTGTGGGTGTGTGTTTTATAGTGGTGTGGGTGTGGTGTGTGTATGTGTGTCAGGTGTGTGTATTTTGAATTGTCCAATGTGGTATAGTTTTGTAAGTGTGTGTGTATTTTGAGCGTGGTGGCATGTATCGCCAATGGTTTACCACAGTTGATAGACCGCCACGTTGATTCGTGGGTCGGGATACTGTGGGCGTATTCCTGTTGGCGTGACAGTGTGGGTTTTGCTATCGCCAGTTTACTACTGACCTTTGTTCTGGTGGACTTGTGGTGTGGGTGTCTGTATTGTGGCGTATTCTTCTGTGTGGGTCATAATACCCGTGGCGGATTACTGCTGCGGGCATTGTATGTTGGCGACAGTCAGCATGGCGGTAAGCGTGATTTACCACCAGGGTTGTAATGAGGGCCATAGTCCAGTGTTAAAAAACATCCAAGGTAAAACATCAACAAATTCCGTATGCACACAGCTAATTCCTTAGTGGTTTGGATGTCTATAACACCAACCACATACATACAGATAATACACACCCATGAATGAAACACAATTTACATTTGGTCAAATAAAGACGCACAGTTCAATGATCATGAACACCTAAGGAAATATATGATGTCTTAAGTCTACTCCACAAACACACACACACACATGTCATCCAATTAGCTCTGAAGCCCGAGGCTGGTCCCACCTACTTAGCATAGGAAGAAGCTTCTCCTGGTGAGTGAACTCTCAGGGAGGCAGGAATTAACTAGAAGTCACTGGAGCATGTAATTACCATTTTAAATCCTGGTCCCCCACATTGTGCTGGACGCAGCCCATATCAATCATCATTTAAATTGAGAATAATGTAACTTTAACTCTTCTCTGATATGGCATGCATTCAAAGATACATGGTGGTCTTTGGATGCAAAATTCCTGGGCACTCCAACAACAGTAGGCTTCTGCTTGCTGCCCATGGGTGTACCCATGAGGTCTGTGAATCCTAAGGACATGAGGCTTATAGTCCTTATGAGTTGAGCCCTAAACTACCCACTTATCAATAGGACCCTTAAGCTCATTTCTATTCTTTGGTCCCCAGGAATCCTGCGCAGGCTCAGCTTTCTGAGGCACCAGCTCACTCTCAGGTGCCTTTGATTCAGCTCATCTTCTGGCCACCCAATGTCCCTGTTTAGCCTTAGGCTCAGTAGCTCATGCTCACTCATACCTAAAAGCTTCAGGATACCCTCAGTTCACTGAAACCATGTTCACCTGGGGCAGCGCTTAAAATTGTGTGTAGTTCCCTTGCTACTTGGCACATAGTCACCACCAGATCTCTAAAGCTGTCATTGGGCATTGGGGAGGTGAATATTTCCTTCAGGGGTATTGCCTCATTTAGGTCCCGAGCCTGTAGCTCACCCTCAGCTTCCTGGGATTTGTGCCCACTCTAAGTTACCCAAAGCCTTTCATTCTCTATGGTCTTAAAGTCTCCTGATTACACCAATGCTACATCCTTTAGAAAACCTAATCATTTTCAGAAGAAATTCAATTGATTTCTGTGTTTGTGAGTACTTTGATTTCTGTAGTCTCCAAAGGTGACTTATGGAAGTGGAAGGACCTTGTGGTGGTTCTGGTAGTGGACAGACCAAGAGCCTGAATTCGAGTTGGGTGGTAATAAAAAAAAGCCACCTATTTCTGGAGGAAGTGTTAAAACCAAAGGAGCATTGTCTGGTGGAGTTTACTTTACCATAATATCCGTTTTTTGAAGGAGACTCCATTGGTTTGCTCTGCTGTGATTTCAGCACATCTATTACGTGTCTACTTCCAAATGAAGCCATAGACTACTGGACTGTCAGAGAACTAAGGGTTGTTTCTGAGGCATTAATCCACCTGTTTCTTATTATCTCTGATGAGGAAACCTAAAATCCTCTGCTCCATCCACGCTTTATTTCATTATTCAGTGAACACTCTTTCTCCATTTTCCTTTCTCTCCACTTATTTTCAATCCTTCACTCTCCATACCAATCTATCATTCATCCCTTCTCACCACTCAATCTTTCCTCGCCCTTCCTTTGTTTGTCTCTTCGCCCTTCACCTTGCCTCTCATTTTCTCTTTTCCTTTTTGTCTCTTCGCCCATCTTCCTGCCACTTGTTTCTTTTTTTCTCTCTCTCTCTCTCTCCTTTCCTTTTTCTCTCTCCTTTCATTCCAGGATGGAGGGGGGAGGATTTTTTTTAACAACATTGCCACAAGAAGAATTTTCCTTTTATCTGTTTCTATTCCGATTGTTTTTTAAATTGCAATTGGTGGTTTTTTTCATTCATTGCATTGCACAGTATTTGAATGAAACTCCCAATATCAGTCCGAGACAACTGGCAGCTGGCACCTGCAGCTTGTCTGCTGAATCGTTGTGACCTGCTGTGAAGGACAAAATCCTTCTCCCCACACAAAGACTTGTTAATTCGGTACCCAAAAGACGCACCGCCCTTAAAGGCTCACTGTCATTTCTGAGGCCTATGGAAGGAGTTGCATCAAATGATGTCATTCTGCAAGTCACAACTAGTAGGCCTAATATGCAGCTTGCTCAGACTGCCTCTCACCGAAAGCTACAGCAGTCTATTGGTTAGGAAAATAATCCCAGGTGTGTCAAGATGTTTGGTTCAGAGATTAAGCAGGTATTTGGAATGCAGTGGGTCTCACCTTTGCTCAAGTTAAAGCTATTGGCGTTGTAAATTCCTCACTGGACTTTTCTTGCCAAATAAATTGAAAATGAAAAGTAAAACAGTTGACATAAGCGAGCCCATTCAAAACGACATGGCCTCCATGAGCATGAAGGAGACACACAATAGTAAAAAGACGTTTGCTTGCAGTCAAACGTATCGGTAAACGTGCAATTATCCATGTAACAGGGTCGGTGTCCAAGGCGGTCACAAAACCGCCCAAAGGAGGAACAGGTGTAAAGCATTTACCAATGATAACAAAGGATTTTTGAAAGGCAAGCCCATGAACAAATGAAAGTGATGGGTGTGCAGTGGGCGTGGTTAAAAGCCCTCAATACTTACAATAGGTCAAAGTTCTTGCACACTCAACCTAAAAAACTGCCCACTAGCTCTCCTCTGTCACATGCCCCTCAGGCACCGGCCAAATGCCCTCCTTTCCAATCTGACCCTGCAAAGATACAATGCTTTTCATCTAATATTCCTCCAGGGGAATGTGAAGGCAATACATTGTGCCCCTTCCCTTTCGGGAGAGGAACCCCTTTTCATCTTCTCATCCAGGAGAGCGGTTTGTGATTTAAAAACTGCCCCAACTCACATGTAGTTAATCATCGCCTGTGAGTCTTGCCCCTCTGCAGTGGTAATCGGATTGCCATCTCGATGGAATGTTTTTTTTCAGTGTTAATAATAAAAAGCTTACACAAAACAAGCCCTGGCAAAGCCAATAGGCCTAGCCTATACAAGAGCTTTTGGCTTGGCAATGTGTTTTGCCATGTTGTACACCAGTGTGGCTGCTGTTCAACATGGGTAACCGTTAGTGACATGGAGTGTTAAATGGAGTAGGGGAGTAGAGTGCCATAGAGTGGATTTGTTAAAATGTTGTAGAGTGGAGTAAGAGGTGTAGAGTGTCACAGAGTTGATCAGAGGAGAGTAGAGTTCAGTGGTTCAGTGGCAGAGAGTGTTGTGGAGTGGGGTGGAGTAGGCTGGAATGGGTTGGAGTGGATTGAGGTACTGGGTGGAAATAGCTTGGAGTAGAGTAAGATGGACTGGATTAGGGTAGAGTGGGTGAATTGGATTGGGGTGGATTAAAATGGGGTAGTTTGGATGGGATTGGGGTGGATTAGAGTGAGTGGGGTGGACTCGATTGGGGTGGGTGGTTTGGATCAGAGTGATAGGGCTGGTGTGGGGTGGATTGGATTGGGGTAGATTGGATTGGATTCAAGTGGGGTGGATTGGGTTGGACTGGAGTGAGGTGGGGTGGATTGGATTGTATTGAAGTAGGATGGATTGGGTTGGAGTGGGGTAGAATGAACTGGGATGGGCTGATTAGATTAGGATAAACTGAGAGGAATCGAGTGGAGTGTGGTGGATTGGGGTGAGTGGGATGGATTAGAGTGGGCTGGAGCGGATTAGATTGGGGTGGGTTGTGGTGGGGTGAGGTGGATTGGGGCGGCCTGGACTGGAGTGGGAGGATCAGGATGGGGTGGGGTGGGGTGGAGTGGATTGGAGTATGTTAGATTGAGTGGGGTGGATTGGATTGAGTGGGGTGTATTAGGGTGGGGTAGGGTGCATTGTACTGGGGTGGATTGTACTGGGGTGGGGTTAAATTAATTGTGTCAGAGTGGAATGAGTGGCTGGGGTGGGTTGGATTGTGGTGAATTGGACTGGAGTGGGTTGGATTGGATTGGAGTAGGGTGGGGTGGATGGATTGGAGAGGGGTGTTTTGGATTGAATTGTGGTAGATTAAGGTGGTTTTCAGTGGGGTGGATTCAAATGAATTGCGCTGGAGTGGGGTGGGTTGGATTGGACTGGAGTGAGGTGAAAGGGGTAGCAGAGGACCTGAGTGGAGTAGGGTGGGCTGGATTGGAGTGGGGTGGGGAAACTAGAGTGGGTTGATCAAACTGGAGTGGGTAGATTGGAATGGAGTGGAGTGGACTGGATTGGACTGGAGTGGATTGAAGTGGGGTGGGTTGAACTGGGGTGAGGTGTATTGGATTGGACTGGGGTAGATTGGACTGGGCTGGATTGGGGTGGATTGGGATGGGATGGGCTGAATTGTAGTGTGGTGGATTGGAGTGGAGGGGAATTGGTATTACTGGATTGGAGTGGGGCAGATTGTTTTGAAATGGTGTAGGCCAGGTTGGAGTGGGACATATTATTTTGGATTGGAGTGGGGCAGACTCGAGGGGGGGCACATTGCTTTGGATTGGTGTGGGGGAGATTGGAGTGGGACAGATTGTATGAGGGTGGATTGGGGTGGTGTGAATTGGAGTAATGTGGATTGGGTTTTGTGGGTGGATCGAATAGGATTGGAGTGGGGTGAATTGGGATGGAGTGGGTGGAATGGATTGGGGTGAGGTGGATTGGATTGGAGTCAGGCGTATTGTTTTGTATTGGAGTAGGGCGGATTGGAGTGGGACAGATTGTTTTGGATTGGAGCAGACTGGAGTGGGGTAGATTGGAGTGGGGTGGATTAGAGTGAGGCAGATTTGAATGGGACAGATTGTTTTGGATTGAAGTGGGGCAGATGGTAGTGGGGATGGTTGGAGTAGGGGCAGGTTGTTTTGGATTGAATGGGGCAGATTGTTTTGGATTTCAGTGGGGCAGATTGGAGCGGGCATATTGTTTTGGATTGAGTACAGCAGATTGCAGTGGAGCCAATTGTTTTGGACTGGGGCAGATTGGAGTGAGGCAGATTGTTTTGGATTGGAGTGGGGCATACTGTTTTGAACTGGAATGGGGCAGGTTATTTTGAAGTGGTGCAGATTGTTTTTGATTAGAGTGGGGCTAATTGCAGTGGGGCAGATTAGATTGGGGTGGGTTGGTAGTATTGTAGCGGGTCGGTTGGAGTGGATTTGATTGGGGTGAGTGGTTTGGATTGAAGTGGCGTTGACTGGTGTTGGGTCAAGTGGGGTGGTCTGGGGTGGATTATAGTGAGGCAGATTGGAGTGGGGTGGACTGGGGTGTACTGCACAATTATGCAGCACCAGTTCATAATGAAGAAACAGTGTTGCTTTGCAATATTTCAAACAAGTTCATCATCTTTTGAGAGAAGCTTCCATGAGCAAAAAAAAAAGATAAAACATGAGTGGAAAGTGAGAAAAGACGACTTGGCAAAATGAACGAAAGTTAGATTTAACAAATAAAATTTTGCAATTTTGTTTGACCTGCTGAGCACTATTTGCCAATCACAAGCCTTCTGTTTGCAGGGCACTAGAAGTTAAAAAGAACAAAATAGTACCTCAAACACGTCGACGAGCACTAATTAAGCTGAATCATTCAGTGCTTGGTCCCTGCTCCACACAGAGGAACGGAAATTATGTCAGGCCTAGTTTCACGAATTACGAAGAAGAGTGCCATGCAAACCAACAAATGGTGAGCGACAGGTGGGCTCCAAGCCCTTTACTGTACACAACAGAATCTCGCAAACAAGGTGCATGCACTAGCGCACGCACTCTCAGGCTCAACCCTTAAAAAGAAGAGAAGGGGTTAGGCGGATAGCTGGAGTACGCTGATTATACTAGAGCAAAGAGTTATGTATGTTACATGATTATATGTGAGCGAATATCTATATATATATATTTACATATATATGACCTAGTGGCAGTTGCGACTAGGTAATTATACCGCCACTAGGTAACTATAGATAGGACCTAGGGCCTCATTATGAGTTTGGCGGGCCGCCAATCTCCTGTGTTCTGGAGACTGCCAGTGCAGTCTCATTCTTGCTGGCCCGCAGGCCACAACATTAACACCAACTCGTAATCCTCATTCTCGCTGGCCCACATGCCACAACATTGACACCAACTCGTAATCGAGCCGGCTGCAATGTTGCGGTGCCTCGGGTGCACCAGCACCCTTTGCACTTTTCATTGCGCGATGGGGCTGGTCATGCGGGGCGGTCCGACCATGACCCTGGCGGTCTCATGACCTCCAAGGTCTTAATGACCATCCTAGTTTCTATAGGAAAAGCATTTTTTGTTTGCTAAGAGCTTTGCCGCCATTTGATGAATCTTCATGAAATGTTTATTTTTTAAAACGGTGGTCATTTCAGCTGCTGTCTGGGAAGTTTCAGGGTGATCTATTAAGCGGGGGCAGAGAAAAAGGGGGGTCCCAATACAAGTTTTCCCTAGTAATTTTTCCATAGAAATTTTGAACAGCGATAGAGCCAAAACCACTGGATGGAATTACACCAAATTTGGCCGAAAGGTATCTCTTGGTCCAGAAAGAGGCCTTTTGTTATTTGATGCAAATCTATTCTGTAGTTTTCTAGGTATTAAATAAAAACCAAATTTGTATATATATATATATATATATATATATATATATATATAGGAACGTGGATCCTCCTTGGATCCTCATTGAATCCTCCATGGATTCAGAGGAAGTGTAAGGCCCTGAAAGGCTGACTGCAACCTGACAGAAAAGTAGTGGCCACCATTTTGTTTCTCACATTGCCAGGAGGTGGAAAAAAACAGTGTAAAAACATATAAGGGTCAGGATACCTGTATCCTGACCCCATAGGACACATTCCTTATGGAACCCTCATTGACTATTTTTTTTCAGCTGTTCCGCAGATTTGAGGATCCTCCTCGGATCCTGGGGAACGGCAAGGCCTTGATTGGCTTGACGCAACCTGACACAAATATTTACCATGTGTGTAGGAAAGTACCCCCTTTCTTGGCATGGTTACCCCCTTTTTCTGCCTGATGTCAGAGTGTTTGACTCTGTTCACTGGGATCATACTAACCAGGACCCTAGTGATTATGCTCTCTCTCCCCAAACTCTGCATGTCATCCACAATTGGCACACTGGTGCCCCATTATAAGTCACAAGGTACCCAGGGCATTTGGGTTCCAGGGGATTCCCATGAATGCAGCATATATTTTGCCACCCATAGGGAGCTCAGGCAAAGGGTTCTGCAGGACTGCCATTGCAGCCTAGGTGAATAGGTGCAAGTACCCTTTCACTGCCACTTTTCACTGCACCAGGTCACTTATAGGTCACCCTTATGGCAGGGTGTCTAGCCCAGAGAGCAGGGTGTAAAGTACCTGCATGTGAGGGCACCCCTGCACTAGCAGAGGTGCCCCCACGAACTCCAGGCCCATTTTCCCAAACTTCGTGAGTGCAGGGACACCATTTTACACGTCAATACCTATGTCCAGCTACATAATGGTAACTCCAAACATAGGCATGTTTGGTATCAAACAATTTGGAATCATACTCCAGTGCTTTTGCAAACATTGGTTGTATGATTCCATGCACTCTGGGAGCTCCTTAGAGGACCCCCAGTATTGCCATTTCAGCCTTCTGAGGGTTTCCAGGCAGCCCAAGCTGCTGCCACCTCCCAGACAGGTTTCTGCGCTCCTAGTGCTTGAGAAGTTCAAGGCCAGGAAGGCGGAACAAAGGATTTCCTTTGGGAGAGGGGTGTTACACCCTCTCCCTTTGGAAATAGGTGTTACAGGCTTGGGGTAGCCTCCCCAAGCCACAGGCCAATGCTTTGAAAGGCACATCTGGTGCTCTTCTTGCATAAAACAGTCTAATCCAGTCACCAGTCCAGGGACCCCCAGCCCCTGCTCTGGTTTGAAACTGGACCAAGGAAAGGGGAGTGACCAGTCCCCTGTCCATCACCAACCCAGGGGTGGTGCTCAGAGATCCCCCAGAGGGTCCCTGGGTTTTCCCATCTTGGATTCAAGGTTGGCAGGGAACTCTGGGAGCATCTGAGTGGCCAGTGTCAGCAGATTACGTCAGAGCCCCTTCCTGATAGGTGGTCAACCAGGTAGATGACCAATCACCCTTTCAGGGCTATTTAGGGTCTCTCTCCTGGGTGGTTCCTCAGACTGGGATTGCAGGACTCGAGCAGGAATCCTCTGCACTCTCCACGTCGACTTCTGACCGAGGAAACTGCATCTGAATGCGCCAGGACCTGACAAGCTGCAGCAAAGAAGCAAGATGACTCCTGCAACATTGTATTTCTGGCTCCTTCCAGCAACTGAAACATTTCCCCAGTTGTGCATCCTCTGAGGACAGCCCACCTTCAGCCTGAATTAGAAGAAAGGAAGAATCTCCCTTGGGGTGGAGTCACTCCTCTGCTTCTGCAGGCACCAACTGCAACAACGGCCGGCTGCGTGGATCCCCTCTCCTGCTGAGCTGCATGGATCCTGCATCACCGGTCGTAGATTGAAGTGGTCCTGATGATCCTCTCTTCTAGCTTTCCGACTTGGATGGAGAAAAGCCCTTGCCTGCCCACGCCGGACAGTAACCCCGTGCACTGCATCCTTTGCAGCTGCCAAGGCTTGTTGGCATCTTTGCCAGAAGACCTTCAGGCATCCTGAAGCTCCAGCCCTCCGCACTCCATTCTGCGAAATGACTCGCAAAATGCATTTCCGAGTCGCAAATAGGAAGGGGTGTTCCCTTCATATTTGCGAGTCGCAATGGTATGCAATTCCATTTGCGACCGCGTACGCGGTCCCAAATGGAGTCGCAGTTACCATCCACTTGAAGTGGATGGTAACCCACTCGCAAACGGGAAGGGGTCCCCATGGGACCCCTTCCCCTTTGTGACTGGACCCAAAATTATTTTTTCAGAGCAGGCAGTGGTCCAAGGGACCACCACCTGCCCTGAAAAAATCAGAAACAAAAGGTTTCGTTTTTTTTTTCTAAGTGCAGCTCGTTTTCCTTTAAGGAAAACTGGCTACACTTGGAAAAAAAACCTGCTTTATTGAAGAGCAGTCACGGACATGGAGGTCTGCTGTTCCCAGCAGGCCTCCATCCCCGTGAGTGCCCTGAGTCGCTATGGGTTCGCAAATTGCGACCCACCTCATTAATATTAATTAGGTGGGTCTTTGCGACCCCATAGCGACTCGCAGAAGGTGTCTGAGACACCTTTCTGCATAGCAAATTGCGACTTGCAATTTGCGAGTCGCACGGACTCGCAAATTGCAAGTCGCAATTTGCTTGTTTCCTACATCTGGCCCTAAGTGTGACTACAGTGGTATTTCATGAGCTTTGCATATCTTCTAGATAAGCCTTGGCTGCTCATTCACAGCTACCTCTAGAGAGCCTGGCTTCTAGACACTGACTACACTACACGAATAAGAGATACCTGGGCCTGATATAAGGTGTAACTACCATAGGCACCCACAAAACACCAGATCAGCCTCCTACAATGGGTGCTAAAAAAAAAACATAGAAACTCACTGAAAAAAACAACGGTTACAGGGACGTTATAGTTAGGTTGATGTTCTATCCATACAAAACCATCACAATTCAGCTGTTATAGTTATACGTATCTGAAGAATCTATAACTCGTGCCTGAAAGTAACTCTGGGCAATGAGTTATAGTTTCTTAACATAAGTATAACTATAACTGCTCAATTTCTATGGTTTTGTACAGGTAAAATGTAAAGTTAACGATAACGTCCCTGTAACCTTTGTTTATTTCAGTGATACCTATATATATTTATTTATTTAAACACACCTTTCCACTATGCAGGCGGCCTGACTCTTGCTGCAATGTATAATATTTCACTGGAAGCAGACCCAGGTTGTTTCAATATGAAAAGCTCTAAAATACCACAGTGAAGTGAGCACTTTCTCACGAGGTACTAGTTCCTTATTCCCCAAGTATGCATTACAGGACTCTGTTCTGTTGATATGTCCTTTTCTTCATTTTATAATATCTCGACAGCCCTTGCATTTTACACCCTGAATTGTCCCACTTGGGCAGAGATCAGAGACAGGCATATTATCAGAACTATGTAATTCCACTTCATGTATCAGGGCCTTACGAATTTTATTCTTATGAGACTTTTCATATGAAAGTGTATAATTAAATCCTGAAAGTATACAGCATAAGGTATTTGTCTGTTATGTGACCTCAACATGTTTTTCAATTAACTGCTATTGCTAAAATCCTTTCTGAGATGGCACTTCAAAAGTGGCACTTTGCCCTTTTTATTATGTCTCCACTTTTGCTGAGTATAGCACTATTTCACACTGAATGCCATATGATCAAGGCTCTCTGAACCTAATTCTGTTGTGGGTGTTTACTGAATAAATCTTTAAACTACGTTTTTTTTAAATGTATGTGCACTTCCCTAGAGGACTGAGGATATACACCATCCAAGCATTTGAAAATCGTTCATACCAATAAAATGGAGGTACTGGCCGAGAACTCCGCAACCTGTTAAAAGACCATCACACAAATCCTTATTAAATATGCATTGCTAGGTAGAGGTGGCCTTTAAAAGTCAAAGAAGAAATCCTTTAGTTAAGACCAGAACAAGAAAATATTTACCACATTTTCAAAAAGAAATGAGTGAACGACTTGAAGAATTGAATCAAGGAAGCAAATAAAATACAAGGGTAATAATGATGGTTTTGCCGCTAGTCATTTATTGACATTTAGTAAACATTTTGTTAAAATGCATAGAGAAAAGAAACAGGAGCAATACTAAAGCATTATGAATATACCATTTCAGATAAAGGGCCTGACGCCATGTAATATAGTGACATATCAGACACTGGATAGGTGGCAATATCGGAAGGGGATTGTAGAGGACCTACTTTTTTTAGACACGTTCTGCCTCGAGCAGTGCTTTAAATGGGCCGGTACTCTCCGGTACTGAGTACTGGCACTTTTTTATTTTGAGAGGGAGAGTACCGGCATATCTCAAGAAAAACGTAATACTTTTAATTGGAGAGTACCGCCACTTCTCAGAAACAAGCAGGTACTCTATTACAGAGTACCTGCACTTCCATTTTTCCATTTAAAGCACTGGCCTCGAGTTAAAAACAAAATTCACAGCAAAAGAGAGAATGAGATGGAAGAGATTGAGGTGCAGTATCGAGAGGAATAGGAAAAGTCACCAACTGGAAGCAACACAAAATGTACAGGAAAAGAGAGCTCCATGCGGCAGAGAAGAAAGTTCAAACGAAAGGACAATAATGCCTGGGTTAAATCATAAAGTAGATAATTTATCAAACAGTAGCATATGGGATTAAGAATTAAAAGTTTTCAATTTTGGTTTATCTTTCTGTCCAAGCGGTAAATTGGACTATGTGCAAAGTAGACTTGATGTGTTCACCTCAAAATTGAAAAAAGGCTTTCAAAATGAGTAGAGAACAGTACTATTGTTGAGTAGAGGCACAATTTGAATTTGAATGACAGCTTGAAAATTAGTGGTGTTGATTACCCTGCATGAGCTGGAACGGGTTTGGGAGGGCAGTAACTTCAATGAAATTGAAGGTTTTTTGCATACTTTAGGTATAGTCTTTGACAAGTGGCACCCCACTGAGTTCAAGCCAAAATCTCAATACATTCTGTCATTCTCACACAATTCCATTGATACTTCCCTTGAGAGTGTGAAAAATGATTTTAAAACGTTGAGGAGGTGGAGGTATAAAATGAAGAACAATACTACTTGGTCGTAGATGAAGGCTATAAGGACCAACTGACGATAAAGACATTGTGGTCCAACAAGCAGACCAAGTTGGGAACACCATAATTTTCCCCAGAAATATTTATGTTCATGAATCTTTAAGACATTGCCTATGAAAGAAAGTTACAATGTTATGGAGTGATAAAGTTAAACTAGGGCCGTAGAAGCATATTTGGACATTCTACAGAAATGGAACAAATCTCAGCATTTTTTGACACTGGGAGTTTTTGCTACTTGAAATGTAAATTTCCATGCACACCAGCTCTTTATTGCCAAACATTCATACAGAGAAGACCAGTCATCCAGTGAGATCCATTATGCCTTCCCCTGGAGAATACTTCAAAATATGTTGACATTTTCTTGAAGACAGTTGTAACCACTCTACTCTCATACATACAGAACTCGAAAAACATTCTCAGGAGGATAGATGGCATCACACAGGAGAATGATTATCTACTTAAGACACTGAATGTTACAACCCTCGATACTGGTATAAAACACCAAAACACCCATTAACATAATCATTGTTATGATTAGACACCGACTGGAGAACCATGTATTTATTTTTGATGACTTGATTTACAAACAGATATTTGGAATGTCTCCCCCCCCCAAATATGTCAACTGGTCATGAATTGGTTGGAGTAAGAAATGTCAATGGCCCCTGAACTGGCTGAAGACATGGAATGTGTGGTGCCATGGCTGAGTTATATAGATGACCTGGTCATTACACGGCAAGAGTCAGTATTGTCAGACAAGAAGTTTATTAAAAAGGTAAACAGCAATAATGTGAACTTGAAATTCACTTGTGACATCAGCTGTGAGAATATCGCATTCCTAGATATTAATTTGAGAGTGGATAGAAAAGAACTGGAGACAAATCTTTATTGCAAACCAACCACTGGCAACATCCTTTTGCATGCATTTAGAAGCCACCCTAGGTCGCTTCAGTGCAGCACCCCTTATGGGGAAATGCTCAGAGGAAAAAGAAACTGCGTCTAGGTCAAGGGTTTCCAAAAGTAACAAAAGAATATGGTCCACAGATATCTAGCCAGAGGATACCCTAAGTAGGTCAGACAAAAATGACATTCGCATGGTAACCACTTTCAACAAGAGGTTGCTGAGGTACAGGCTATTTTGAACAGTAATTGGAAAACAGACTCAAATATGATGATGTCATAGGTAGCAGTGTTACAGAAAGACCCCTGATCACCTACTGTAAGAGTAGATTGATTAGAGATGTGTTGGTATATAGTCACATCTTTATCAGAGATGACAAATATTCTAACCTGGGTTTAACAGGGTTCTGTGTGTGGGAAGTGCAAAGCTTGCAAACCTAGCTCCGATATGAATATGTATCCTACACCATATTGGAAAGGACAGAGAAAACATTTCATCACGTACAGCATGAGATTTCCAGTACATATAGTTAATACTCCTGCAGAAACCTCTATGTTCATATTACCATCCAATCAGTAAGGAAAACAATACATTTAAGGGCTATCGTTATCAGTAAGACAATGACTACCCTGTTGCCCTGCACTTTGTAGAGTTTCAAGACACTTGCTACGCCACTCTGCGCCACTGGACTTGTAAATAGGCCCCGTTGTATGTGCTTTGGATACTTTTAAGGTTGGGGATGCTCCTCGCTTAATTCCCTTCTAGCGAAATGGTATTGAGCCCCTTCGGATTGCAATTGATGTAATAATGGGGCACAGGACCTAAAGCACATCCTTTTTGTCAGTCCAGCACTTTACCTACAACGACGAAAATGGTTAAAACCTTTCTGTTTGCGTTACTCTATTCGTTCTTCACAAGAAGCACCGCAGTCACTTTGTACGTCCCCAAATTAAATGTTTTGTTATATTATTGTGACCTATTTTAATTGTTTCTTAAATTTATATTGATGGTAAGGTTGAAAAAGTTTGGAATACTTTGATGTTTTAGATTTGGCTACATTGTTACTTATGCAGTATTGTTTTGGACACAGAGCCTGTTGTACATGTAAATTGGATGAATGTTTTATGTGGCCCTCTGTGGAGATCCATAGTCATAAATAAACTAAACTTGAACTTGTGTATGCTGTGTGTTCGCGCAATGTGGTCTGCTGCCATCACATTCCGCCATCATAAAGTAGTATCATAAGAAACAACCAAATTGCTTTATAGCATTTAAACAAACCAGATTCCTCAAAATAAAACACCAAATGCAGTACCCTAACACCTAAATGAAAAGGTGGGCAATGAAATTGACAGCTTCACTCCAAAAATAATGTAGAGGTATTTTTTTCTCTTAACGTACTGACTTAGTATGCTGTAGCTGTTGTCAATGCTGAAAAGGCTGAACTGCTTTGAAATAATGCATCTATTAGTTATTGCCAAAATTAAGAAACTGAACAAAACTGCATACAATAATCCTTTCAAAATACTTTTCAATTAACATTCCTAAAACTTGGGAAGTGGAAATCAATACCCTGATTTCACTGAAACTCTTTATTAAAAAGCAGTCTGCTAATTTCTATGCTACCTTCCCTTTAAAAAGTCTCTCATGTCTGCTGCTAAACCAAAGATCAGATTACTTGAAGTGTGCAAACATTCTTTTGGTGTGTTTTAGAGTGCACTGCCAACACCTGTCTACGGGCTGAGCTGAGCATACAACTAAAGACATCCAGTAAAACAGAAGTCCTCAAAATGTAAATTTTTAAAACGTAGTAAAACCGTCACAGATGTTTCTGATTTTCTATCATTTAGAAGACATCATCTTGTAGGGACCTGGGCTCAGGTCCCCACAGTGCATAGAAGTCCCCATAGTGTTATCTCACCTTAGTCCCCAAAAGGATGAAAACACACATCTCCTCTACACTTCCCCCCGAACAACACATCCATGTAACATTGGTTCCAAATAACATTCAAGGAAAATGCCGGCACCTTTCAGATACAAATATTATCATATGATCCATTCAGCTATAAAAGCCAATTAAACATTTAGGTGGTCATTCTGACCCTGGCGGTCTTTGACCGCCAGGGCGGAGGACCGCGGGAGCACCGCCGACAGGCCGGCGGTGCTCCAATGGGGATTCCGACCGCGGCGGTAAAGCCGCGGTCGGACCGGCACCACTGGCGGGGTCCCGCCAGTGTACCGCCGCCCCATTGAATCCTCCGCGGCGGCGCAGCTTGCTGCACCGCCGCTAGGATTCCGACCCCCCCTACCGCCATCCAGATCCCGGCGGTCGGACCGCCGGGATCCGGATGGCGGTAGGGGGGGTCGCGGGGCCCCTGGGGGCCCCTGCAGTGCCCATGCCACTGGCATGGGCATTGCAGGGGCCCCCGTAAGAGGGGTCACTGCGCAGACAGTGAAATACGCGACGGGTGCAACTGCACCCGTCGCACAGCTTCCACTCCGCCGGCTCGATTCCGAGCCGGCTTCATCGTGGAAGCCTCTTTCCCGCTGGGCTGGCTGGCGGTCTGAAGGCGACCGCCCGCCAGCCCAGCGGGAAAGTCAGAATTACCGCCGCGTCTTTCGACCGCGGAACGGTAACCTGACGGCGGGACTTTGGCGGGCGGCCTCCGCTGCCCGCCAAGGTCAGAATGAGGGCCTTAGTAGTTAGTGTATATGTGAAAACATGTTGGATGGTGGGGATGCAATTTAAGGTCAAGTGAGTTCTGGTGGGGTGGGTGATAGAAAATTATATTGTCTGTATCAGTACTTCTTTGACATTGGAAAGAGTGTACGGTGGGGTGGGAGTGAAGGTTAAGTGTGGTTGTCTGGTGTGGGAGATAAGGTTAAGGATATACCCTTAATTTGGGAATGTTCCGCCTTTAGATTTTGTGTTGTAGCCACCATTGACACCCTGGTGACCTCATCTAACATAGACATAATTAATTTTCATAACCAGAGAGATTTCTTCTGTTCAAAAAGTGCTCCGAAACGCAACATTCAGATTTTTTTAATAAATATATTATGATGCAAAATATACGTAAAATATGTCTACTATCCACTGATCTTTTTCTTCAATCTCTGTGTAAAATGTGTCTACTACATACAAATTGGCTCTTTATCTAAGGCACAAACAGTACAATACATCAACAACTAAAATGGCACAAGTGGCAACAAAACCCAAAACATGAACACTACACTGCCAAGATGTGTACATATTAAAACGAACTTTCTTTATTACCGTTTCTACATTCAAACTTTATATATGATGTTCTCATATAAAGAAACAAAAACAAATATGCAGTTAAAATTAGTATATATCCATGACTAACTCTAGTCTGCCGAAGGTCAAAAACATGTGCTTTATACATCTACTATCATTTATATGTTAATTGTTCACAGTGGCCACATCTCTCAGGATATACTGTGAAAGTGTTACGGAAAAGCAACAGATGTTCGCACCCGTATTAAGTTTAATTTCATGCTTTGGCATGACTGAAAGGTCAGCAAAACCAATGTGTGCCTACTTCTGTAGTATTCATTGTGAACGCACAGTTAATGCCCAAAATATTTAAACTTGGTGTTTCTGTGTGCCCCAACAAACAAGGGAATGTTCTGTTGGAATGTTATGTTAAGAGCATGTGATTACCTGGGAGGGTATCCTTATGAGCCTGGTCTAATTGAAAAGCACCCTCTTTTGTGGGATTCAAGCACAATGGAGAAGGCTTGGATGTGCAGTGGCAGGTCATTCCAGGCCTTGGGATCTCAGTGGGAGAAGTCACAAATGCTGATTCTGGTACAACGTATGCAGAGGATGTGTGCGCCTAGGGGTCTAGCTAAACTGAGGTGTCTGGTAGGTTAGTGGAAGCAGGTGCAGTTGTTGAGGTGTGTGTGTCTATATTGTGCAAGGCTTTGAAAGAGTGCATGAGGAGTTTGAAGAGTGCTTGTTTGTGTATGGACAGCCAGTGCAGCTCTTTAAAGTGCAGGGTGATATGTGTGTTGGTAAGATGTGGATGAGTCTTGCTCCTAGTTTCAGTGTGGTCTGGCGTTGTCTGCTCAGTTGAGTGTTGATTCTGGTGTAGAGGAAATTACTGTAGTTTAGTTTGTTGATGGTGATAGCTTGGGTGACCATTCTGCAGGTGTTGGTGGGGAGTCATTTGAAAAACTTCTTTAGAATCTTTAGTGTTTTGGAAGCAGGAGGCAGAGACCTCATTTAGTTGGCTGGTCAGGGTGAGCCAACTGTCAATGACTACAAGGTTCTCGGAATGGGTTGTGGAGAGCCGGCCAGGTCCGAGTTCCACAAGCCACCACGTGTAGTCCAATGTCCAGGTGTATCTGCTAAAGACTGAAACTTTAATTTTATCACTGTTTAGTTTGAGCAATGGCAGTTGGTTTCCATCCATCCGGCATCCCAGTTCCAGGCCACCACGTGGATTCCAAAGGCCTGGTATGTCTGCCAAAGATTACAACCTTCATCTTATCAGTGTTTGATTTGAGGCAGTTGGTTTTCACCCATCCGGCGATTTCGGTCATGAAGGCTGAGAAGTTGATTTGGTGTTCAGGCGTTTTGTCAGAGACGCTGAGCATGGCCTGGATGTCATCTGCCTATGATAAGACATTGATTCCATGGATGCAGATAATACTGGAGAGAGGAGCAAAGCCGGTTCCTGCTGATGGGTGGAAGGGCGTTGACACACTGCTTTGAACACTAACCCACCTTGAAATTCATGCAATTTTAAGTTTGGTGCATATAAGTACTGCGACAGGGCTGTCTTGCATTTACTTGTATTATTGAATGCCATCACGAAGGGAGGGGGCATGGCAGTTGCAATGGAGAGCCTTTCCAAAACCACCGCCGCTCTTATGCTATGAGCTTTTGCATACAGCAACCTCCAAGCTTACAGTAGAGCCAGACTGCTCCGAGGCGGGACGACCATACAAAAAGTCCAATTATAGTTCTGCTTTATTTTCAACCCCAGAAGGATTGGACATACTTTTTAAAATGATCTTCTGTCATGCAATGTGTGCGAAGATGTCAAGTGAAGAAGTCCGTACTACCAGCAGAGCTGTGCCTTTCGTCCCTGAGAATGTATGCAGGCTTCTCTTGTCTTCTTTCTGAAGCTTCTATAAGATGACACAGACTGAAGACATGAAAGGCGCCTCTGGCTGCAATACTAACAAGCATTTGCAAGGCAATTGGTCTCACGTTTACTCGAGTTAAAGCTATTAGCTTTGTAAACTCCTAACCGGACTTTTCTTGCCACATAAACTGAAAAGTAAAACAGTTTGACATAAGTGAGCCGATGGCCACCATGAGAGCAAAGCAAACACACAAAAGGAAACAGAACTTCGCTGAAATGTATTGCTGAAATGAAATGTATTGTGGCGCTTTGAATCGGCTTGCTTATGTCAACTGTTTTACTTTTCATTTTCAATTTAAGTGGCAAGAAGAGTCCAGTTAGGAATTTACAATGCCAATAGCTCTAACTTGAGCAAACGCAAGACCCATTGCATTGCAAAGTTGCACTTTATAAATAGAATAGATACCAGATGGGCAGTGAATTGTAGGTGAAGCTGTGAATCACCCAAGGCTTTACTGTCCTGCTGGTTTGGAGCCCTGCTGCTAGAGCAGGTAGGAAGGTAGACGTCATTGGAATAGGAGTTGCTGTAGCTTGCAAGTGAAATGTTACGAAACAAATAAACATTGTATAATTGTCTACTGAACGGAGAGCTACAATAAATGTATTATGTTTTATTTTTGTGCATTTACAAGCAGCTTTTCAGCTTTTAAAGGTTGGATCAGTGATGAAACGGATAAGGTTTCTTTTTTAAACATTTACTTGCCGCTTTAAAGCTTTTAAACGGGCAAGCCATTTTGAAGAAAATCAAACTTGCACAACTCACATAAACACATGCCTTGTGTTTTGCGAGCAAGCTGGCCATAAGTCTTACAATAACAAAAATGTGTATATTTGTCTACTGAACGGGGAGCTACAATCAGCGCTCATTGTGATGAAGACAATAAGCTTTACAGCTTAACTCACATAAACACATGGGTTGTGTTTTCCCGATCAGCACTTACGGTGATGAAAACAATAAGCTTTACCGCTCAACTCGCATAAACACATGGGTCGTGTTTTACCGTGACCTTTGAAAAATATGCACGAGAAACGGAATCATGTTTACACAACATAAAAAACCAGTGAGGGGAGAGCAAGCTGGTCCTGGAAAAGCCCCCCTCTGTTTTTATTACGGGCGAGCACAAAGCGCTCCGTCCTTAAAGTAATCTCTCTTTGGGCTTCAAACCACGCCCAGGTCACGTCAGTCTCTTTCAGTGGTTCCTGGGCTTGCTCTTTAACATTTGCTTGCTTTCATTTGTGAAAGGCATGTATACGTCATGCCTTTTCCGTTGTTTAGCCCGCCTACACAGCACTGGTAAACTACCAAAAACATATGAGGCTCAATGTTTTGAGCCTGGGTTCCGGACTACTTTATCTGTTAATTTTCCCTGCAGCGCGATTGTGCTGGGGTTTACATGGCACGATCGCGCCCAGTTTTTCCGTTTTCAATTGCAGCGCAATCGTGCTACATTTTACATAGCGCAATCGTGCTGTGTTTTTTTTCTTTTAATTTGTGTGGCAAGAAAAGTTAGGTTAGGAGTTTACAACGCAGATAGCTCCAACTCGAGCAAATGCGAGCCCCGTTGCATTGAAAATGCTTGTTATGTTTGCAAAGTGAGCTGGTGGGGAGGAGGGACTGAACAAGCACACACAGTGTGAAAGATAAACAGGCAGATGCTGAAAAAAAGTCCCTTACAGAAGAGATAAACAGGACATGGCATAATTAAACAGTACTTTGTGCTGCTCCCAAAGTGAAAAAAGGCAGGACAAAGAGGCAGAACTGACCACTAGCAAGCAAGTTTTGAAGGACACTGCAACTAACAAATCAAATATCTTTTCTTGACAGTGTAAGTATACTAAAAGTATACAACACGTCAAATGCTAACGCTCGACCTAAAAATGCACAGTCCATGTTCTTTTTTCAGATAGAAATAACTGAGCTGTGAGATGGGTTTGGGGGCTACAAATAATATTAAAAGATGAGCAGAGTTGAACTGCCCTAATCAGGGGTGCATCTAGACTCAAACTTCGGGGAGGGCTATCACTTTTAACAACAATGGGGCAGGGAGCCATTTTCAGAACCTGGATCAAATGTATGGGTTCTCTTCACTGTTGTTGTATGTTGAATAACATAGGGGGTATTTTTCTGGACAATGTACAGCCATTGGTGCATTTTAACCCCTTAGCTGCTGGGCCTTTTCCCCCCCAGTGCTGAGCCCTTTTTTGGCTATTTGGGGTAGTTCGCGCTTAGGGCTTCATAACTTTTTGTCCACATAAGCTAACCACGCCAAATTTGCGTCCTTTTTTTCCAACATCCTAGGGATTCTAATGGTACCCAGAGTTTGTGGTTTACCCTGGAGGAGACCAAGAAAATAGCCAAAATACAGTGAAAATTTAGTTTTTTCCAAAAAAATTGGAAAAAAGGGCCGCCGAAGAAGGCTTGTGGTTTTTTCCCTGAAAATGCCATCAACAAAGGGTTTCTGGTGCTGAAATCACTATCTTCCCACCTTTCAGGAACGGGCAGACTTGAATCAGAAAACCACATTTTCCAACACAAATTTGGCATTTTACTGGGACATACCCCATTTTTACTATTTTTGGTGCTTTCAACCTCCTTCCAGTTAGTGACAGGAATGGGTGTGAAACCAATGCTGGATCCCGGAAAGCTAAACATTTCTGAAAACTAGACAAAATTCTGAATTCAGCAAGGGGTCATTTGTGTAGATCCTACAAGGTTTTCCTACAGAAAATAACAGCTGAAATAAAAAAATATTGAAATTGAGCTGAAAACAACAGCCATTTTTCTTTATGTTTTACTCTGTAACTTTTTCCTGCGATGTCAGATTTCTGAAAGCAATATACCGTTTTGTCTGCTGGACTCTTCTGGTTGCGGGGATATAAAGGGCTTATAGGTTCATCAAGAACCCTAGGTACCCAGAGCCAATAAATGAGGTGCACCCTGCAGTTGGTTTTCATTCTATACTGGGTATACAGCAATTCATTTGCTGAAATATGAGGAGTGAAAAAGAGGTATCAAGAAAACCTTTGCATTTCCAAAATGGGATCAAGATAAGGTTTTGAGGAGCAGTGGTTATTTGCACATCTTTGAATTCCGAGGTGCCCATACTAGCATGTGAATTGCAGGGCATTTCTCAAATAGACGTCTTTTTTACACACTCTCTTATATTTGGAAGAAAAAAATGTAGAGAAAGATAAGGGGCAATAACACTTGTTTTGCTATTCTATGTTCCCCCAAGTCTCCCGAAAAAAATGATACCTCACTTGTGTGGGTAGGCCTAGCGCCCGCGACAGGAAATGCCCAAAACACAACGTGGACACATCCCATTTTTTCACAAAATACAGAGCTGTTTTTTTGCAAAGTGCCTACCTGTGGATTATGGCCTCTAGCTCAGCCGGCACAAAGGGAAACCTACCAAACCTGTACATTTTTGAAAACTAGAGACCTAGGGGAATCCAAGATGGGGTGACTCGCGGGGCTCTGACCAGGTTCTGTTACCCAGAATCCTTTGCAAACCTCAAAAAGTGGCTAAAAAAACAAGTTTTCCTCACATTTCGGTGACAGAAAGTTCTGGAATCTGAGAGGAGCCTCAAATTTCCTTCCACCCAGCGTCCCCCCAAGTCTCCCGATAAAAATGATACCTCACTTGTGTGGGTAGGCCTAGCGCCCGCGACAGGAAATGCCCCAAAACACAACGTGGACACATCACAGAAAACAGAGCTGTTTTTTGCAAAGTGCCTACCTGTAGATTTTGGCCTCTAGCTCAGCCGGCACCTAGGGAAACCTACCAAACCTGTACATTTTTGAAAACTAGAGACCTAGGGGAATCCAAGATGGGGTGACTCGCGGGGCTCTGACCAGGTTCTGTTACCCAGAATCCTTTGCAAACCTCAAAAAGTGGCTAAAAAAACAAGTTTTCCTCACATTTCGGTGACAGAAAGTTCTGGAATCGGAGAGGAGCCTCAAATTTCCTTCCACCCAGCGTCCCCCCAAGTCTCCCGATAAAAATGATACCTCACTTGTGTGGGTAGGCCTAGCGCCCGCGACAGGAAATGCCCCAAAACACAACGTGGACACATCACAGAAAACAGAGCTGTTTTTTGCAAAGTGCCTACCTGTAGATTTTGGCCTCTAGCTCAGCCGGCACCTAGGGAAACCTACCAAACCTGTGCATTTCTGAAAACTAGAGACCTAGGGGAATCCAAGGAGGGGTGACTTGCGGGGCTCGGACCAGGTTCTGTTACCCAGAATCCTTTGCAAACCTCAAAAAGGGGCTAAAAAAACAAGTTTTCCTCACATTTCGGTGACAGAAAGTTCTGGAATCTGAGAGGAGCCACAAATTTCCTTCCACCCAGCGTTCCCCCAAGCCTCCCGATAAAAATGATACCTCACTTGTGTGGTTAGGCCTGGTGCCTGCGACAGGAATAGATCACACAACGGTCAATGTTGGTCCTTACGTGAGGCAGCTGTTGACCCTGGGGTGATCCATTCCTGACACAGACACTAGGTGTAGGCACTCAAGTGGGGTAGTGTTTTTATCAGGACAGGTGAGGAGTCACTGGGTGGTAGGAATATTGTGGATCCCAGCATATTCCTGTAGTTTGTGTGACAGAAATGCGAGAAAAATTTAGTTTTTTTTCAACATTTCAGCTTTGCAGGGTATTCTGGGTAAGAAAACTTTGGGGAAGCCACACAAGTCACACCTCTGTGGACTCCCCCGAATGTCTAGTTTCCAGAAATGTTTGGGTTTAGTGTGTTTCTCTATATGGCCGCCGAATCCAGGACCAAAAACACAGGTGCCTGCCTTACAAAACCAGTTTGTTTTGCCATGGATAATTTTGATGTCTCCACAATATGATTTGGGTGGTGGAATTTGGGGCTAAACTAAATTGGGAAGCTCCCAAGAGAGCACTCTCTCTCTGCTTGCCGCCGCATTCACCTGCTCTCTGGGTTGACCTAACCCACTATTACCCAGTTGCACAAACAGCTTGCGAAGGGACAGCAGGACTGTCCTCATCACCTCCCTCATAATGTACTGGAAGAGGAGTTATCGAATGGGACTCCTCTGACTGAAAAATCACTCCCAGAGTCTGCGCCATTGTCCTATCCCTCAGATGCTGTCTCAGTATCTGATGTCTCAGTCTCTGATTCTATGTCAGAGCGGTCCTCTATAACCCGAGTGTAGGCAGCAGTCATCCATCAAGATGCCATCTCTGCTATTGGCTAAACTGTTGCTCTAAAACACTAGCCTACGTAGACAGTCACAAAATCGATGGTGTGTGAGATACGTGCAACAGTAGAGGCCACCTTACCTGCGCTTCTTCCCTCAATCAGCACGTACTTTCAAGACACTCAAAAAACACCTTGTCACATACCATTCGTCACAGTCTTTAGCACCTCCTGCGCCCAGTCCAACAATCATTATTGGTGCTCCCACTCCCTCCTCCTCGGATTCCCTCATTACCACCCAGCAAAAGTGCCCTTCATCTCTCCATAGACTTTGCTAATGTACTCAGCTATTTACATAAAATACAGATTTGCTCTTTGCAGTAGGCATATAAACCTTCTGCGCTTCTTTATGGCACTAAAACTGCCACTAGACAAGTCGGACCCTTTTCCCCCCAGGGAAACCACACACATATTGACAAAAGTGATATATATATGACAGCCAATCACCTGAAACTCAACTCAAGCAAAACCGAAATAATCCTCTTTGGCCCACACAAAAACACCTGGGACCCCTCATGGTGGCCCACCACGCTAGGCCCTGCACCCACCCCCGCCAACCACGCACGCAACCTCAGCATCATCCTAGACTCCTCCCTCTCGATGACCCAACAAATCAACGCTCTCACCTCCTCATGCTTCAACACACTCCGTATACTGAAAAACATTCAAATGGATCCCCACAGAGACCAGAAAAACTGTCACTCACGCACACATCAGCAGCAGGCTTGATTACGGAAACGCCCTCTACGCCGGCACCACTCTAAAACTCAAGCGCAAACTACACGCATCTAGAACTCAGCAGCACGACTCATCCTCGACCTCCGCCGACACAAACACATCTCTCCACACCTCAAATCCCTCCACTGGCTCCCCATTGACAAAAGGATCACCTTCAAGATCCTCATCCTCGCACACAAATCACTCCACAACACAGGCCCTGCCTACCTCAACGAGAGTCACCTTCCACACCCCCACGCGAAACGTCCGCTCAGCTGACCTCTCTCTCGCCTCTGTCCCCCGCATCAAACACACCACCACCGGGGGCAGATCCTTCTCCTACCTTGCACCCAAAACCTGGAACGCCCTCACAACCCACCTTCGCAAGACCCAAAACCTACTTCTTTTCAGGAAGGGCCTCAAAACCTGGCTTTTCGAACAGTGAACCTCCCAGCCCCTTTCCCTCCCCCCGCCCCCCCCCCAAGCGCCTTGAGACCCTCACAGGTGAGTAGCACACTTTATAAATCTCTTTGGTATATATAGATCTACCTCTATATATATATATATATCTATGTACATAGATATATCTATAGATATATCCATGTACATAGATATATCTATCTACATAGATATATAAATATAGATCTATATATAGATCTATTTTTTTTAGTTGTTGTATGGTTTCCTTGGGGGCCAAAATGGCCCCCAGGGAAACCCTACAACATCTCTAAAAAAAAATTGCCCCCACAGGGGGTCACCCTGCCAACGGGCGACCCCCTGTCATTTTTTTTTATTTTTATTATTTAAAAAAAAAAAAAAAAACAATCCCCGGGGGGGGGGGGGGGCGCGCGATCGCGCCCCCCCCCCCCCAGGGGGCACCTACCTTTTTTTTTTTTATTAATTATGCCCCCGGGGGGGGACGGCCCGTTTTCCGAGGGGGCCGCCCCCACAAAGTGAAATCCCTGGCGTCTAGTGGTGTTTCCTGGCCCCCGATCGCAGCTGTGCTGCGATCGGGGGCCAGGAAACACTTTCAGGAAGGCCTCGTAAGAAAGGGGAGACACTCCCCTTTCTTACGAGGCCTTCCCGAACGTGAGAAAGGCCGTTTCCCCATCAAAGCAGGAAGCGGCCGCAAGGCTGCTTCCTGCTTTGATGGGGAAAACACTTTTGCAACGTCAGCGCGCCGCGAGGCGCGCTGACGTCACAAAGGGGCGGGTGGGGGAGCGGGGGGAGACACGGAAGCTTCCGTGTCTCCCGGGGGGGGTTTAAAAAAAGTAATAAATCCTCGGGTGCGACGCACCCGAGGATTTATTGATACCCTTCCTGGTGTCGGCCACTGGTCGTGACCCGCACCAGGGAAGGTGTGTGGGCGTCGGCCAGTGGCCGACGCCCGCACCTAAGCGGTTAAAGAATAGTTGACAAAAAACATTGGTCCCGAATATTCTTTATCAGGATTTAAGGGTTCTCCAACAAGGAATTTTAGCAGCATGAACGGTGAAGCTCTATTTACATCCTTATTTGCCCAGTAGACCAAGTAGGATGTGCAATTTCAGGAAAAAGAAACATCAAAAAGTGCATTTCAAAATGCACTGGGCCAGTTGAATTGGTCTTAACTTATTGGGATTTAAAAATCGAAGATGTTTAGGCATATTTCCACAAAGAATGTTTTTCAAAATGTGTACCAAATGGTGCAGTTTAAACACGTGTTTTGTCATTGTCCTGTTCGTAGTGCATTTCTCAGCACACAACACGTTTATTTTGGAATACAAGCCTATTAGAAGCATCAACTCTCTTGCTGTCCCTTAGAGGGATACTTCATGCCCAGGCACTGTAACATACACAATAGTGAACCTATGTCCAGTGGTAGTGCATGGTAATCGAGTTTAATCTCTCATCAATTATTCATTGTTATGATACACTTGGCTAGTGCCATTGCTTGAAATGCATCTATCATTTAGAAAGAATTTGGTGTTAACAACACATAGAGTGCAGAAACTGAGCATAAAGTGTGATTATCAATGGTATCTCTAACAATACAGATTAGACTTAACTAGCACATCAACAGGTAAACCTTGTTAGGCCATTTGCTAAGGTGGCACTGTCCTGCCAGCAGCTGGCTTTGGTGTCCATCAACACAGTGGCAAGATCAGAACTTTACACCATTTCAAATGCTCTGTGGGTCACACTCCTTCCAGTTAGAGGAGTTAATGGGAGTTTGGTGAGGAACTCAATGTGGTTGAAAGTGTCAACCATGAATAGCCATTTGTGGTGAATGTGTTTGATGTCACTTCCACTTTGGTGTTTTAGTAATTTAACGTCCATGCTAGCACAGACCCAATATCCAAGCATGTATTATATACATGAATATTATTATCAGGAGAGGTTTTAATAATAATACTTTCTAGAAGTATGCAGCAAGAGTGCATGGTGAACAATGCTACAACTTAAAATCTTCTGTCTGTGGAATTTAACTAAATGTTTACATAGCAAGGTGTATATATTTAATCAGAATCCTTGTGTGGGGCAAAAGGATCATGAAATATGATGTCTTGGGGTAATGTTCAGTTGAAGCATCAAAATATATTTATAGAACAATGGTAGACCTGCTTCTAACAGCAGTGATGTGTGGAAATGTAAAATATTTAAGAAAACAAGTTTGGATTAACATGAGTAATAATCACTGCTCCTATACTTACCCTAACCCATTTGCTCACACACACAACAAACAATTGTAAAAAGACCTAATGCTTAACCTTGATGGCCTCTCTGCTCTCCTAGGACTACAGTTATTCTTCCAAAACGTACTCCATTTTCAGCAATGGGCACCCAGTGAAATATTACCAGTAGGAGGAGGCATATGAGTAGTCAGCCTTCAGGTGCTTTAGAGTAGCTGAACAGTTTCCTGTCTCAATGGGACACTTTCTGACCTACCTTAGCATCACTAATAGCATATCATGATTTACAAAGCACAGCCACTATCTGATTCCTGCCATCACCCCAAAACACAATTTCCCTCCTGCTACCCTCTGCATCTCCTTTTCATCACTCCCTACCTGCTTTAAGATGCCAAAGGTTGGTTACCTATAAATCACTGTGATCTATCCAGTGAGATACTAGTGTCTTGGACAACAAATACCTGCTTCATCTACAAGTAACTTTTCTTATTGTATCTGCCCAGCCCATGTTTTCTCTCACCCACTTTGTGCTTTTTGATGATCGTATCACAGCTTAAAAAGTCATACAAATATGCAATATAACATCCTAAGACAGAAGCAATAAGTGAAGTCTCTTCATTCTGTAAGTTAACAGCTTCTTCACTTTGAACTACTAATGTTTTTTTAAACCATCCTCTTCATATCTCTATTAATTTAATATTTCCCTTGGTCTTTGTCACTTTCTCTGGGTCTCTGTTTTTAAGCTTCTTTCAGCCTCCCTCATTCTCTCCCTCTCAATCTCTTTTTCAGTGCCTCTTTCTCCGGGTCTCTCTCTTAAGTACCCCTTGCTGGTATGTGCACAGTGTAGAGAGCGAGAGTGATTCAGGAGACTTTGAGCATCAATATGCAATTTTTGCTGCCCTTCTTTCTCTCATCCTCCATCAAACAGTCCCCAATTCTCTGCCATAAAGTGCATCATCCTCTTGTCCCAGGACAGCAAGGCCTTCTACATCCCTCCTCTTTGGCACTTTGCACTTCTTTGTCTCTAATTCTTCTCCCCTTCCTGCAGCGGCATTCAAATCAAACTTTTTAATGCTCCCCCCCAGGGCCCAGTGGAGAAAGAAGAAATCATTGGGCCCTCCTCTAATTTTTTCACAATTATTCTATTAAATTGGCAACATCTGAAAATATCTAGGCTTATTTAAACATTGCAGGTAAGTTCTGTTACTGTTTTAAAAATTCACATAAATACATGATGCCAAACATACTATTCTGGTCTTAATATTGTGTAAAAATATCCACAGTGTAATTATTGGGGGTGGGGGTTTTGAAGAGTATTTGGAGTCCCTTCCTGTTTGACACATGCTCCCAGCTAGGATATAGGTAAGTGATGGCCCATTGCAGAGTGGCTTGGTGCCGCATTTTTCTCAGCTTAAAGCAGAGCATAATGCTTATTTTGGTCAGAGCCTTGCTCCCCCGGAATGATTTGAGGCCCCCATATGGGGCCCACCCCCTAGTTTGAAGGTCTCTGCCTTAGCGATTGGCCTACTCATAGTCCCTCCTTCGGATCTACCACAGAGATTTTCTTCCACCCACACTTAGCCATGCACATACTTTAGCAGTCCTCATCCTTTACTTTTACACGCTTTCCATCTTGCACTATAGTCTTTTCTACTAGTCTCTCTTCTGACCTTCCTCCAGCCCTTTTCAAAACTGGAGAATATTGTTTCTGTCTACATCAGTCTCCCATTTGCTTTCTCCCCTAGTCCTCCACCACACTACACTGCAAAACCTGCTCCTGGTAAAGGGGATCTCTTGGGTGAGGTGCAATTGATATAGACATAAAACACAGATCGCACAAAGTCAGAAATGTTACCACCCAATTGGAGGGAGTGCTTGCTGCTCGATGTTCACCAGAGTCTGTGGTGTTAATTATCCATTCTGTTGTTGTGGGCATACAGGCTAGTGGTAGCAGTCCTAACGATTGCCCCAATTTGCTCTAGTTGATTAAATAGTTGGCATTTATAGTCTGATGGAGAAACTTAAATCTCTTTCATATGCCTCCAGATCTTAACCTAACACCACAATGAATGTGTTTTTGACACATGCCATGGATATCAAGGAGATTGTACTGGCAGAACGTTGCCTTTCACTTTCCTCACCCACTTCTCTTCCCTCTGGGCCTCCTGAAGTATGTTTGACTGGCACCTCAATTGTAGATGCGTGAGCGGTGAGGTTACCTTTGTCAGAAGGCACACAAGAGGGCCAGTCCTTGGCCACATCTCCTTTGTCATGTCTGAGGTCTGGCACAACTAATATTCTTTTGGAACCAGAAGTTGTGATAGCACCAGATAAGGGCTTGTGTTCGGTAGGGAAACGAAAGAGACAATAGGCTGGGAGTGAATCCTACTGCCGTAGGGTTATTAGTACTCAGTCGCCCAAAGTCAAGAATAAGATGGAAATCTTGCTTGATTTCTGCTTGGGATTCCCAGCTAGTCCTGATTTGAAAGCAGTTGGCTGCAGTTGAGCTTTTGTTAAATAAGCGGATCGATCATGTGCAAACTATGGGAGATCACTTATCCATTTCTGCCTCACCTGCTCTACCAGCCGTTACTACTAGAGGGCCTTCCCCAGGGACCAGGGTGAAATGCCATCTCCCACATCCACTTCACTTGTGCCTCTTAGTGGGCAGGTGGAGGGCAGCATAAGGGAGCTAGGTTAGTTACTAAGGAGTGTCAAAGGGTCACTGGGTGTGGATGGAGAGCCGTATACTCCCATGGTTTGGTGCAAGGCCCTAGGGCAGAGGGTTTAGTCAACATCTTTGGGGGGAGTTGTGGCCCCATATTCCACTACTGCTATACCAAATCTACCCCCAGAAGCTGTGCCCTATGTTGTTGTCCTGGGCAACGTGCCCCATTCAAAGCCAGGTACCAGGGAAGGTTTTCATTAGTTGAGCCCGAATGGTTGTGATTGACTCGAAGGGAATGCCAGCAGGGGAGGAGCTAGGATAGATCTGTCAAACAAACATACAGAGAACATTTTAGTTTATGATATAAGAACTCTAAAATGTATCAGTTGGAATATTGCAGGTCTTCCAGGTAAATTTGAAAATTCTAAGTGGCAGGACTTCTTTAGGAGTTTTGGAGAAATGTGTCTCCAGGAGACTTGGGCAACATCTAATTGGTTTTTCTTAGAGGGGAATAAACCTTTCTTTACCTCAGCAATGGAATCTCTGAATGGTAGATCAAAAGGGGGCTTCAGTACCTTTGTTTCATTGGCGGTGAAGGGAAGGATACACACGCTATCCACAGGGGTTAGCACATTACAGGGCTTGTCTTTTACTTGTGTGGGACCTACTAAGTTGATTTTGTTGAACTTTTGTAATGCTAGGCCCCACTCCTGAGATGTTAAGTAGTATGCAGGCCCTGGTTACGTGCTTACGGAACTTGCCAGATTCTGTCTCACCCTCAGTTAACCTCATGGTGGCAGAAAACTCCAATGTCCATTTGTGTGGGGACCTGGGGGGGGGTGGAGGGTGCACCCTGGCCTTTACTTGGACCACACGTATCAAGGTTCCTTCTTGAATACTCTGATGGACAAGCTTAATTAAAAAATGTTCTTCCTCCCACGCTTAGCCATGCACATCGTTTCGCAGTCCTCATCCTTTGCTTTTACACGATTTCCATCTTGCACTATACTCTTTTCTACTAGTCTCTCTTCTGACCTTCCTCCAGCCCTTTTCACCACTGGAGAATATTTTTTCTGTCTACATCAGTCTCCCATTTGCTTTCTCCCCTAGTCCTTCACCACACTACACTGCAAGACTTGCTCCTGGTAAAGGGGATCTCTTGGGTGAAGTGCAATTGATATATACCTAAAACATAGATCGCACAAAGTCAGAAATGTGACCACCCAATTGGAGGGAGTGCTTGCTGCTCGATGTTCACCATGTTTCCTGCCATCAGTCCTTTAACAGCTGCATGGCTTTTTGTCTGGTGATATTTATAGGCCACAGATGTTTGTCAATAATCTGGCTACCTCTTTGGCAATGCTGTTCCAAAAGCATGAGAACTGGAATGATTTTAAAGTGGAAAAGGGCACACATTTTAATGTAGTGGCTTTCAAACTTTTTATGAAGAGCCACCCTTAAGTTAAAAATATTTTGGCACTCTTTGGTACTCTTCACCCTCCCATGATGTAACCTGCTAAAATGTTTAACAATAAACATTGATTACTTAGGTGGTTAGATGTTTCACAATTGGAATTTAGGGGACTTGATTGGACTAAAACCAAAGACAAGCGAACAAGCATTATATTCTCTGGTACCTTATTCTACTTCGCCCTCCAAACATGTAAAAGGCACAGCATTTCCAAAAACACCAGCCAGGCCAGGGTGCAAAATCTTACGATATTCATGGAATCTGTTATTAATTTCACAAATATATAGTTGTGCGCCTGGCCCTTATTCTGGAAAAAGCATGTGAAACAGCCACCTTCAGTACTGCCTTTTGAAATCAGCAACATGTTCACCAGCTACTTCAGAGAAAAGTAGTATAACATCATGCTGAACTGCTGCTCTTTTCCTTGGTGGGACTTGCTGTCCCAGGGAACACCTTGGTGTAACTGGACTCAGCTGCTGCAGGGGGGTTGAGTCAGCCCAGCGCTTATAGCGTTGTTACTCTCCCCATGGCACGGGATGCTCAACTGCTCCTCTTTTTCCTGGTGGGCTCTCGGTCCCAGGGAACACCTTGCTGTAAGTGGACTCGGCTACTGCGGGGGGATGGTGTCAGCCTAGTTCTTATAGCATTGTTACTCTCCCTGCAGCAGGAGATGCTGAACTGCTGCTCTTTTTCCTGGTGGGGCTAGCGGTCCCAGGGAACACCTTGGCATAAGTAGACTCAGCTGTTCGGGGGAGGGAGTGGGTGGAGTCAGCCTAGCACTTACAGCACCGTTATTCTCCCCGCGGTGTGGGCTGCGGAATTGCTGCTCTTTTCCCTGGTAGCAGTTGCGGTCCCAGGGAACACCTTGGTGTAAACTGGACTCAGCTGCTGCGGGGTGGAGTCAGCCTAGCACTTATAGCTCTGTTACTCTTCCACTCCCCCATGGCACGGGATGCTGAACTGCTGCTCTTTTTTACTGGTGAGACTCGTGGTTATAGGCAACACCTGGGTGTAACTGGACTCAGCTGCTGCAGGGGGGGGTGGAGTCAGTCTAGCACTTACAGTGTTGTTACTCTCCCCATGGCACAGGATGCTGAACCTCTGCTCTTTTTCTGGTGGGACTCGCAGTCCCAGAGAACACCTTGGCGTAACTGGATTCAGCTGCTGCAAGGGTGGAGAGGGGGGTGGAGTCAGCCTAGCACCTATAACACTGGTATTTTCCTTGTGGCGTGGGCCGCTGAACTGCTGCTCTTTTTCCTGGTAGCACTTGTGGTCCCATGGAACACCTTGGCGTAACTGAACTCCGCTGCTGCAGGGGGAGTGGAGTCAACCTAGCACTTATAGCACCGTTAATCTCCCTCAGTTTGGGATGCTGAACTGCTGCTCTTTTTCCTGGTCTTACTCGTGGTCCCAGGCAACACCTTGGTGTAACTGGACTCAGCTGATGCAGGGGTGGGTGGTGTTAGCCTAGCTCTTATACCGACGTTACTCTCCCCGCGGCTTGGATTGCTGAAGTGCGGCTCTTTTCCCTGGTAAGACTTGTGGTCCTAGGGAACATCTTTGTGTTATTAGACTTAGCTTCTGCAGGGGAGGGGTTGGAGTCATCCTAGCGCTTATAGCGCTGTTACTCTCCCCATGGGCCAAGGGTGGGCCTGTCTGCACCCATCAAAGCCTGGAGGAGACCGGGACCTCTCTTTTGGATTTTGGAACTGGATCACCTTACAGTGGGACTTATTGTTTGTTATTTTAATTTTATTTAGTGGTGATTTTACTGTTATTTTGTGGGGGGTGGATTTGGTCTGTGTGATTAGGGTATATGTTTCATGTTTTAGCTGCTAGCTAGCCTGCCTTGGGAAAAACAACACAGTATTTTAGTTCATTTTGCTGTACCTCAGGGGGATGTTCTCTTTGAGAAGAGCTAGAAGGTAAAATCCCAGGTGGTGTGGTGAATAATGGTTTTTATAAATTAACAGACTAGTGTATTGCCGCTAGTGAGGTTTTGAAAGCCTCTAGTCTGTGGGGTTAAGTGGCAGGACTTCTTTAGGGGTTTTAGAGTAATGTGTCTTCAGGAGACTTGGGCAACCTCTAATTGGTTTTTCTTAGAGGCTATAAAACTTTCTTTACCTCAGCAATGGGATCTCTGAATGGTAGATCAAAAGGGGGCTTCATTATCTTTGTTTCATTGGCAGTGAAGGGAAGGATACACACACTATCCACAGGGGTTAGCATGTTACAGGGCTTGTCTTTTACTTGTGTGGGACCTACTAAGTTGATTTTGTTGAACTTTTATAACGCTAGGCCCCACTCCTGAGATGTAAGTAACATGTAGGCCCTGGTTACGTGCTTACGGAACTTGTCAGATTCTGTCTCACCCTCAGTTAACCTCATGGTGGCAGAAAACTTCAATGTCCATTTGTGTGGGGACCTGGGGGGGGTGGAGGGTGCACCTGGGCCTTCACTTTGATCACACGTATCAAGGTTCCTTCTTGAATACTCTGATGGACAAGCTTAATTAAAAAATGTTAGTTGTGGTCTTCCCCAGTTGCAGGAGATCTTAATCCCACTTTTATTGGGGGAGGGTCTGAGACATATATTGATATTGTCCTTATCTCAGCATCCCTTCTCCCTTGCATTGTCAAATCAGAGATTCCTACGAAGCCATTTAGTTTACAATCCGGTGTGTGTGTCTTTGTGTTTGTCTCCTTTGGATCATCAGGCCCCAGTTGGGGTAAGGGGTGTTTGTAGACCTGCCTCTGAAGGTAGGAGACTAGGATGGTCGCACACAGAGCTGGAGGTGTGTTTAGGACATTATATTTGTGTTGTGGGAACTAGCTCAGGGTCTGTTTACGAGATAGTAGCCTGCAACATGAAGTTTAGGGGGAGTTTGAATCAATCTCCAGTCCTGCTTCGGGTTTTCTGGGGGCCCCAATGTCTCAAGGATTGCTGGCAAAACCTAGATGGTTTGATAAGGGTTGTACCCTGATGGGTAGACATCTTATGTGTGCCCTAAATGCCAAGCCTAGGGATTCTGTCTTAGTGAAGACCTGTCACTTGCAGTATAAAAAGGAGTTGGGGGTGCAAAAATGACCATGGGTAGTGGCCTGGGAAGATCTGTTTGTAGCTAGCACGCTAATTGTTTTTCTCTTGAAGAAGTCAAAAAGGGTACATCAGGTTTAACTAGAAGTAAAGCCCCGGGACCCAATGGTATCCCCCTTGATATATACATTTGTGATATTGAGGTTTGGGCCCCTGTCTTGACCTTGATCATGAACCCGGCATTAAAGGAGGGTTCTCCGCAAACATCGGCATCCTCTAGTATTGTCCCTGTCTTCAAAAAGGGGGAACCAAGAAAACCCATTTTGTTATAGGCCCATCTCTATTCTCGACTCGGTTGTGAAGCATAAGGAAATGGGCTGAGGTTAATGGTGTCCCTTCAGAAGTGCAGTATGGCTTTTCATTCTGGGAGGTCAATGGTGGATCAAAGCTTGAAACTTTATATGGTTTTACGTAAGTATATCATCGCCCACCCAGGGTCAATACACTTAGGGTTTATGGATCTTTCCTCAGAGTTTGACCGTGCTAATAGGAAGAAACAATTGCAGCTCATGTTGTTGATAGGGGTGGACCATGACATCGTCCTTTTTTTAAGAGATCGGCACATGAATACCACAACCTCAGTGCATTTTTCCTGTGACCTCAAGTGCTCGCCTAGCATTGATATAAAAAGGGGGGGTTCGCCAGGGCTGCATTTCAGCCTTTTTCTGTTTAATTTATACAGCAATAGATCAGAGCAGGCCTTGATTGACATCAAGGCAGATTTTCCACATGTGGGGGCTCAGAGCTTGCCGGAGCTCCTATATTCAGATGATGCTGTAATCATGGCCAAAACAGCAAGGGGCTTGCAGTCCCTGATAAAAGCATTGGGCAACTTTCTGGAGGACCTGGACTTAACATTTACTGTTAAAAAATCTTATATAATGGTTGTAGGCTCTTGCAAGACTAAGACACGTAGGTTTACCTTGGGGACAAGTGTTCTCCCTAAACCTAGAGCTTTCTCTTATCTGGGTCTGTGTTATGACTCCTCCCTCTGTTGGTGTGGCCTAGTGATTAGGAGGAAGAAGGAATTTATCAGGGCTAATGTGGCAATGTTTAGCTTTGCCCCTCCCTTAGGGGGGAGACCGATCAAGGCCTTATTGCAGATATATTAGGCAAAATGTGTTTCTAAGGTTTGTTAATCAGGGAGAATTACAAGCCATTGAAAACTCCTTCCTAAGATGTTTACTGTGTGTCCAGCACAGTGTGTTGATATTTTCTGTTCATGAGAAGTTGGGAGTAGGTTCTATAACAGGTTTAACAGCTTTTTGCCGTCTATCCCTATGGCTAGACATCTGGACAAGGCTTTCTGTTACATAGAAGAAGGAGGTTTTAAAAGATTGTATGGCAGTTGATCGGTCACTTCACATTCCATGATGCAAGTACACTAAGAATCTTTCCCAGAGCCTAGGAAGGAGTCGGTTAGTTCTCCTGAGGGGATCACCAGAGATGATTGTAAAAGGGTGAAATAATTTTTTTTACGGTTGAGATCCAGTTCTAGGGAGGAGACTACCCCTTTTGACACCCCTGTTCCTTTTATTTAACTGTATCTTGCAATGGTTAAAAGCACGTATGAGCGTTTTCTTTTAACTAGATTTAGGTTGTCTCTTTTTCACCTTTTGTTAGCTTTTCCCCAGGGAAGGCATTTGGGTTATTCACTTGAGCTCTGTGGCTGTGTTAATCTGTCTCTGCAGGATACCCTGCATGCATTTTACAATGTACTGCAAACTCTATAAGGTCACAGGAAGGTGTACCTTATTCTGTTATTAAAACAAGTACGGCCTGCCCTCTTGTTCTTGCAGTTGTCAGAAGACATTGCCCCTCATTACGAGTCTGGTGGTCTGTAGACCACCAGACTCGCGGGGGCGGTCGGACCAACCGCCACATTACAACTGTGGCAGAGGCACCACGATCCGACCGCTGGTACCGCCAGGTTGCTGCTAGTTGATAGCCTGGCGGTGTCGGAGGTCATAATCTACCAGGACAGCGCTGCCCTCGGGATTACAAGTCCCGTTTCTGCCAGTCTTTACATGGCTGTCCGGGGTCCCCATGGGGGCCCCTATACTGCCCATGCACTTGGCATGGGCAGTGCAGGGACCCCCATTGACAGCCCCGTCCCGCTTTTCACAGCCTGATTTACAGGCAGTGAAAAGCGCGATGGGTGCTGTCACACCCAATGCACCACAACATTGCAGCCGACTCTATTATGAGCCGGCATCAATGTTGTGGTGAGTTTCCCACTGGGAAGGCATGCGGAAATGCTGGTTCCGCCTGCCAGGCCAGCAGGAAACTCATTATAGCTACTGCAGAGGGATTGCCGCATATGCGGTCATCCCGTCGCAGGACTTAGGCAGGCGGACAAACTGCTCCCATGAGTCTTGCAACACCATAATAAAACCCGGAGTCATTTTATGTGACAGGCCCTCTCACTAGTCAGGATGGCCTGTGGTAAAAGAAAATTACAACCCAACACCATGCATAAAGCCTTTATCTTATAAACAAAAAGAGCCAGTTTGAAACAATATTGGAAAAGCAGCAGAACTGTGAAAATGAAAACAGCCCTTAAAATATTACCTTGCTATTGGTGTGCAAAGCACCTCTGCATATCTTTTCATGCTTGATTAATGCCAAGAACATGTCCTTTTCTTGGAAGGTATTACTGTGCATTTTAGGACCACTACTTCAAAATATATTTTATTTGTGTGATTGTTATGAAGTCAACTATGTAGCAAATACAGTGAGCCTATTAAATGTTTAAAACGTGGATGTTTTCAAGTCACGAGAAAGCCACAGACTATGAGCGAGAAAGTTAAGATCAACTGATTGCCGAGCGGTTAGCGGCTGAATCTGGAGGCAGGAGCGGCGCGAATCCCGACCTCAGTGTGCGCTGCGAGCCGAGGGCTGTGCGCCGGAGCCTGCGGGAGCCCGGCCTCCCATCCCCTCCAGGGCCCCCAGCTCCCCTTTTTCCCCGCCCCGCCTCTCCTGCGCGTGCCCAGGACCCCGGCCGGTAGCAGAGCCGCCCCTGCTCCTCCCGGGGCCCGGGAGCGCCTGCAGCCTGCAGCCAGGAGACGGAGGAAGAGCCGGACCCCCAGATCAGAAGTCTCACCCTACGGCTTCCCAGGGTGCTGGATTAACAAGCCGCACGCAAAAGAACAGTACGTCAAGGAGGAGCCCCGAGGACAGCCGAGCAGCGGATTGGGGATAAACAAACGGACTCCGTGGGGTACCAAGTGTTTTACAACGCCGGCGCCCGGAAGCGGCAGCAGGACCCCGGTGGCCGTGGGGGGAGTCCTGCTGAGGAGGAGACCCTTCCTAAGGCGGGCTCAGCTTGAGCGGACGCCGCGGTTTCATCTCAGCAGCTTTTCTCCGCCGCCTACCGTCATCCGGCCCCTACCACCTTCTTGCTCGCGTCATCTTCTGCGGGCCCCCACCCTCCTCCGCCCGCTGGTTCCGAGCACTGGGGCTTCCCAACCTAGGCCCCTCCGAGAGCCGCAGGGCCCCCGGGCGTGCAGAGGGATCCGTCGACCCCCGTGTGTCCCGCCTGGCCGCCACCTCGTCTGCTCCTGCAACACCAGAACGGGGCCTGTTCTGTGCTGGTGCTTGGAGCCCTTGGAGCCCGGTAATTAATTATTTGGGGTTAAGACGGGGTGAGAACTTCTAAAAAGCTATGATGTTTCAAAAACTTTTGACCTTTCTACCATTCTTGGTGTAAGCTGTGTAAGCTGTTTTGAACTCACTTGAACCACGCCACCCTTGCCATCACTGCCACCGCCACCGGCAAGAGTCCAGGGCTGCCATTACCGCGCCACTTTAACTCCCGGTAGGCTCAGCGGCTCTGACGCCAGGAGGCGCCTACAAATCGCCCAGAGGCCCGCTTCGCTTCGAGGGACGCGCCGGGCGAAGCCCGGGCAAAGGGCGGGCCATCTGTGGCCGTCCGGGGCAGGAGGAGGCAGGGCAGGGCCATGGACTATCGTCGAGGTCCTTTGATATAGAGTACCCTGGTTCTTGGGCTGACAGTAACGTAAGCAGCTTATAATATTAATGTTTGCTTTGTGTATGATATAACTGGCTGACGTGTATTATTGTGGGGGCACTTTGATAAATAGGCAACCAGTCAGTTCATTGAGGAATATTTCCACTAGATAATCGACGACTCCGCTGTTTCCATCATGTCCAAACTGAGGTCCTCTAAAATGGCTACAAATAATGACTCAAAGACCTTGGATAAAAATTAACAAAGATAGGAGATCATCATTAAGTAGGGTTAGTCCAGAAACATCTCCCATAAGGCAGTGTTTACTCCCTACATCAATGTCTCAGAGTGTCTCGACTTTTTCCAACAATGAGAACGATTTAAATATTGATGTTTCTGTGGTAGAGCAGGTTTGTTGTTCCGAACCTATTCAAGTACAGGATCGGACATTACCATCAAGGTCTCCTCTTATTCAATCTCCCACTAAGAGAGCGGTACGTGCCTGTAGGAAGGGGCCTGTCAAGAAAGCAGGGTGTCGGAAGCCAAAAAAAGCTGGCACAACAGCTACCAATAGGGGAAATGTCCCTGAGCCCACCAATATTATTGAGGGGACTAGTCTGCACTCAAGTCAAATTGATCTTCTGGCTACAATTCTTGAATCTAAATTGGAAGTACTGATCAGCCCCCTGGTGGCCAAGGTAGAATTAGTGCTTCTTAGGGTTACTAGACTGGAAGGCCTTGTAGAATCTTGTCTGACTCGGTCCACTGTTCCACTGAGTACCCACTTAGACTCAATAGGCTCTATGGATAACCGCCCAGTGGGTTCAGTTACACACTCTATAGTCAGTAATAGGGTGGAGGGCTTGGGGGCTACTGTTCAGGCCCCACCGACTGTAAGTGTGCCGACCGTCTCATCCTCGTCTACATCGCCAGTAGGGTCGGCTAGTGCACAAAATACATTTAGTCAACCTCGATCAATACAAAGGAGTACTCAGGACACTATAAGAGGGACAGTCATTGATAGAAGAAGTATAACTAGGCGACATAATTCTATTAATCTCCCGCCAGAATGTGCACCATATACTGTGGTTCTAACAAATGTCCCAGAGGTTGACTTGTGCTTGAATGGTTCTGGGGTAGAAACGTATCCTGCTCTTAAAAATAAGACGCTTGCTTGGTTGAATAAGAACTGTGGATTTCCTTGTGCCCTTGCAAATGACATTTTATTTACCCGCAGAGTTAGCTGGATTGGCAATGGCCCTAAAAATAGAGGTGGAGACTGTATTATTATACATTTTAAACACCCACATCACGTGGCAACAGTGCTTCTGAGAGCTGCAATTTTGCCAACTCTAGAAAATGCGGTTCTTGCTAGACCTCTTGGCTTCTTTTATAATCATGGGGCCAATACTCAATGTTGCTCGTCGTATGTGCAAGGGCAATGTTCAAATGAGAACGGAAGAGGTATGGATGCCTGTACCCCGAATGTATTTGTGAATATGTCCCGGTCTCAAACTAGGGGGGAGCCAAGTCGTCATCAGTTGTCTTACAGGCAGACCGTTAACACTTTACCTCTTCACAATCGGTATGCTGTCTTATCTTCTATGGAGGAAAATGATTGACTGCCAAATGTCTTGGGAAATTCTTCCCAGTCCTCAGCATCGTCCATCAAGATTGCTACATGGAACATTGCTGGTTTAAAGAGCAAGGCTGGGATAGCCGAATGGGAAAGGACATTAAAATCTTTTGACGTCATTGCTTTACAAGAGACTTGGGATCAAACGAATAGCTTTTCCTTAGATGGCTTTTGTCATTTTTGTATTCCAGCTACAAATAGTGTGGCAGGAAGACCTAAGGGGGGACTATTAAGCCTTTTCAATCTGGATATGAAAGGTACCTTAACTCAATGCCCCTCGGGCTCAGTAAATTGTCTAATTGTTGAGCTTTCCACCCAGGATAAGGGTAAGATCCTTTTTATAAATTTTTATAATTCGCATGCTAATGATTGCACCAGTCAAAACCTGGATGACTTGGATAAATTTTTGTCAGTCTATAGTATAAATGTTAATACTTTTGAGTTAATATTACTAGGGGACTTTAACATACATCCATGTACTCTACCATGTATTAGGAGGGATGAGGAAGGCCCTCCCTTTTCTTCAACTGCTCATCCAGAACATACTAGGCAGGGGAATTATCTTGAGCTTTTCCTCGCTAAATGGAATTTATATGAGTCTGGCTGTGGAGACGGGAATAGTAGGTCCCCTACGTTTAAGGGTAAAGAAGATGGTACTATTATAGATTATATTTTGTTGTCTTCCTTTTTGTTAAATAGTGTTTTAAATTATTGTACTGAGGTGTCAGTTTTTAGTGATCATAATCCTGTTGTACTTGTTTTTAAGAACACTGAACTGATTCCTCTCAAATTAGTCGCAGAGAGTGGGGGCTTGAACCTTAAAGTCAAAGACCAGAATCGTAGGTTGAAGTGGACAAAAATAGTCCCTGAAACTTTTTTTCAGGAGGTCTTATCTAAAGTGGAGGATGAAATCTCTATATGTCTAGCGGATAATCCAGATCCTAAGGAGGTTATAGTAGCATTTGATCAGATTTGCTTAGAAATTAATCGTAGTCTCCAGGCTAAATCTAGCCAGAAGGCGCTAGAGGGCAATAGATGGTTTGATAAGGAATGCTCTAAAGCACATGGTGTACTACTTAAGGCATTGAAAACTATTCCTAAAGATCGATCAAAAATAGTAAATGCTAGGAAAGTGTATAAAAAAACTATTCTAGAGAGGAAAAGGACTCTGAAAGATAACGCCTTGGCTCAACTCTTGGATCCAGATACCCTAAAAAACAGTGGTGTATTCTGGAAAATAATAAATCAGCCCTTTTTTTCTGATGAAACTAATACCCCTTTAGAGGCAAACATTCCAGATGAGGGCTGGATAAAACACTTTAGTCAGATATACTCTAATATTGGTCCTCCTGGTGGAATTTTAGCAGATGAAGTTGGGGAAACTTCCCCTGACAAGGATGTAGTTATTTTTGCAGTTGCAGAGGTTGAAAGGGCTATAAACCTAACCACAAAAAACAAAGCCCCGGGCCCAGATGGGGTACCTGGGGACGTTTTTAAAAGTTTTCCAAAATTTTGGTCTAAGGTATTATGCAAGGTTTTTAATAATCTTGCATTTGATAAAATTCCGTCTTCCTGGAAGAAATCTATAATTATACCAGTGTTTAAAAAGGGTAATAGGCAAGACCCATCTTGTTACAGGCCGATTTCACTGATTGATTCCTCAGTGAAAATTTTAGGTCGAGTTATTTTAATTAAATTGAACGATTGGTTAACAGAGAAAGGGGTCCTAGTAGATGTGCAGTATGGTTTTAGACCTAAAAGGAGTACTATAGATCAAGGCTTGAATTTGTATCTATTAATAGAGAAATACACGAAGGCGAAGGAGGGTTCCATGTATCTGGGGTTCATGGACCTCTCGTCAGCCTTTGATCTTGTAAATCGATCTAAATTATGGAAAATCTTACTTGACATGGGACTGGACAAGGCTCTTGTTAACCTCTTAGTAGATTTACATACTGACCTAACAGCTTCTGTTAGAGTTACTACTGCGGGGCGATGCTCTAGCCACTTTAACTCAGAAAGGGGAGTCAGGCAGGGGTGCATTCTGGCTCCCCTCCTTTTTACTATTTATATAAATGCCTTGGAATCCACATTAAAAGATGCTACCCAGGACACCCCTCGGATAGGAGAACTCGGTATTCCGGTTCTCCTATACGCGGACGATGCTGTCCAGCTTTCCCGTACTGGTGTTGGTCTTCAACGATTATTGGACGCCTTTGAGGTTTTTATGACTTCCCTGGATTTAAAGATCAACGTTAAAAAGTCCCAGATTATGATTATGGGTAAGGGTAATAAAAATAAACTCCCCAAAATCTTTACTTGTGGGAGGCAAGAATTGTGTAGAGTAGCAATATTTCCATACTTAGGGATCACTTTCGATGAGAAAGGCTCCTGGGGCCCCCAGATAAAAAATAGAAATGTTGCCCTTGTAAAGTCGTCTTCTGCTCTTCGGGGTTTTATGAATAAACTTGGGGCGAGGCCAATTGTTAGTTTGCTAAAAATTTATGAAGCAAAATGCCTTGCAATAGCAACGTATGGAAGTGCGATATGGGGCTATTGCTCTATGGAAAGTATACAGATTACGGAAAATAAATTTCTAAGATCGGTTCTCTCTCTTCCCCAGTCTACTTCCACACATATTGTCCATACTGAATTGGGTGTGGGCTACATTTCAGACTTGATCAAACTGGCCCCCGTTGTAGCCTGGCTAAAGATCTGGCTGAATCAAGAAATTCCGCTCAACCACTCCATTTTAAAAGGTTGCCTGCAGCTGGATAAAGTAAATAAAATAGCGTGGCTAGTTTATATCAAAAATTGTTTTGCTAGATTAGGGAGATCGGATCTTTTTTATTCCCCGGAATCAATAACTGTTAAAGATATTGGTCTGATTAAAAGCATGATGAAAGATCTGTTATGTTTAGAAACAGAACAAGTTGAATATGAGAAACCATCGGTGCGGGCCAGTATTATTTTGAGTACTTATGTGGGCCCTGAATTATATTTGTCTATTGTAAATCAACCCTTTCACCGGTTTCTACTCACACGCTTTCGGTTTAACCTGATCCATTTAACTCTTGGCCACTTTCAAACCTGGTCTCCTCCGGAAAAAGGAACGCCGTGTAATTGTGATAATTTTTCGATCCAGAATACAATGCATTTTTTGTTATTCTGTGACCATTACGCGGCCTTAAGAAATAAATATTTGTTCCCAATTTTAAAGGAGGAGGGGTTTATACAGGTCAAACCTGCTCTCTTGTTCTTACAGTTATTGCAGACCCCTAGGATCATGTTCCATGTTGCTAGTTTTTTAGTGGGAGCTGTTAGGGCTAAGAAAAAGAAGTTCGCCATCAATCCCATTATTTTATTGTAATGAATTGAGTGATTAATTAACTTTTTATAGGAAATGTAATTTCTGCGAATCCGGGAGAATATTAATGTTTAACGTTAAATGATGTCTTTAGGATGTTTTACTTTACTGACCCCCCTTTTAAACATTGTAGATAATATGAATTGTTGATTGCCTGTAATATTGATTGTATTTTTTTATGCCTTGTTATGATATTTATTTATCGAAATAAAGTACTTTGACTGACTGACTGACTGATGTCCTTTTCTATTTTAGATTGTGTGAAGCACCGCTGTTTAAAAGCCGTTAACCAATTCGTTTTTTTAAATAAAAATACTTTTGCCACCAAGGCCAGTAAGTTACTCACTGAGTTCTGCAACTTCACCCGAAACAAGCCTGTACTGTCTCTATCAATGTATAGCATACTTTTAGTAGAATGAACTTGTATGCAATTAATGTGCAAGTGAAAAGACAGTGTTCTATGGCTGTAGTAATTGGATAAATTATGACAAAAGGGTAAATGCTGTCCATCAGTTTTTACTTGAGCTGTTTATTATAGTAATTACAAGTTGCCTCCCTGCTCCTTCAGATTACACTAATGTAAAGTGAATGTAAGGTAATGCTAATGCAGAGCCCATCGGCATACATGTGCCTGCATGCTGAATGTGGAGACAGTGGGGGTTATTCTAACTTTGGAGGAGTGTTAATCCATCCCAAAAGTGACGGTAAAGTGACGATATACCCCAGCCGTATTACGAGTTCTATAGGATATAATGGACTTGTAATACGGCTGGTGGTAAATCCGTCACTTTTCCGTCACTTTTGGGACGGATTAACACCTCCTCCAAAGTTAGAATAACCCCCAGTGTCTTTTAGCCTGGAACCCCTTGGGTCAGTTGCTGTCGCTCTCTTTGCTCACTCAGAGACAGTAAAAGATGGTTTTTACACCTCACCACTATCAAAAGCCACCAACCGCCACTGGAGAGGGGTCATGTAGGTGTTGAAAAGGATAGGACTGAGCAGTGATCCTTAACAGATCCTGCAAATGAGGTTGAGGGCATCCAAGCAGAACAGTGCCAGACTGATTGACTGGGTGCGGCCTGTCAAGAAGGAACTTATCTAATGGAGTCTAGGTCCTTGGATGCCAGCTTTGTGTATTTATTGGATGAGAGTGAGGTGAGACCACTGTGTCCAGATGGCTGCTCCATTTTTGTATTTAATGTCACTCTTCTGACATTTCTAAACATTGTAAATAACAGATGTTACAATTATCAATTTTACTGAGGATGGAAGGCTGAATATGCATTGCTTGGGTTTGAACTGATCACCAGCTGGTCACCACTTTTTTCTAGCATGCGGTGAACATTTAATTTATTAAGCTCATAAAATACAGCCACCCATATGAATACCTTCAATGCCCCCTTCATGGCTTGATGGCAACTTGCACAGACCACAGCCTTATTTCTTGCTACATCACAGTATGCACTAATGCTCTACAAGCAATGTGTTGAAGGAATGGTGTCTTGTCTGTAATCCCAGTTCTCTCTTAGGGGAATCTCCCTTGAAGTCATAAGCACTGATTGGCCCTGTCCATGTGCGAGGACCCTGGAGCCCTTTTTCATAGTATATCTTTTTAAGTGTAGATTTTTTGCCTTTCTTCTGGAAGGCCAGCAGGAGAGTCTGATTGCTTGGACGTGGCTAAACCTTTGCAGACTGGACCATAACTGATAAACAATTGTTCTGATATGCGTATGTCACGTGTTCAATCTAGATAAAACTTCAAGACTCCCCCGTTCTTTCAGCTAGGGTTGAAAGATCCTGAAAATATTTTGGTAATGAAATCATCTAATTGATGTAGAAATCCAAAATAACCTTCAGGAGGAATTTCTGGTGAGTCCTCATGACAGCTATGGTAGAATGAAAGACTGTGTATGGTTTGTGAGAACATAATGCTTGGATCTCACTAACTGCTGATGTGATTGCTGCAAGGAAAGCAGTTTTGCATTACAGATGTTGCAGGGAAGCCTTGTGAATGGGTTTGAAGGAGTCCTGCATGAGTCGTGAAAGGACTATATTGAGCTCTCAGAGAGGGAAACAACACCTATTGGGAGGGAAAACCTTCTTTAACACTTCTAGAAAATCCTTTATAAAGGGGATTTTGAAAAAAGAGGTTTGTGAAGGACATTTTCTGCAGGCAGTAAGTATTGGGGAGAATTGCAAGCCATATTTTGCCAAATGTAGTAAATATAGAAAAACCACATCCTCCTGGCAAGTTCTAGGGTCTACATTCTTGGAAGAACACCAAATGCAAAATCTCTTCCACTTGAAGGCATGAGCGGAACAGGTTGAAGGCCGCTTAGCCTCCTTGAAGATGTCCATGGAATATTGTGGCAGGTTCAAATGTCCATACTGCACTAGCTCAGTAGCCATTCAGCCAATTTCAAGAAGAGATTGAGGGTGAACCATCTAGCCTCCAAATTTTGTTAGCAGATGTGGATGCTCTGACCGGTGAAAAAGGTCCTTGAACCACCATAGACGTGGCCACTCTGGGACTATTATGTTCTTCCTGTCTGTCAAGTTGGACAGCTTGATGAGGACTGATAGGATCAGGGGAACTGGTGGAAAAGCATAGAGAAATTTGCCAGACCAGTCAATTCATAGCGCATTTCCAGGGTCCCTAGTTGGAAGTATCTTGAGGCAAAGCTTTGACATTTTTGTTTTCCTCGCTGGTGAACAAGTCGATCTAAGGTGCGCCCTACAAATTGAAGATATATTATACAATTTTGTTGTGCAGGACCTATTTGTGATTTTCTTGCAGAACTCTGCTGACATGGTCTACTTGAACATTTTGCACACCTGTAAGGTGAGTTGCCAAGATCCTCAGGTCCCTTGCTATGAGCATTTCCAGATTGTTTGGGCCCCGTGGGATAAGGGTCTAGACCTCGTGTCCACCTGCTTGTTAAGGTAACACATAGTGGTCATATTTTCTGTCTGAACAGAGATTCTGTCTTGAATAATGAAGGAAAGGCTTTTAGCGCTACATGAACTGCCCGGAGCTCAAGAAGACTGATGTGACAGGTCACCTCTCTGGGAGACGATATGCCCTGAATTTTAATGTAGTAGTGATGCATCGTCGCTATGGTTTAAGAGAGAACCTGTTGATGAAATGGCATTCCTTGAAACAAGTTGGCTGGAGAACAGCTCCATTTAATGGACTGTTTTATCCTGTCTTCCCAGTTGCCCATTAGCTGATCCTACTGGATCGCGAGACATTCTTGAAGAGAACAAATGTAGAGCTGGGCATTCAGAATTAGGAACATACATGAGGCCATCAATCCGGGGAGAGATGATGTTGACCCCACTGTGGGATGAGAGACTTTCATGAGAGAGTGACATTTTAGACTGATCGATAATAGTCTCTCCTCCGAAGGACACACTCTAGCTTGAACGGTCTTGTTGGAGGCCCCTAAATAATGTCAAGACTGAACAGGGGTAGATGTTGACTTGTTGTGGTTGATATGAAGACCCATGGAGATTGCATGTCCAGTTGTAATGGAGTTGGGCTTCTTGAGAAATGGACACCTTGATTAGCCAATTGTCTAGGTATGGAGTAGACGAAGATTCAATGTTTTGTGAGGTGGGCAGCAACTACTGGAATGCACTTCGAGAACATTCTGGGAGCTGACTTGAGGCACTGTTAGTGACCGTGCCACATGACAAACATAAGATTTTACAATGTATCTTGGTGTTTGGCACATGAAAGTACTCATCTTGAAGGTCTGTGGAGCAGAGTAGGCTCCCTGTTGTAACTGGGGATAAACCTGATGTAATACCAAAATCCAAAACTTTTCTTGCCAAATCCATTTGTTGGCTACTTTTAGGACAAGAATGGGTCTGAATTTGTTCTTGCCTTTCTTCACCATAAAATATTTGAAGCCTGTTCCCCATTGTCTGTGAGAAACAACCTCCACTGCCTGTTTCTGTAGCAGGATGTTAACTTCAGACTGTAACAATTACAGATGGTATTTGAATGGTTTTGGAGGCATGTTCAGTGGAGGACCTGTGAATCTGAGACAATGATCATTTCAAACAATATTTAGCACCTAGGCGTCTTGTGTGATTTTCTTGGCCACTCTCCTAGAAGATGAGAGATGCTTCTAACTACCGGAATGGGTAACAAAAGAGGGGAAGGGAAGATTCATGGCTTGGAACCTAATGTCTGTTTACCCCCTTTAGCAGTCTGTTGGGTGGATCTTCCTCTAGCCTGCTTACATTGCTGTTTGCTGGTAAGGTTGTTAATGTTGTGGGTGTTGGCGATCTTAATACCATTAACCCTCTGAGGGTAAAACCGGTGTTGGTAGGTTTTAAACTATCTCTTCTTCTCTTTTGGCCTTTGAAGACCAACGACTTTGAGAGTATTGATTTCTACTTTCATGCAAGCCATTTCATCAACCGTGTATAGGAGGCTGGCCTGGTTTGTAGTGGGTACCAAATGTACTTACACCTTATACCAGGTCCTGTTATCCCTTATTAGTGAATTCTAGTCAGGGTCTAGAACCCAGGCTGTCAAGGGGTAGCTGTAGCTTAGCAGCCAAAGCTTATCTAAGAGACATGCAGAGCTCATGCAATACCACTGTAGTCACACAGAACTTAGGGCCATATGTACGAAAGCTTTTTCCCATAGACACAGAATGGGTAAAATCCTTTGGTACATCTGGCCCTTAGACACATAAAAGAAAATACTCAGTGTTACAAAAATAAAGGTACTTTATTTTTAGTGACACAATGCCAAAAATACCTTAGAGACTATACTCCCTTAGGAGGTAAGTAATATTCACAGTATATACACTAGAATGCAGAAATAGCTGTAAAAACAGTTAGAAAACAGTGCAAATAGGTTGCAATGGGCATAAGGGGAACACAAACCATATACTAAAATAGTGGAATGCAAAAGTTAGTTTCCCACCTGGGCAATTGTAATGTATAGAGGGACGCTGGGAGTGTAAGGAAACACCAAAGGTAAGTAATATAACCCACCCAGAGCCCAGGAAAGCAGGAGTAAATCACAGTAAGTTTCCTAGAACCCACAAGAACATGTGATAGAAGATAATGCAAGAACGAGAAGCGACTGCAAGACACCAACAATGGATTCCTGGACCTGAAGACCTGTGGAAAAAGGGGACCAAGTCCAAGAAGCACTGAAGAGTCCAGGGAGAACAGGATCTCCTGCTAACCCAGATGAAGGTGCAAAAGAAGAACCACAGGTGAAGAAGAACAGTCAGTACTGCACTCAAGAAGACGGATGTGGGTTCCTGGTTGGTGCAGATGATGTCCCACGCCAGATAGATGATTGCAGTCTGGCTTGCGTTGCTGGATTCCTCCAACAAGCCTCAGCACAGGCAAAGCTTGTGGTTAGCGAAAATGGTGCTGCCTGGGACCAGGAGGGATCTGGTGGCCTCTACCCCAGAGGGTGAGACAGAGGGGGCTCTCTGCAACTCAGCGAGCCCTCAGAAGTCCAGGTAGCGTGCGCAGGAGTACCACAGCACGGGGACAAAGAAGGTGCAAATGGAGACCCACGCAACACGGCACAAAGGGATCCCAAGCTGCCAGATAACCATCCAGGGAGCTGTGCATCACAGGAAGGAGTGGTCGAGGCGGGAGCTGTGCTGTGCACAAAGAACTTTGTGGAAGGTTGTACACAAGCCTTGGCAACTGCAAATCATGTGGTACACAGGGGTACTGTCTTGCATGGGTAGGCAAGCTCAGCTCTTACCTCCACCAAAGTTGGACAGCTGGACCTTAGGACCGTCAGGACAACGTCAGTCCACCACCCATGTTGCTAGATCCATTCACTTCATCAGGAGAGGGGAGCCACGCCACCAGTCATCGCTGCAGAGGGGTGCCTGCTGAAGCATGGAAGTGACTCCTTCACTTCAAGGGAGAGTCCTTCACTCTTCTGGTGCAGGCTAAAGACAAGCAGTCCTTGGAGGATGCACAACCTGGAAACAGACGCAGTTGCTGGCAGGAGCTAAAGATAAAATGTTGCAGAAGTCATCTTTGCTTCTTTGTTGCAGTTTGTAGAGTTCCTGGACGGTCCAGATGTAGTTTTGTCGGTAGAAGGTGAAGGAAAGGATGCAGAGGATCCCTGCTGGAGTGTTGCATTCCGAATCTGAGGAAACACCCAGAGGTGAGACTCTAAATAGCCCTGAAAGGTGGATTGGTCAGCTACACAGATAAGCACCTATCAGGGGAGGGCTCTGACGTCACCTGCTGGCACTGGCCACTCAGATGCTCCCAGAGTGCCCTACCACCTTGGATTTTCAAGATGGCAAAACCCAGAGACACTCTGGAGGATCGCTGGGCACCACCCCTGGGGTGGTGATGGACAGGGGAATGGTCACTCTCCTTTCTTTGTTCAGTTTTGCGCCAGAGCAGGAACTTGGGGTCCCTGAACCGGTGTAGACTGGATTATGGAAGGAGGGCACCATCTGTGCCTTTCAAAGCATTTCCAGAGGCTCTAGGAGGCTACCCCTCCCATGCCTGTGACACCTATTTCCAAAGGGAGAGTGTGTAACACCCCTCTCCCAAAGGAAATGCTTTGTTCTGTCTTCCTGAGCTCAAGCTGCTTGAGCAACAGGAGGGCAGAAACCTGTCTGTGAGGTGGCAGCAGCTGGGGCTGCCTAGAAAACCTCAGAAGGCTGGTATGGAAGTACTGGTGGTCCACCGTGGAGCCCCCAGAGTACATGGAATTGTAAAACCAATACTAGAATCAGATTTGGGGTACAATTCCCAGATGTTAGACACCTTACATGGCCATATTGGGAGTTACCATTGTAAAGGTGGACATAGGTATTGACCTATGTCCAGTGCACGCGTAAAATGGTGTCCCCGCACTCACAAAGTCTGGGGAAATGGTCCTGGATGTTGTGGGGGCACCTCTGCTAGTGCAGAGGTGCTCTCACACACAGGTACTTTGCACCCAGCCTTCAGGGTTGGAATGCCTGACATATAGGTGACTTATAAGTGACCTGGTGCAGTGTAAATGGCTGTGAAATGGTGCATACACCATTTCACACAGGCTGCAACAGCAGTCCTGTAGAAACCTTTGCACGGGCTCCCTATGAGTGGAAAAGTAATGCTGCAGCCCATAGAGATCCCCTGGAGCCCCATTGCCCTGGGAACCTAAGTACCATATACTAGGGGCAGATAAGGGGCACCAGTATGCCAATTTGGGATGAAATACTGGGATACCAGTATGTAGTGACAAATTTGAGAGGAGAGAGACCATTAGCACTGGGTCCTGGTTAGCATGATTCCAGTGACACTGTCAAACACACTGACATCTGGCAGAAATTGGGGGTAACATGCCAAAAAGATGCCACTTTCCTACACAACCCCCCCAAAACGAGGGACAATAAGACTAACCTTGCCCAGATGAGTCTTAATTGTCTAAGTGAAAATATCTGGAGAGTCCATCTACATTAGAGTGGTTACTCCCAGGACTATTTTCCACTGTAAAGTCCATCCCCTGTAGGAAAATGGACCACCTCAACAATTTAGGGTTTTCACTTTTCATTTGTTTTAACCATAAGAGAGGTTTGTGGTCGAGAGGGGCATGGCCAAGCAGGATGGCCGGCGGGACGTACTCCTAGTGAGCTCCGGCCATCCCGGTTTGATCATTTACTAATCCTGGGGTGCCTGGGACGATTGGCGCTCCCCCTCATCACGTGAAGGCACCCCAATTGTATCGGCACGACACAGCCCCGTCTTGGGGTTCAGAGTCCCAGCATTTGGGACTGCGCCATTGGGCTTACCCGGGCCACGAGGAGTGTGGCCAACCAGCGCAGGGAGGAGGCAGCAGCCGGCTGCCTCCCCAGACTTTCTGCACTTTCGCTGCTGGGGGTCGCTCCCTCCAGGTGGCGTTACGGGCCTGCCGCCCCCTGAATGTGCACATCCTTTGCTGCCTGGGCAGGTGCTGCATTGGTCTAGTGGCGGCCAGCTTGGCGCTCGAGCGGAGACCTGAATTGCACAGTGGTACGCTGTTGGACAGCCGGGGCTGGGTTGGGGGCCGGCCCTGAGCGACAGAGGAATGAGGGAGCCTGGGAGATGGGCAGAGGACCAGCTGAGTGTGGGCTGTGAGGAACGGCCGGAGAGCAGTAGAACGGATCAAGCTACGGCCCAGAGGGGGAAGGCTGCAGATCCCCACGTGGATAGCTGGTTTGCTGGTGCTTGGCCGGGGGCCTGGTCAGGGGCCCTTCCAGTTCAGATACACTAGGCTTGTTGCTAGGAGTGCTGCTGCAACTTCCAGGTATTTTTGCCTCATCGCCGGGTCTCTTGAACAAGTGATATTGCTTGGTTTCTGGCCGGCTACGAAATGGGGCAACACCGACAGACGGTGGCATCACAGTGGAACACCATGGAACAATACACTACGGCGCCCCTTGCCACAGCATCAGACTCCATTAGGGGGACCCGGAGATGTCCTGAGCACGCCGGCGACTGCTGAGGAGCCATCGTGAGCTGAGACTCTTGTGGCTTTACAGGGTTCCAGGGTGTTCCTCGAAGGGAAGATAGAAACAGTGGCAGTTGAGGTCAACCTCCTTCAGGCGAACCTCAGGAAGGTCTCTGACAAGGTCAAGGTGGCGGAGGGCTCTATTTTGGAACTGCAGACGGAGGTGGGGCTCTGCGTAAACAGATGGTGTAGGTCAATTCCACAGTTGGAAGGCTGGAGGCAAGGCAGGAGGATGCAGAGGGCAGGTCCCGCCAGAACAACGTCCGTATGCTTGTGTTCCCAGAGTGCACAGAGGGGTCCACAGTTGAAAGTTTTGTGAAGAGTTGGATCAAGGACGTTCTGCAGCCAGTTGGGCTGTCCAGGGTGCTTGTGGTGGAGTATGCTCATAGGGCCCTGGTGGCGCCTCCCCGACCCAGTGCACCGCCAAGGGATATTATTGCCTATCTCTTGAATTATAAAGTCAGAGACTGTATCCTGCGGGCGGTCCGTGAATCTGACAAGGCGGTCTTCCAGAACTGTAAAATTTCCATCTATCCTGATTAGACGAACAAGGTCCAGATCTCCAGAAAGGGGTTCCTAGAGGTGAAAGCGAAACTCCGTGCCATGATATATGTTGTTGTATCCGGCACGCCTAAAGGTGCTCCCTGGGGGCAAGTTCCACATTTTTGAACTTCCGGAGGAGGTTTGGAGAAGGCTGGAGATGTGGGACAAAGTTACTCCGGACATACCAGAGAGGACTGGTGTGGTGGCTCATCTTGTTTCTGGCATTGACGGCCTGGACTGGAAGATTCGTGGGATAGCCAAGTGGAGGGCCCAAGGGCACAGGTGGTAGCTACTGATACTGATTATAGAATTGAGATACAACAGGATAGGACAATGGCAGTGGTGACTCCTGGATTGGCGGATGGATCGAATGGAGAGCTGGAATAGGGGGTGAAGAGGATCCCTGCAGATGTTTGCCTCGGTTGCTTGTATCTGGAGATTGCTGCTGTGCCCTCTTTTTGGGGGGGCCTGTGTCTAAGTGAGAGGCACCTGTACTGCATAGAGGGGTGCCTCGGGACGATGATCAGGTTTCAGATGGGGCTCTCCTTGAATTTGGAATTGGTATTGTACATGGGGGTCAACAAGATCACTGAGTTATGTTGGGTTGGTATTCAGGCACAAGTATATTGAATCCGGGGTGGGAGGTGGTTACTCCACGGTTGTGGTAGGACTTCGTAACTGGGGAGTTGGGGATTAGGCTGTTGTCCTGGCAGCATCTATAACATGGATCTACAGTGTGGTTTGCACAGAGGGGTCCACAGTTGAAAGTTTTGTGAAGAGTTGGATCAAGGACGTTCTGCAGCCAGTTGGGCTGTCCAGGGTGCTTGTGGTGGAGTGTGCTCATAGGGCCCTGGTGGCGCCTCCCCGGCCCAGTGCACCGCCAAGGGATATTATTGCCTGTCTCTTGAATTATAAAGTAAGAGACTGTATCCTGCGGGCGGTCCGTGAATCTGACAAGGCGGTCTTCCAGAACTGTAAAATTTCCATCTATCCTGATTACACAAACAAGGTCCAGATCTCCAGAAAGGGGTTCCTAGAGGTGAAAGCGAAACTACGTGCCATGATATATGTTGTTGTATCCGGCACGCCTAAAGGTGCTCCCTGGGGGCAAGTTCCACATTTTTTAACTTCCGGAGGAGGTTTGGAGAAGGCTGGAGATGTGGGACAAAGTTACTCCGGGCATACCAGAGATGACTGGTGTGGTGGCTCATCTGGCTTCTGGCATTTACGGCCTGGACTGGAGGATTCGTGGGATAGCCAAGTGGAGGGCCCCGGGGCACAGGTGGTAGCTACTGATACTGATTATAGAATTGAGATACAACAGGATAGGACAATGGCGGTGGTGACTCCTGGATTGCCGGATGGATCGAATGGGGAGCTGGAACAGGGGGTGAAGAGGATCTCTGCAGATGTTTGCCTCGGTTGCTTGTATCTGGAAATTGCTGCCGCGCCCTCTTTTTGGGGGGGCCTGTGTCTAAGTGAGAGGCACCTGTACTGCATAGAGGGGTGCCTCGGGACGATGATCAGGTTTCAGATGATGCTCTCCTTGAATTTGGAATTGGTATTGTACATGGGGGGTCAACAAGATCACTGAGTTATGTTGGGTTTGGTATTCAGGCACAAGTATATTGAATCCGGGGTGGAGGTGGTTACTCCACGGTTGTGGTAGGACTTCGTAACTGGGGAGTTTGGGATTAGGCTGTTGTCCTGGCAGCATCTATAACATGGATCTACAGTGTGGTTTGATGTGTTTGTTCTACTGATCATTTGGGTGGGTGATGGGGGATTGGGTCATTTGGTTGGTTAGGCTTGCCAATGTTTAAAGTTCATGACAGCAGTGCATGCATGTATGCGAGAGGGGAAATGGGTATTCGCCTTTCCTTCTCTCCTTTGGGGGAGGTGAGGGGTGGAGGATTAGAGGGACAGATGGCAGCAAGTTATTGGCATGGGTTTACAGATCAACGTGCTGACATGGAATGTCAGGGGGTTGAAGAGGTACACCACGTGTTACAGGGTACACTTCTATCTGAGGTTCATATAGCCTGTCTTCAGGAAACGCACATGACTGAGGAGGAAACACAAAAACTATCCAAGAAATGGCGGGGTCAGATGTTCTCCTCCTCCTTCTCCTCTTACGCAAGTGGCGTGACAATATGGGTGACCCCAGGGATCCCATTTACCCACATTTATAGTGAAGTGGATGTGGAGGGTAGATATGTACTTGTACAGGGCACCTTGGATTGAACGCCCATCACTATTCTCAACACTTATGCGCCCAATATAGATGATCATACAATAGGTAGACACACCTATTGTATGGGCTGGTGATTACAATTGTATTTTTGATGGTGAAAAGGACCGTCTCCTGCCCATGTTGGGGACTAAACCGATGATGGTGAGATACCTTGCGGAAGTTATGAGCAATTTAGAGTTATGGGACGGATGGAGGGAACTACACCCGGAGTGTAGGGAGTACGCCTGTCATTCTAAGACACACAACATATGTAGTCGGCTAGATCGGTTTCATCTGGATGGAGTGAACTGCTCACAGGTGCTGGGTATCAAGCACCTGGGTAGGTTTTTTGATCATGCACCGGGTGTTGATGCAGCTGCAGTGGGGAGCTGATAATACTGGCTTAACATGTAGCTGGCGTATGCCTGTGGATTTTGTGACTGATGCAGGGTGTTGGGATAAGGTGGCGGCTGCCATTAAAGGTTATATGGACTTGAATTGGAACACAACAAATTCTAGGGGCACGGAATGGGAGGCCTTGAAGGCCATAATGAGGGGTGTCTGCATAGGCACCACCTGTGGGGTATGTAAGCAAATGGAATAAGAACTTACTAGTTGGGAGAATAAGCTGGAGGTTCTGCAGCATCAGGCACCAACCACAAGGGAGGCTAAAAGAAAGCAACCTCGTTGTATAAGTCAGTTAACGACTGTTGGGACAAGCTGATCAGGGTGTCAAAATCAGGGCAGTGCGCGCTCTACGGGTGACTAAAATGCAAAAACCCAACAATTTCAAGCTAACATAATTTATGCATTGTGCTGATGTGATGTTGTTTAACCTTTTGCATTGCAGAGTTTAATCTTAAAGACTTATGTTCAGCATGCATATAAATACTGTTCACATGCTAAGTACTGCTGTAGGTTTTCATACTGTGTCAGGGTGTGGTCCCCTTCCAGGGCCTTCTAGAAGCTTTCCCTGCAGCATGCCTGGGTGTAGTTTGTGGGCTGGGCCAAGACTCTATGTAAGGGAGCCAGCCCAGCTCCACGTGCTCACTATTCAGAGGTCCTGGTGCAGAGCAGCAGCAACTTCCTGAGCTCCTGTTCCGGTGGCCTACTTTGATCCTCCAGGTCTTGCCCTTTTCACTTCAATTGGTGATCCTAGACCAGGGCGGTAAGACGGAGGTCGGGCTGGGCCCCGACCCCATTATCGAAGACTCTCAAGTTCTTGTGCCCAATCTTTGCATGATAAACAATTCTACTCTTGTGCGTGTGAATGTGCGCTTGGTCGTTTTGTGGCATTTCCATGTGGATACTCAAATCAGCAGGACGCGCGATTCTTTCTCCGTGCTTAATTCATGTCATTCATTGTGCGCTACCACTCCTTGGCAGTTACATGGTGGCATTCGAATCGGCAAGACGCACGATTCGTTTTCTTGTGTTTTAACCCTTTATATTCATTGTGCGCTACCATTCCTTGGCAGTTACATGGTGGCATTCGAATCGGCAAGACGCGCGATTCTTTTCTTGTGCTTAATTCATGTTATTAATTGTGCGTTACCATTCCTTGGCAGTTACATGATGGCATTCGAATCGGCAAGACGCGCAATTTGTTTTCTTGTGCTTTAACCCTTGATATTCATTGTGCGCTACCGTTCCTTGACAGTTACATGGTGGCATTCGAATCGGCAAGACGCGCAATTTTCTTCTCGTGCTTAATTCATGTTATTCATTGTGCGCTACCATTCCTTGGAAGTTACATGGTGGCATTCGAATCGGCAAGAAGCGCAATTCGTTTTCTTGTGCTTTAACCCTTGATATTCATTGTGCACTACCATTCCTTGACAGTTACATGGTAGCATTCGAATCAGCAAGACCCACGATTCTTTTCTCATGCTTAATTCATGATATTCATTGTGCGCTACCATTCCTTGGCAGTTACATGGTGGCATTCGAATCGGCAAGACGCGCAATTCTTTTCCCATGCTTAATTCATGTTATTCATTGTGCGCTACCATCAATTCATGATATTCATTGTGCGCTACCATTCCTTGGCAGTTACATGGTGGCATTCGAATCGGCAAGACGCGCGATTCTTTTCCCATGCTTAATTCATGTTATTCATTGTGCGCTACCATCCCTTGGCAGTTACATGGTGGTACTCAAATCGGCAAGACACGCAATTCATTTTCTGTGTTTGAAAACACGGTGTTCATTATGCGCTACCATTCTAAGGCATTTACTTGGTGGTTGTTCGAGTTGACAAGTCGCGTGATTTATTTCTCAAGTCTAATTTGTGTTATTCATGGTGCACAATCATTCTATGATATTTTACTACCTATGTGAAAATCTGCAATATGCGCAATTCATGTTCCGGCAATTTGAGAGAACAAAGAAAGCCAGAGTTCTAGATGTAATGTTGTGTGTTCCTAATATGTTTTCTCAAACACAATTCATATGATGGTTTTTAGAAATCATTCAGATTGTTACCTGATCCTCATGCAAAGGATAGTATTTGAATTTGAAAGTTGAATGTAACCTTTCTTGATTCCCTCACAGGTATCCAGTCATCTTGAAGCCTAGTCGTTTTAAGTCTATGCTTAGATTGTCCATGTTTTTTCAGAATGACCATGCTTAGAGTCATAGCCTAGTATTGATTCATATGATGTAATTTTTATATTGTGTGTTTTAACTTTTGTTTCCTACAGGTCTCCTTCCCAGCTGTTCCCTTCCTAATCCCCTTTTCCCCACTTGGACTCTCTTAGACTCTGTAACAATTCTAATCAGAGTATTGGAGCTGTCTTGTGGTGGAAATGTTGGGAACGTGCACAGACCACGAGGATCTGGTGACTCTGACAGAGGGTAACACTTGGAGCACACAGGCAGCGCTTGCACATGGAGGGGTCGATAAATCTTCTAAATTATTGGCATGGATCCTAAAATGGGAGGTGGAGGTGCCCCCGTCGTGCATATTAGGAATGCCAAAGGTGAGACGATTACCAATCGCAAGGATATCCTTCAGGTGTTGGTGCAGCATCTACAGAGAGTTTCAAGGGCTGGTGCCCCAGTCCCAGAAGACGATTTAGGGGAGTTTCTGCAGCGGATGCGGATTCTGCGCTTGAAACCAGAGAGCAGGGAGGCTCTAGAAACTTTGATAACTGTGGAGAAAGTGAGTGAGGCAGTGGAAGCTTTGACGAAATCTAGGTCTCTGGGGGAGGGGGGATGGGTTCCCAGTCGAGATGTACCAAACGGTCTCCCTCCTCCTGCGAGAGAAGTTGCTGGCAGTATTTGAGGAGGCCCGGCAGCGAGGCACATTGCCAGGAACCATGTGCCAAGACATTGTGTGCTTGATGCTTAAGCCTGGAGGGGATCCTGATGAGCCTTCCTACTATCGACCGCTTACTATGCTGAACAGCGATGTAAAGATCCTGTGCAAGATATTGGCTACTCGGTTTCGTGGGGAGATCCGGAGCTTGGTGCATGATGATCTATGCGATTTTATCCCTTGTCGTAGCATGACCTACAATTTACGTCGCTTGGCACATGTACTGCGTGAAACCGAGGGTGAAGAGGACGAACTGGTGCTAGTGTCATTGGACCTAGAGAAGGCCTTTGACACGGTGTAGTGGGGCTATCTTCTAGAGTTACTGCGGGACATGGGATTTGGCCCACACTTTCGTGCATGGGTGAGATAGTTGTATACTGCACCCTCCGGATGTGTCCGGGTAGGAGATGAGCACTTAGAATCCTGGGAAATCAGTGCGGGAACCAGGCAGGGATGCCCACTTTTGCCGCTCCTTTTCGCCTTAGCTGTGGAGCTGCTGGCAATCTGGCTCCGAGAGGAGCTGGGTCCTTGGGGCATCCAGGTGGGGCAGATTACCCACATTGTTTCCCTATATGCAGATGACACGTTGGTGTATCTTCGGGAGCCCTGTGTTTTGGTTCCTTTGTTGCTGCAGCTGTTGGAAGCCTTTGGGGTTGTGCCTGGTCTCCAGGTGAAAAGGAAAAAGTCACTTCTGTTTCCTTTGGGTTCACTCTGTGGTGTGCCTCAGGAGGATTAACGGAGGGTGGGGCTCAGGTGGGAGATTGAGAGCTTTCGGTACCTAGGTATTTGGGTCACTCACACTGTGGAGGTGCACGAAAAACACAATGTAGAATGAGTGATTACCGGCCTGGAACGCTCGGTTTTGTTCTGGAATAGATTACCTCTTTCAGTGATGGGGAGGGTGGCTGTGGCTAAGATGGTGTTCCTACCACTGTGTCTTTACCTGGTTCAGAACTCTCTGTTCCTGTTATCCGCTCAGCTCATCAGTCGTCTAGGTAGCCTGCTGATAACAATGGTGGTAATAGGGTGGCATTGTCCGTGCTACAGAGGTATATGAAAGAGGGAGGGCTGGTGAGTCCCAATATTAGACATTATTATTACGTGGCACTTCTACAACATGCTGCTAAGTGGATGACTGAATCGGGCAATTGGGAGAAGAGTTTGCAGGAATGCTGGTTGGGAAGATGTTGGTGCAGCTATTGATGTTGGGCGGTAGGTCTGACTCTGCTGTCCCCTATTTGGTCAGAACCACTGCCTGGATCTGGGAGCAGGCCATTAAGAATGTGCTCCGACGTGCCCTGTTTGATAGAGAAGTGAGGATTTGGGACTTAGCACCCTTCAGGGACATGGACAATCTAATGTCCATTGAATGTTGGAGGCAGGAGATTTATACCCCAATTATGAGTTTATCTCCTTCACTAATGCTCGGGACACATTCGGTCTGGGCCCTGGTCAGTTTTTGCAATACGCAAAAATAGAGAGGGTGGCGCATGAGATCTGGGGTTGTTTCCCGGTGAACCCTCAGGCATTGGCGGTGTTGAGTGGACAGATTAATTGGGGTGAGGGGACTCATTTCATCAACTGGGGGACCACATAGAGGATGCTGACTGGCCAGTTGCATTGTTGTGGTGCACACAGTGTCATGCAACAATAGGTTTAAATTGTTATTGGGTGTCCCAGGACTTAAGTTCAGAAGGAAGAACGGATGATGAGGGCTGATTAAGTACACCTTGTATCAACTTGATAGGTGACGACCAACTGTGGTGAGGCTATGTCTCTGTTATTAATAATATGCGTAATGGCTGGTTTCATGTTGATCCTCGCTGGGGGGGTGTGCTTTAGGGAAATTACTGCTGCAGTGGGTGCTATCGACCCCTGTCTTGAATTGTATGTTAACTTTGTCCTCCAGTAATGTGACAAAACGATACTGTAATATCTCACATTGATATGCACTGCACTGTATTCTTGATGGTTATGTTATCCAAACTCAATAAAAACAGAGTTCTAAAATAAAAAATTTAAAAAAAGAGTTTTGTGGTCTGTCTGAACTACGAAGTGAGTCACAAATAAGTATGATACCAGCTTCTTCAGGGCCCAGACCACAGCAAAGGCCACCCTCTCTATAGCTGACCAACGCTTTTCTCTAGGGGACACCCTTCTACTAATAAAATCAAAAGGTTGATCCTGGCCCTCTGAATTGAGTTGTGATAGCACTGCCCTAACCCCTACCTCTGAAGCAACTGCCTGGACAATAAACTTATTTTAATAGTTTGGGCTTTTTAGGACAGGTGCAGTACACACAGCCTGCTTAAGCTCCTCAAAAGCTTTCTGACAGCTGGCTGTCCATAATACCTTCTTAGGTGTTTTCTTGGAAGTGAAGTCATTAGGAGGGGCAACAATGGAGTCATAGTTCTTAATGAACCTCCTGTAGTACCCAGTGAGACCAAGAAAGACTCTGACCTGAGTTTATGTTGTGGGGGGAGACCAGTCTAAAATAGTAGTTTGGATCTCCCCCTGTAGTGGTTCAATCTGTTCCCCACCAACTATTTGTCACAGATAAACTACCTTCCCCTGCCCTATCTGGCACTTTGAAGCCTTGATAGTGAAGCCTGCCTTTTTCAGGGTCTCCAAAACGTTCCATAGGTAGACCAGGTGATCATCCCAGGTGGAGCTAAATACAGCAATATCATCTATATGCTGCACTGCAAGCTTCCAGACCTTGGAGGACTGTGTTTACCAGCCTCTGAAAAGTGGCAGGTGCATTCTTAAAGCCAAAGGGCATAACAGTGAACTGACAATGCCCTCCAATGGTAGAGAATGAAGTTTGTGGTTTAGCCCCTTCTGATAGCTTGATTTGCCAATACCCTGCAGTCAATTAAAAAGTGCTTAGACACTTGGCAGATGCCAGTGTATCTATACGCTCTTCTGCCCTGGGTATAGCGTGAGCATCAGTCATTGATGTGACTGTATTGAGCCCTCTATAATCAACACAAAAAACATCAACTCCTTTTTACCATTCTGAGAATTAGGCTTGGGTACTAGCACCGCTGGGCTGCCTCAGAGGCTACCCGAGTGCTCAATCACTCCTAGGTCCAATATTTACTGAACTTCAGTTTTAATGCAGTCCGTGATACTGTCAGGCTGTCTATAAATCTTTCTTTTGACAGGTAAATTGTTTCCAGTGTCTATGCTGTGTTCACACCAAGTGGTCTGACCAGGTGTCAGAGAGAACAGCTCAGAAAACTGGCCTAGGAGGTTCCTGCAATCCTCCTTTTGCTCATATGAAAGGCAATCTGCAAGAACTACTCCTTCCACTGAGCCATTAGCTGCAGTGTTGGAAAAGAAGTCAGGGAGAGGTCACTCATCAGTGGCCATGAGTAGGGTTGAGCCAGCCCTATCATAGTAGAGTTTCAGGCCGTTCACATGAAGTACTCTTACAGGAATTCTGAGAGTGCCTAGGTCCTCTAAATAAGTGACCTCACCCTTTTTCTCCACTGTCAGATGTGGACCACTCCACTTGTCCTGGAGTGCTCTTGGTGCCACAGGCTCCAGTACCCACACCTTTTGTCCTGGGTGATACTCAGTCAGGACAGCCTTCTAGTCATGGCATTGTTTTTGCAACTCTTGGCTTGCCTGAAGGTTTTTGGTGGCCTTTTTCATGTACTCGGCCATTCTAGATCTTAGGCCAAGTACATAATCCACTATATCCTGTTTGAGGGGCTTCAAGGGTTGCTCCCACCCCTCCTTCACAGGTGCAAGTGGACCCCTAACAGGGTGAACAAACAGGAGTTCAAATGGGCTGTAGCCCACTCTCTTCTGAGGTACCTCCCTATAGGCAAAAAGGAGGCATGGCATCAGGACATCCCATCTCCTTCTGAGCTTTTCAGATAGTCCCATGATCATACCTTTGAGAGTTTTATTAAACGTCTCAACCAACCCATTTGTCTGAGGATGGTAAGGTGTGGTGAATGTATATGTTACACCACACTTTTTCCACATTGCTTTCAAGTATGCAGACATGAAGTTACTACCCCTGTCTGATACTACTTCTTTGGGGAAGCCCACCCTGGAAAATATTCCCAGGAGAGCCCTTGCCACTGCAGGAGCTGTAGTGGTCCTCAGAGGAATTGCTTCTGGATATCTAATTGCATGGTCCACTACCACCAAGATAAACCTATTGCCAGAAGCATAAGGATAGTCAAGGGAGCAAACTATGTCAATCCCTACCCTTTCAAAGGGCACCCCAACCACAGGAAGTGGGATCAAGGGGGCCTTTGGGGTGCCACCAGTCTTACCATTGGCTTGGCAAGTGACACAAGAGCGACAGAACACTTTTGTGTCTTCTGACATGTGAGGCCAGTGAAAGTGAGGGACCAGGCTGTCCCAGGTCTTACTTTGCCTCAAATGTCCAGCAAGGGGAATGTCATGTGCAAGAAGAAACTCCCTATACTACAAGGGAATGACCAGTCTCCTGGTAGTACCAGGTGTTGGGTCCCTTGCCCCTGTATAAAGGACATTGTTTTCCCAATATACTTTGTGAGGGTCACTGACATCCCCTGCTTCTTGTTTGACAGCTTGCTGTCTCAAACCCTCTAGTGTGGGACAGATCTGCTGTGCCACACTCAACTCCTCCCTGGCAGCCTCCCGTACCCAAAAGCTCAGCTGTGTCAGCTTAAAGCTCCTCTGGTGTAGGTTCTGCACAGGGAGTAGACTCCTCCTCATCAAGAGGGTAATCTTCAGTGGAGGGAGGGATAGTGGATAAGGGTTTACCCTTCCTACCCCTAGTTTTTAGGAGCACTTGGTCTATTGTTCCAGGATCCGAGTTTCCCTGTTCTCTTTGCTTCTTGGCCTAAGCCCTTGTGAGAGCAAAGATGTGTCCAGGAGTGCCCAGCATTGCTGCATGAGCCTCCAATTCCACTTCAGCCTAAGCGGAAGTCTCCAAATCATTGCCCAATAGACATTCTACAGATCGGTCAGTGGACACCACAACTTTCTTTGGACCAGTAACCTACCCCCAAGCTGAGATTCACAACATCTATGGGGTGGCTAACAGTGTTATTATGGGCTCAGTCACTTGGTACTGATGACCAACTAGGTGTTGCTCATGGGCTACCAGTTTTTCCATCACCATACTGACATTGGCACCTGTGTCCCTGTAGGCCTCAACCTGAACACCATTTATTAGTGGATGTTGCTGGTACCTATCCATATTAAAGGGACACGCAACAAGGGTGGCAAGATCAATGCAACCATCTGAGACTAAAACAGCCTCATTGGTTTCACTAACTAAACCAACCCTCACTACATTACCCAAAGTAAACCCTGCTACACCCTTGGACGGGTTATTTGTAGTGTTTTTTCCACCACCACTGTTATTACTAGGGGCACTAGTGGAAGCAGTGGTGGTTGTGGTGGTGGGAGCTTTGGTGTTTTTCTTGGGACAAGTGTGGTCACTTGCCCAATGGCCTTTGTTTTTACATAAGTAACACCAAGGTGCTTTATGTTGGTTGGAAGAGGATTTATCCCCACCCCTAGAGGAATTTTGTGGGCCTGATGAAGACTCTGACTTTTTATCATTGTCCCAACATTTGTCATGTAACTTCCCATCCTTCTTCTTGTCCTTGTCACCCCCTGTATGAGCTTTTCTTCACACCTTTGTTCTGACCCATTTGTCTGCCTTCTTTCCCATTTCTTGGGGACAGGTCAGATCTGAGTCTATCAAGTACTGGTGCAACACGTCAGACACACACAGTTATTAAGAATATGCTTTCTCAGAATCAGATTATAAAGACCCTCATAGTCAGACACTTTGCTGCCATGTAACCAACCTTCCAAAGCCTTCAAAGAACAGTCCACAAAGTCTATCCAATCTTGCGAAGACTCCTTTCTGGTCTCTCTGAACTTAATTCTATATTGTTCAGTGGTTAAGCCAAATCCATCCAAGAATGCTGTCTTCAAAACATTGTCCTTATCTGAATCTTCCTCCCTGACAGTGAGAAGTCTATCCCTCCCCTTGCCAGAAAAGGACAACCACAGAATAGCAGCCCACTGAATCTGAGGAACCCTCTGTACTTTACAGGTCCTCTCAAGTGCAGCAAACCACTTGTAGATATCACCCCTCCTTGTAACGGGGAACAATGTTGTGGAAGTTCCTGGAATCAAAGGTATTCTCCCTAACACCATAATTCCTGAAACTGCTGCTGCTGCCACCATGAGGAACTAACCCCAACCCCTGCCTTTCTCTCTCCACAGCTAAGGCCTACCTATCTAGGGCTAGCTGTTGCTGCTGCAGCATCAGCATGGCCTCCTCCAATCTCAGCTTTCTGAGCTCCCTATCTATGGAGTCATCACCTGGAGTGGAAGTGTGGGACCCCTCAGAAACTGAGGTGACATGAGAATTGGCAGATGCAGATCTTTCCTAGGTTTGCTGACTTTAGTGACCTGACCTCTAGGTGTGAAGGGAGTCCTGCTTGTGTGTAAACCCTTCCCACTGCCAGCTACACTAGTAGGTCTGTTAGGTGGAAAATCTTGCAAAAAGCCCTCCCCTGAATCTACAGGATGATTCTCTGACTCTAAGGGGTTAGAATCTCCCTCTCTTTCCTCCTCCTGTTTATCAGCATGCTCCTGATCATCCTGGAGGAGAAGACTCAAGAGAAAATTCTTGATCGGGTTCTTCCCTACATCTAAGCTTCTCTCTGAGCAAAGCCATCTTAGTACTTTGAAAGTCATGTTCTCATAGGAAGATCCAATGACTCCAGGGGTGGCCTCAGAGGAAGACATAGCGTAATGACTGTTAGAGTAGAGTGAGAGGAAAGAAAATACCTACTCTACTTGACCCTAGTCTTTTAGAAAGAAAGTAAAAGACTAGGGGGGTCATTCCGACCCTAGCGGTCATGGACCGCCAGGGCCGGGGACCGCGGATGCACCGCCAACAGGCTGGCGGTGCATCCATGGGCATTCTGACTGCGGCGGTACAGCCGCGGTCAGAAACGGAAAACCGGCGGTGTCCCGCCGGTTTTCCGCTGCCCTGGGGAATCCTCCACGGCGGTGCTGCTTGCAGCGCCGCCATGGGGATTCCGACCCCCTTACCGCCAGCCTGGTTCTGGCGGTTTTGACTGCCAGAACCTGGCTGGCGGTAACGGGTGTCGTGGGGCCCCTGGGGGCCCCTGCAGTGCCCATGCCACTGGCATGGGCACTGCAGGGGCCCCCTAACAGGGCCCCACAAAGATTTTCAGTGTCTGCCAAGCAGACACTGAAAATCGCGACGGGTGCCACTGCACCCGTCGCACGCCTTCAACTCCGCCGGCTCCATTCGGAGCCGGCATCCTCGTTGAAGGCGCTTTCCCGCTAGGCTGGCGGGCGGCCTTCTGGCAGTCGCCCGCCAGCCCAGCGGGAAAGCCAGAATGGCCGCAGCGGTCATTTGACCGCGGTGCGGTCATTCGGCGGCTCCCGCCGGCCCTGCGGTTACCGCGGCAGGCGGGAGTCAGAATGACCCCCTAGATCCTGTACTAGGTATATATTTGTGTAGCTCTAGGTATTGAGTACACTTTTCTGTGGAAAGCATAGGTGACAGACTGATAAGGCAATTGCAAGTACTTATCCCACCGCTGCAACACCAATGTAGGAGGCTGGCCTGGTTTGTAGTGAATACCAAAGGTACTTACACCTTATACCCGGTCCGGTTATCCCTTATTAGTGTAATGTAGTCAGTGTCTGAAAGCCAGACTGTCTAGGGGTAGCTGTAACTGAGCAGCCAAGGCTTATCTAGGAGAAGTGCAAAGCTCATACAAACGCTGTAGTCACACAGTACTTACACACATAAAAGAAAATATTCAGTGTTACAAAAATAAAGGTACTTTATTTTCAGTGACACAATTCTAAAAATACCTTAGAGACTATACTCCCTTACTAGGTAAGTGATATACACAGTACATACATTAGAATGCAGAAATAGCTGTAAAAACAGTTAGAAAACAGTGCAAATAGTGAACATCGCAATAGGTTGCAATGGGCATAGGGGGAACACAAACCATAAGCTAAAATAGTGGAATGCAAACATTGGTTTCCCACCTAGGCAAGTGCAGTGTGTAGAGGGGTGCTGGGAGTGTAAGAAAACACTAAAGGTAAATAATAGAACCCAACCCAGAGCCCAGGGAAGCAGGAGTAAAAAACAGTAATCCTCCAGGGCAGCGCTGCCCAGGGGATTACGAGTCCCCTTCCAACCAGTCTTTTCATGGCAGTAGGAACCGCCATGAAAAGGCTGGCAGAATGGGGAGTTCAGGGACCCTGGGGCATGGCATGGGCAGTGCAGGGTCCCCTGCCATGGACCCATGGAGCTTTTCAGTGTCTGCATAGCAGACAGTGAACAGTGCGGCGGGTGCAACCGCCGAAACTCGGTTTCCGCCCACCGGCCTAGCGGAGATCTCGTAATTGGCACTGTGGGAGTGCGGCCGCATTGGCGGCCCCACAGCGGTTACAACTTGGCGGGCGGTGATTGCCGCCTGCCAATGTTGTAATGAGGGCCTAAGTTTCCTAGAACACACAAGAACACGTGATAGAAGATAATGCAAGAACCAGGAGAGACTGCAAGACACCAACGATGGAATCATGGACCCGAAGACCTGTGAAAAAAGGGGACCAACTCCAAGAAGCACTGAAGAGTCCACGGAGAACAGGAGCCCCTGCTAACCCGGATGAAGGTGCAAAAGAAGAACCATTGGTGAAGAAGAACAGTCAGTACTGCACCCAAGAAGATGGATGCAGGTTTCTGGTTAGTGCAGATGATGTCCCACGTCGGATGGATGATTGCAGTCTGGTTTGTGTCGCTGGATTCTGTCAACAAGCCTGGGCACACGCAAAGCTCGCGGTTAGCGGAAAATGCCACTGCCTGGGACCAGGAGGGACCTGATGGCCTCTACCCAGAAGGGGGAGACAGAGGGGCCTCTCAGCAACTCAGAGAGCCCTCAGAAGACCAGGCAGTATGCACAGGAGTCCCACACCACAGGGTCAAAGAAGGTGCAAATGGAGTCCCACGCAGCATGACACAAAGGGATCCCATGCCGCCAGAGAACCACTCAGGAAGCTGTGCATCGCAAGAAGAAGTGCTGCGGACTGGAGCTGTGCTGTTCATGAAGAACTTCATGGAAGTTAGCACAAAACCCTTGGCAACTGCAAATCACGCGGTGCACGGAGGTACTGTCTTGCGTGGGGAGGTAATCTCTGACCTCCAGCAAAGTTGGACAGCTGGACCTTGGGACCGTCGGAACAACTTCAGTCTACCACCTGTGTTACTGGATCCATGCACTTCTTCAGGAGAGGGGACCCACGCCACCAGTCATCGCTGCAGAGGGGTGCCTGCTGAAGCTAGGAAGTGACTCCTTCACTTCAAGGCAGATTCCTTCACTCTTCTGGTGCATGCTGAAGACAGACAGTCCTCGGAGGATGCAGGACCTAGAAACAGTTGCGGTTGCTAGCAGGAGCTGAAGATACAATGTTGCAGAAGTCATCTTTGCTTCTTTGTTGCAGTTTGTAGAGTTCTTGGAGGGTCCAGCTGCAGTTTCATCAGTAGAAGGTAAAGGAAAGGATGCAGAGGATTCCTGCTGGAGTCTTGCAATCCAAATCTGAGGAAACACCCAGAGGAAAGGCCCTAAATAGCCCTGAAAGAGGGACTGGTCAGCTACACAGTTAAGCACCTATCAGGGGAGGGCTCTGACGACGCCTGCTGGCACTGGCTACTCAGATGCTCCCAGAGTGTCCCACCACCTTGGAATCCAAGATGGCAAAACCCAGGGACACTCTGGAGGAGCTCTGGGCACCACTTCTGGGGTGGAGATGGACGGGAGAGTGGTCACTCCCCTTTCCTTTGTCCAGTTCCACATGCCAGAGCAGGGACTGGGGCTTCCTGGACAGGTGTAGACTGGATTATGCAAGGAGGGCACCATCTGTGCCCTTCAAAGCATTTCCAGAGGCTCTGGGAGACTACCTCTCCCATGCCTGTAACACCTATTTCTAAAGGGAGAGGGTGTAACACCACTCTCCCAAAGGAAATGCTTTGTTCTGCCTTCCTGAGCTCGAGCTGCTTGAGCAACAGGAGGGCAGAAACCTGTTTATGAGGTGGCAGCGGCTAGGGCTGGCTGGAAAACCTCAGAAGGCTTTAATGGCAGTACTGGGAGTCCACAGTGGAGCCCACAGAGTGAATGGAATTGTAAAATCAATACTTGAATCAGTATTGGGGTACAATTCCCAGATGTTAGACACCTTATATGGCCATATTTGGAGTTACCATTGTGAAGATGGACATAGGTATTGACCTATGTCCAGTGCACACGTAAAATGGCATCCCCGCACTCACAAAGTCTGGTAAAATAGTCCTGGATGATGTGGAGTCACCTCTGCTAGTGCAGGGGTGCCCTCACACACAGGTATTTTGCACCCAGCCTTCAGGTTTGGAAGGCCTGACATTTAGGAGACTTATAAGTGGCCTGGTTCAGTGCAAATGGCTGTGAAATGGTGCATGCACCATTTCACACAGGCTGCGATGGCAGTCCGGTAGAAGCCTTTGCCTGGGCACCCTATGGGTGGCAACAGTAATGCTGCAGCCCATAGGGATCCCCGGGAACCCCAATGCCCTGGGTACCTAAGTACATTCTACTAAGGACTTATAAGGGGGCACCAGTATGCCAATTTGGGATGAAATAAGTAGTGACAAATTCAAGTGAAGAGAGAGCATAAGCACTGGAGTACTGGTTAGCAGGATCCCAGTGACACAATCAAACACACTGACATCAGGCAGAAATTGGGGGTAACATGGCAAAAAGAGGGTACTTTCCTACAGTGTGGCTGCCGAAAAGGGTGGAATCAGAGATCAGGAGGTTTAGTATTCTTTGTTGTAACTCCATATTTAAAGTTGTAAAATGGAGCCAGGAATGCCTTCATACTGCCACGCCGTGGTTATATTTATGTGCTGCTAACAAGGAGGAATATCTTGCTCCACTGATGACCTGATTGGACACCATCAAGCCCTCAATGACAATCTCTACAAAGTCTTCCCACTTGTCCCTGGGAATATGCTCTGCAAAATGTTGGATAGAGTCCAACAGTGCTCTATCATAAATTCTGAGGGGAACAGCAGCAGTGACCACTTTCATGGGGGTTGCTGTGTGCTACAGAGTTTGTAGCCTACTCCTAAATTGGCTTTCTTTCTCTCCCAGGCAGGGCACTTATCAAAGATGGCATTTCATATGACAAAGTACCTCACGTTTCTGGCAGAAAAAGTCATGGGGAGATGAAAAAAGTCAAATGAAGTGGTTGTCACCAAATTCCACTGAAGAATTTTGATGAGAAAAAGCCTAAAAAGGCCAAGCTCAGTGCTTTAGGATCCTGTCCTCAGAAGCCGGAAAAAAGAACAAAAGCAACTCCCACCTGCAGGGCATTAATGGATACTGGTAGTACCTGGAGTCCAAAAGACACAGACTCTTTTTAAACACACATAATGACAGCCTATGGGGATACACGGTCCTGCTATCCTTCAGCTCTTTACTTTTACAAAGAAGGGTTTGTGAAAGAGATTTAAGCTGTTTTTTGCAAAATATTTTTGTAACCTTCATTTTTGATTTACACACAACAACTTACAGCAGAGAATGAGGTGTCATATTCTATACAGGTGATCTTATGAGGGTTAGAGTTCATCAGTTGTGTAATCATACAGCATTATATTTCTCAAGAACATTCCTTGTACAGACCTAAATAATATGTTCCAACTATGACCCTTCCCACCCCTCCTAACTACCCCTGGGAGTCGCTGTGGGGCCTGTCTTTAAAAGCTATAATGTTCCTGCCATTAAATCCTTGGTTGGGCACCCATTGCTGGGTTGCTAATACTGTTGTGGTCCACCATAAAGCACTCCATCACTGTAGTTGGTATAGACGCTCCTGATCTCCATGGTCTGATTTTTTTCTCAACCAAAAATCCTATGGCTCTTTGTAATCAACATGTACAATAGGAGTGGGGTCCGCAAGCAAGAATCCCAAACTCTGCAAATTTTGGACCAGTTATTGGTAGCACACTTTGGCATGCACCATGTCATTGTAGCTGGGAATTTCAATTTAACATTTGAACTCAATGGTGTGGCGCACAATCTATCTAGCACTGAGGATTTAATGTAGGGGATCCGCACTCTCTCAATCCCTCTAAAAAGGAATCTTTCCAGGGCAGACCTTCAGGTAGTTGATCTCACCCTGACGTACAGGTTGCATGCATGCAATGTCCAGACTTCCTCTGACAAAATGCCAGTTTTTACATGTAGAAGAGGGCTGTACTACTGCACCATAGATTTAATCCTATTGGATGTGTGGCTCTGAAGTATAATGGGATATGTCGGTGGTAGAGTGTAATGAAAGTGACCATTACCGCTTGGTACTTAAACTGAAGCAGTCAATGACCATACCCCCTCTTCATGATGTAGCTGGCCAACTGAACTCCCTGAAAGTCATAAATAATTGGAGGAATGTTAAATGGGAGATAGTGAATTCATCCTCATAAAGCAGTCATGGATTTATACTTACTGCTTGCTACACATATTGGAAAATGTTAGCAAATTGGGAGGAGAGCTAAGAGATTTTAAGAGAGCACTAAACAGTATTTTCAAAACCAAGCAAAGTTTTTACTAAGGAGGTCTTGGGTGCCCAAAACCAACTGCCCCAATGGGGTGGTTTTAGAGGTCATGCAAAATTGCATGGGTCAGTTGCTGGATGCAATAAAACATTGAGACACTTGCAACATTAGGGAAAGCAGGGCCCTGTATCGGACTAGCTTAAAGGAAGCTAAAGCAACCTGGGAACATTATATTTGGGCTGAATTCTTGGAAGCTGTGGCCCCCAATAATCAGAAGAAGTTCTGGTCCTTGGTTAGCCTTGGTAGTGGGAAATTGAGCAAACCTGCCAAAATTGCTAATTTTTGGAGTCTATAGTCAGACCACTGCCAAATGGAGAGCTCCTAGGAAGTCACTTATTTGCTAGAGTCCAGTCAGCCCGCAGTAGTCTTTTCAATGGAGGAAAACACGCACTGTGGCCTATTTTTGGCCAGGGAAAACACCAGGCTTTGACAAGATCCAGGCTTATCTATTCAAATCTGACACAATTGTCTGGGTATCCTATATGAATGTTGTCTCTAATGCAATCATGAGGGAGGAGGTTGTTCCAACTTCTTGGAGGGGTGCTGAGTTCGTCCCAGTTTTTACAAAGGGGGATCCCAGCATCCCATCTAACTATCGCACAATTAGCCTAAAAGACAACTTACAAAATGTTTTTAGTAAACAGATTTACACGCCTGTTGGATTGATGGGGGGAGAACCATGTTCTCTCAATCCTGCAAGCAGGCTTCAGGCACAAGACCAATTCTTTTGACCAGGCCTCCTTGTGAAATGGAGGATGGTGGACCTGGGCAAGGGTGGTCTCTTTGTGGTCTTCATCGATCTCCATGCCGCCTTCAGTCTTGTGCCTAGGGGAAAACTGTGGGAGGTGCTTTAAAAAATGAGGGTCCCTCTAATTTTACTGCACACAATTAAAATACTCCACAAGGGTAATTTAGCAAAAGTTAGGTGTGGCACCAAAGGGGAAGTGTACGAGGCTGTTCCAGTGGACCAAGGACTGTGATAGGGCTGTGTCCTAGTGCCAATCCTGTTCCTCTTTAATAACTATGAGCCACACGTACAAATCATTTTTCTAGCCGCAAACAGGCCGATTCGCAGAATCAGCCGGTTTGCATCTAGAAAAATGCTTTTTGAGATGTACAAAGCCCAAATTGCGATTCTGTAACGTATTACTGAATTGAAATTGGGGTCTTGTGATTTGGTATTAAGAAGGGGCGTGCTCATAGTGTCCCTTCCTAATACTGAATCTGAATGGTATGTATGATTGTTTTGTGACCGTGACTGCGGTCACAAAACAATCGCAGTTAGCACCAGTTTCAAATTGGCGATCACCCATTCTGAAAGGGGAAGGGATCCCCTAGGGACACTTTCCCGTTTGTAAATGCATGCAAAAACTTTTTTTAAGAGCAGGCGGTGGTCCCACAGATCACTGCCTACTCTTAAAAAATGAAACTGAAACGTTTCATTTTGTCTTTTTAACCGCATCCCTTTAAGGAAAATGAGCTGTGTTTAAACAAAAAGTTTACTTTATTTAAAAACACGACCCCAACAGGCCACCATCCCTGTGATTTTTGCAATTCCAGGTGGGTCGCACAGTGCGACCTCCCTCAATAATATTAAAGAGGTAGGTCTATTTGCAACCCACCGGGAGTTTGCAAAAGAAACTCAATGGAGTTTCTTACATTTGGAATTGCACTTTACTGATTGCAGTTCGCATGGAATTGATTTATGGAATCGGGAATGTAATTGGGAAATCGCAATTCCAATGTTCATACATGTGGCCCTATGTCCACTATCTGCTGAATTGTGTTAGCGACTCTCCCTGCTTGGCAGGGAACAATATGTAGGTGCTCCTATTTGTGGACGACACACTCTTGTTATCCAAAACCAGGAGGGGTCTGCAAAACCTGATTAATAAATTCAACCAGTTATGCATAGAGTATGGTCTTGAAATTAACACCACCAAAACTAAATACATGACCTACTCTAAGGGAGGTAGGGTGAGAGGGGTGATCAAAGTGGAGAATGAACCCCTTGAAAAAGTGAGGGAGTTCGACTACCTAGGTATCAGATTAGCTGAAACTGGGTAATGGGGCCCAAAAAAACATATTTGTAGTGAAGCAGAGTGGGAGCTCTTCACAAATTTGCAAAGAAAGCCAATTGGACCCCCTACTACCAGCCATAGAGATTTATAAAGTGCAAGCAAGAGGAGAAGCCCTTTGTGGGGCAGAGCTATAGGTCCATTGAAACATTAACTCTTTGAATGTAGCGGAAAACAACTTTATCAAATCTCTTACTGGTTTAGGGAGGGCAATCCCATTTGAACCTCTGCCCGGAGTTAAGCGTCCATGTAAGGGCAGCCTTGGCTGGGTTAAGACCAATGCTGGTGAATTGGTCCACTACGGAGATGGTCTCCAAGATATTCCAGGAATGAACCCAGTGGTAACAATAAAATGGGTAGGCTCCATAAAAAGGGCCACAGGTACCCTTGACTAGTACTTTCCTGCAATATAAATCTACAAACAAAGCTGATGATTTTCTTAGATTGTATGCAAACGGCTCGAGGTTGGTCTGTGTTTGTGCATTTTAGATATGGGACACTGTCAGTAGCTGCTTACACTGCTAATTGGGGTGGTGCGCACGAAAGGTCACATTTCCGCTGTAAAACCATTTCGGACAGACAAACACTTGCTATTCTTTTGCCCTACCTATCCCAAAGCTAGGAGCAGGTGGATAGTTCCCCTGTGTCATTCCTATAATCTGGCAGAAAGAGGAGAGGCTTATAGAATATGTAAGAGTGCAACCTCAACTCTAGTAGTAGAAGCGGTGTCTAAATGCCTGCATACAGCATGGTCTAAGAGGCAAAAGTTATTAGGTAGCAGGACAGATTAGTCACCATAGGGGATTGGATTTGATTAAGCCATGATGAACTGTGAAATAATAACCTATGATGAAATCTTCTTGTATACGTGTTTTTAGTTTTCATATTTATAGCTGTTTTAATTGCATTGTTTGGAAAATGCTATCGTTGTTGGTACTGTGATTGTCTTAGGTATTTTGTTAATGAAATTTAGTTTTGAACAATCAACAAATTATTTGATACAAAATATATAACATTTCAGCCTCACCAAGTACGATGTCTTGATTTGATCTCATTGAAATAACTGTTCATATAACACTTCAGAATTACAAGAGAAAATATTTTCACTTCCTTCCTAACTGCCGATTTATTTTGATATATGTGTACAGTTAATTTACAGGTATTTAAATGTTGTTGCCTGTTAGAAAAAAACTAACATCCTATAGTCTTTCCTTTCACTCTCCTGTACCACAACAGGATTGTCACACTTACCAAGTTCAACAACTTTGGAATCTGAGAAATACATGTAAACACCAGTCTTCATGTTTAAATAGTAAGCAGTAGTCGTCAGAAGACATAGTCTGACATTTGACCCCTGTCTTTGAATGCACAGCAGGTGTAACAAGATGAAACAGAATGTAAAGGCATCTTCATTGCTCATTCGCCTTCTGAACTCTATTATGGTTAGCTCAGGAGTGCTGCAGCACGCTTCTTACAGCATCATGGCATGACACACAGGTGATGCTAAGTTTTGGTGAGGTGCCTTGATTGTTGGTGCATAAATAATGTCAGCATGAATTCGATCGCAAATTGATCAGAAAGTCTAAATATAACAGACACTCTATGGTTCAGACGGCAGAGATGATGCCTTTGATGCTCAAATCACCCTGGTAGTCAGGGTCTGGATGAGTCTGCAAAGAACCCAATTGTGATATTTGGGTGGGGAGTTGATAAATTTAAAACTACCATCCTTACGGTTCTTCTTAAAATGCCCTGGGAACCCTGTGAAGCTTCTCCAAAAACAATTCAGTTCACAGTACAAAGGTTTTCCTGGTGCTTGAAGAGACACAATGACAACAGGTATGAACTGTATGAGAAAGCCCTACGGCCTGGTTCAAAGGGAATGAGGACTGGAGCAGAAATCATTGAACATAGGCAGCTTTTTAAAAACTTTTTTAGAAGTGCGAAGGGAGACATCAGAGAAAAAGAACCAGTGGTTGGATGGTGGGGTTCAAATAATTGCTATAAGTAAATAGCTGAAGGACCTTCTCAAATAGCTTCTGGTTAAAGAGGCCAACACTTTTGGGAAGAAATTATGGAATAGATTCTGGGAGGGAACACAGTCTGCCTTTCTCAGGCTTAAAGAATGCATTTAAAGGCATGAGACAATTTCTCTCTGGAATCACTCCCAAGGGAGAAATTCCATTTCGTAAAACTGAAAAAATTGTGAGATTGGAATGCAAACATCACACTCATATGAAGTGCATGCAATACATCTAACCTAACAAATGCCACAAATATCAATCTTCACCAAACACAAATTACATTGAAAACAAAGGTACTTCTCAAATTCTTAGAAAATATTGTTTTGTTCGAGTTTCACAGTTCTCTTAGCCACACACAAACCATCGTGAATCAAATAATAAACAAATAAAGCAAGACCTAGTGGTCTTTTCAATGCATGCTGCTGCCCATTCAGCAGAAGACAGAATGTAGAAGATATTTGCATGACTTACTTTTTTTTTTAAATTCTTTATATCGTCATTTTGTGTGTCCAGCAGGCAATGTTTCTTCTCAATTTCGTTTTCCTGAAATGGGGAACACAAACTCATTTTGTGGCACAGCTCATGAAAAACGATAAGAAAAAAAGTATAATCCAAACAAGATGTATTGAAATAAAGTCTTTGAAATGATTGCTAATTTATAGGGCTTACATGGACATTGACATAAAAAACGGTTTCCCTAAAAGCATGAACTCACTGTCGTCCCCTATCATTTCTAGTGCGGACACACACCAAAGAGTATGACAGATGTGACATTGTTTATCATATAATATACCAATAGGTTTTTGCCCATCAAATTCAAAAGTTAGAAACAAAGGCCCAGATTCTCAAAGGTTTAGCGTTGCGTTAACGTTACTTTTGTAATGCTAAACCAACGCTAAACCTTTTTGGGCATTCACAAACCAATGCAAATTGGTATTTGCATCGGTTTGTGTTGACAAAGTAATGCAAAAGGGATGTTAACATGGGTGGTACATAGGCATACTCCCACTACCACCCATGCTTTTTGCTGCTAAACCCTATTCTGAAACATCAGAAGAAGGATTTAGCGTCAAAAATTAACACAGCTGAAAATCAGGCACTAAACAGAGAAATTATTTTATTTTTCCATGCTTTTCTGACTTTGCATGTGTGCTGCACTGTACATCACACATACAAAGTAGGAAAAATATTTCCACTTGTCCAGGCATAGGGCCTGATTACAACTTTGGCGGAGGGGGTTAATCCGTCCCAAATGAGACGGATATCCCACCCGCTGTATTACGAGTCCATTATATCCTATGGAACTCGTAATACGTGAGTGGGATATCCGTCACATTTGGGACCGATTAACCCCCTCTGCCAAAGTTGTAATCAGGCCCATAGTATTTTGTACAGAAAGGATGCCTACAAAACTTATGCTAGACTCAGGCACACCCCCGAGCATCATGATGCTAAGGTGTGTGTGTGGTGCATGGCTGCTGAAAGCAGCACCGGTGTTAGGGAGAGGGGAAGAGAATGTCATATTTATGTGAATATGGCACTCTCCTGCTCTCTCGTCATGCAGCACAGCATTTTTGGTTGCTGCACTGCGCTGCATGAGACCTTTCAGAATCTGCATTAAAGTCTCATGTGTAACATCAAAATAGGTACAATGTAAAAATATAGGCTTCCACCATCAATTCCTGATTCTCAACGCTAGTCTGGGAAATTAGAAATTTTCTCTTGTAGGTCTGTTCCTTCTTATGAAGCAGATTTCTAATTTTCAGAGTTCACAAAGAGTGCTTGGAGTACTCCTAGAAATGTATGCAAGTCCTACGTTTACAGGAGCCCTCACAAGTGTAAGCTTTATTTACTAAATACTTCCACTGTACAATTCTGTAATCGTAAATTTGATATGAATGTGCACATTTGCACCTCTATGGTACTCGTCAAAGCTGAATGATCTGAATACTCTAGAGGGAGCCTTGAAATGGGAGCCGATAGGCTTAGCCAAACGAGGCAATATCTGGGGAATAAATAGACTCAGGTCTTTTGAAGCCCTGGAGTGGGAATATGAATGTTGAAATCCCAATACTATAGATATCTCTGAGTAAAGCCTGCTAAATACTTCTTCAACCTACAACAATAAAAGAGGAATCACTTCTGGAGTTCAGGGAATTATCCACCCCCCTATATAAACATGAGCTATCCCTAGTATACAGAGCACTAGGTAATCACTGAAGATGTGCAAAATTTGTGTAATTTGCTTTGATGTATGTTGGAAATTACCATCTTTTGCATGGTATTCAGAGATTTTTGCCTGAACTGCTTTGCTGACCACAGAGCTGTTCCTGGTATATGGTACTATGGGCCAGATGTATCAAACAATTTTGCATTCGCAAACGGTGAGAATCGCAAAATTCGACAGTTTGTGAATGCAAAAATTCCTTTCAGTATTTATGAAAGGCATTTGCAATGCAATTCCCTGAAACTGTGACTCCATTTAGAGAATCGCAAATTGCGTTTCTCTAAATAGGAAAATGCAATTAGGGAACTCCTATTTACGATTACCAAAGCACATGTATCAAACATTTCCTAAATGCGAATTGGGCATTTAGGAAATGCAATTACCACCAAATCCAATTTGGTGGTAAGCATGTGCAATTTTTTAAAATGCATTATAAATGTATTTTTAAAAATAACATGTAGCTTTCACATGACCGTAAATATTTTTTGGGGCTGAATCAAAGGGGGCCTTAGGCCCCCAGCACCCTGGGGTTTGCATTACTTAACTTGCAAATTTCTAACTGGAACTCACAAATTAGGTAATGCAAAACCATTCACACCTATGGGCCTGCAGGCCCATAGGGATGAATGGAGTCCCATTCCCTAATTGTGATTCGGTAATAGGGATTGTGAATTTTAAGAAATCGCTATTCAGTTTTCATACATCCCAATTTTGCATTTCTCAAATAGCGATTTCTTAAAATTTGCTATTTAAGAAAAGCAAACCGGGTGCTTGATACATCTTGCCCTAAGTGGGGAAGGGCATGTAAGGTAAATGTCACCAGTGGGCTGCAGCACACATGGTGTCACCTAATGCAGTGTCACAACAAACTCAACCCTGAGTCTACAACAGTAGCCTGGCAGAGCAGTTTTAAAACTGCCTATCTGACCTGTTAAAAAAGCCTTTTTACAGGCCTGAATGTTCTTTTTCATTTCTAGAATAAGTCACTCCTAAACTAGGCATTTGGTCTCAAAAAAGTAGGGTGCCTGGTATTTGAAAGTAGGACATGTAGGAAAATAATGTTTCACATGCCCTGTCAGTGAAAAAAACCTAAAAAGCTATTTTCAATTAAGCAAAACCGGCTGTTTATTTTGTAAGGATTTTTTTTTTTTAAGAACCAAATTTTTATTGTTTCCAAAAAAGTGAAAAGCAGTGCACTTACAATAAGCTCCAACATCAGAATAAAATGAGTACAATACAAAAGACGCAGTCTGTAGCTGGACACCCAGCGCCCAGCGGTACGTTATAACAAAACACCATGATAGGCCCACAATTTCCCCCATATTTTGTCATGTTTTTCCAAACACCCTCGGGCCTCGTAAATAGGCTTTTCTTGACGCGCGCACCAATTGACCCCGGCTTTCCACCCTGCCAACGAAGGAGCCCCAGGAAGCTTCCACCCACGAGCAATATCTCTCTTGGCAACAAGGCACGCAACCCCTATAAATATCCAATCCGCTCGTGGGCCCCCTAGTTGCTCCAAGAGCCCCAGCAGTGCAACCCTGGGACTCAAGTCAACGGGGCGACCCAGGACATCTGCCAGTTCCTCACTAATCCAAATACCAAAATGGTCGTATTCGGGGACAGTTCCAGGTTACATGGAAAAAATCTCCCCCAGGGAGACCACACTTAGCACAAGCCACCCCCGCCCCACCTAATATCCTCAACATTATTGCTGGGGACAGATGAAGATAGTTGAACTGCACCATTCGCAGCTTAGCCAATATGGCTAACTCTTGGGGGGGCAACAATGCCTCCCACCAGTCGTCCTCGTCCAGTTGCCCTACCCAGTGCGTCCATCGCTGACGCAGATGGTCTAACCCATCTGGGGCATTTGTGAGCTGCGATTTATACATTTGGGGCCTGATGTAGCAAAATAACAAATTGCGACTTGCAATTTGCAAGTCCGTGCGACTCGCAAATTGCAAGTCGCAATGTGCTATGCAGAAAGGTGTCACAGACACCTTCTGCAACTCGCAATGGGGTCGCAAAGACCCACCTCATTAATATTAATGAGGTGGGAAGCAGTTTGCGACCCCATTGCGAGTATGGGCACTCACGGGGATGGTGGCCTGCTGGAGTCAGCAGACCACCATGTCCGTGACTGCTTTTTAATAAAGCAGTTTTTTTTTTCCATCTGCATCCCGTTTTCCTTAAAGGTAAACGAGCTGCACTTGGAAAAAAAAACGAAACCTTTAGTTTCAGTTTTTTTCCATTCACAAAGGGGAAGGGGTCCCATGGGGACTCCTTCCCGTTTGCGACTGGGTTACCATCCACTTCAAGTGGATGGTAACTGCAATTTCATTTAATTGCATTGCATTGCGAGTCGCAAATAGGAAGGGAACACCCCTTCCTATTTGCGAGTCGGAAATGCATTTTGCGAGTCGGATCCGACTCGCAAAATGCATTTCTGCATAGCAGAGAGGCTTTTGCGCCTCGCAAACGGCGTTTTTCGCCGTTTGCGAGGTGCAAACCCTTTGCTACATCTGGCCCTTGGGATGCTGCTTTCTTCCCTAGACTCACAGCTAACAACTTGGCCTCGAGCGATTGCAATCAGGGAGCTGGATGTGCACTGAAGCATGGGCCCCCAAGTCATGGCGCAACTGCAGGTATCGGAAGAACTGCGTCCAGTGCAACCCGTATTGAGTTCTCATATCCTGAAAGTAAGTATCACCTAGTAATCCCTGTTAAATCCCACTGCAAAAAGCCTTTTAGTGCAGTGAGTTGGTGCAGCCAGTCGCTGCGCCACAGCAGCGACATTTGAGTAAGACGTCGGTCCCATTTTATATGTTTCAGAGCCGCCCTCCAACAGTGCACCGCCACTCGGGTGCAAGACCCAGTCTGCAGAGGAACCCTGCCACCATAAAGCAAATCTAATAAACCCCCAAAGCCTGCTTCTCAGATCCCCAGTCGGTATGCTGAGAGATCCCAACCCCCGGCAAACCAGTCGTTTATGGGCACCACCTGGGTGACTAGATAGTAAATATAGAGGTCCGATACACCCATGCCCCCCTCATATCGGGACTTCTGCGCTGTGTGAAAAGGCACCTTATGCATCCCACCATTCAAAATAAAATTAGTAAACTTGGATGTGATAGCGCGGAACCACGCCTTTGGTATGTGGTAAGGGTAGTTTGGAAGGGCATACAGGTATCTAGGTAGCCACATCATTTTGAGGAGGGCAGTACGACCCATGGGATTGAGAGGGAGATCCTTCCAGTGCTGCAGGTCTCTGTCCAGACGCGCTGACAAGTTCTTGAAGTTGAGCACCCACACTAGGCCAAGCAGAGAGGAACTGTGGACTCCCAAGTATTTAAATGTTTCTTCGCACGAGGACCTGAGGACACCACAGTCTAGCCTCTGAATCCCCCCGACCTCCACCAAGGCAGATTTTTGGGCATTGACAAGAAGACCAGACACTTCCCCAAATCAATCAAGTAGTTTCATACATCTGGGTCCTGACACGGGCGGATCACTAAGAAACACCAGCACATCGTCGGCATACAGGGAAACTCTATCTTCCATCCCCTCCCCCCACATCAGGGGATCACCCCGCAGCAAACACGCAAGCCACTCAATCACCAACGCAAAGAGCAGAGGAGAGAGAGGGCAGCCATGCCATGTCCCCCGACAAATGTCTGGGAAAGTACCCCATTCACCCGAACCTGGGCTGTGGGGTGTTGATACAGGAGACAGATCATTCCACGAAGCAGGGTCCCAATCCCATGCGCACGAGGACCACCTCCATATATTCCCATGAAACTGTATAGAATGCCTTACAGAAATCTATAAGGAGAAGCGCCAGAGGTCTATTGGTGCAAGAGCCACGGGACAGGGCCACCTGGAGTCACTGGAAACAATGACGCGTGCTCCTGCCAGGCATGAAGCCGCATTGATCCGGATGAAAGACACAGAGCCAACACCTTAGCGTTTATCTTTATATCGCGTTTATAAGGGAGATTGCCCAATATGACGCACATTGGTCTAGAGCTTGCCCCTCTTTCGGCAGGGGCGCAGTCAAGTTCAAGGGGAAAAGCCCTGCTGTTAGGACCGCATCATAAAGTTTCAGAAGATGAGGCACCAACAATGAGCGGAATTTTTTATAGTATTCAATTGGGTAGCCATCAGGCCCGGTGATTCTATCCCCATTAAGCACAGAGAAGGCGGCATCCACCTCCTCCACTGTCAGTGGGCGGTCCAAGTCTTGAGCAAGGGTACAAGGGACAGTTGGCACCGGTAGATCCCAGACAATAGAATCCCTCTTAACCAAATGCGGGAGAGGATCTTTGGTATACAATTCCTGGTAATAATCTGAAAAGACCAGAGCAATTGCGTCTAATTTTTAAGTTTACCTGCCTTATCGCCCAGCTCATACACCCTCCTTATCGAGGCCTGCCAACATTGCTTGGCCTCCTCAAGAGACCTTTTGCATAGCTCCGTCCACGCCAGAGCCAACTGACATTGTATCGCTAGCACGTCTGGGTGTCCAGCATGCCCCTCCAGCTCTAATATCTTAGCCTCAAGTTGTTCACATCGCACCCTCTGGCTTTGGTCCTGTGCGCGAATGTATCCCTTGATAATACCCCTCATCATTGGCTTGCACTCCACCCACACCGTCGCCCCAGAGGTCACCTAGCCCACATTGCGCTGAAAGAAAGCCTCAAGCTCCCCCTTGACGAAACTAGCTCACTCCGGGGACTGCTGGTGCCAAGTAATGAGCCTCCAGATTGGTCGCTGTGACCGAGACACAGCCCTCCATTCAGCAAACGGGGGGCATGATCTGATATACCCCAAGGAAGGATTTGAGTAGACCTCAGATTCAGCACGTCCACCGCCAAGGCCCACAGAAGGTCGATATGGGCCTAGGTGTGGTGGGCGGCAGACCAATGTGTGTAGGTACGTTCAAGTGGGTGGGTACATCGCAGTGCCCCCAGGAATCTGTCCAGCGGAACGGACGGAGCTGGGTTCCACAGTGACATCCCAGCTTGGGTCTGGCACTGCATTAAAGTCACAACCTACCATCCTGAATCTGGCAGACATTGACGCCAAAAGGAATCCAAGTGCTGCACATGTGGCCTTCAACAAGTGTGGGGACATAGCAAGACACCAAGTTATATTGTTTGGCCTCCATCTGGCCCTCAACACCGATATACCTCCCAAGGGATCCTCGTGAACCTTAGTAACGACCAGCGGAACCAACCTGTGGCACAACAGGACCACCGCCAGGACACTCGCATAAACCCCTAGTGGTAGACCCTATCACATCCAAAACACCCCAGGAAGGAGCAATGGGTACCCAACAAATGCGTCTCCTGCAACAGAACCACCCCCAGGGCGTGCATTTTGATGTCTCTGAGCACCACAGTCCTTTTGATGCAGTCCAGGAGCCCATTAACGTTCCATAAGATGATCGAGATCATCCATCCGCCTAGAATATTAGGTTCCAGCCGTAGGAGGTCCCCCCAGACAAGGGACTATGCGTGGGGCAGCAGACTGCGCAATCAAAAGCCACGATTCCACTGCCAGACCTCCACCCGGGTCCGAGGCATAATTATGTGGAGCAGTTATGGTCAAATGTAGGAGGCTGGCTCTCTATGTAGTGTGCAAAGCTAGGCACACTGTGAAGAGAGTCCAGTCAAATACATGTTGGTTTATAGAGGTAAAAACTAGACCACAGAATGCTGTAGTTTTTATGGTAGCTTGGT